>NC_081790.1:7563753-7912503 GCF_963082965.1 Carassius carassius
GATAATTTATATATAAATGCTATACATATATACACTTACATATATTTGATATAATGATAGAAGAAATCTCAAATCAATTTCTGCAAACTATAATAAATCAGAAGAATGTGATTAAATGTATTTCCTTTAAGTTCCCAATTACAGACTCATTATAGATTAAAACTAAAAAAAAATCAAAACTCACCATGATAGTACAATGTTTTTGACGGTTGCCGAGGCTTTGCAGTTGCTAAGATGTTCAGAGTGGTTTTTACTTGCTTTAATTCCCTTCTGGAGGAAAGAAAAAATATCTAGTTTGCTGTCTTAGTTGTTCTCCCATGTCCTTAAGCCGGTTTTAGAATAGTTTGTGTACTTTTCAACTGGTTAGCCTTGGAGACCACAACTGGCCAGGTAAGGCACATTTTAGATCGCTATGGAGTTCAGTCACTTTGATTGACATGCTCAAATTATTCTTTGCTTGTGTTCTTCTCAGCTCTTTCAGAGGCGATTTCCTTCCCGTCTCACTTTAATTACACTCCCAGGCCATCCTGCCACCTCAGCCCCTGCCAAACCTCACCCTGTCCTCCCTTTCTCCCCCACCCCATCACCCTCCAGGCAATGGAACAGTCCACAGTTATGAAGCTTCCTCCTTTACCAGTCTCTCTCATCGCCTTGGCCTGGTACAAAGAGAACGACAGATAAGAGTTTTCATTATCTGGCCCCTCACTTGGGACTCTCCCCACTCTATCTCTCCCTCTCTTTCAGACTCAAAGGGTTTTTTTTTTTAAATAGGGAGACAGTCCAGTTGATGGTCGTGGCATCTTTTTGTCTTTTGTTTTGATTTCCCACTCCCTTCATTTCTTTTTTCCACCCAAACAATCACAGTGACAGGGCATGGGAGGGCTCTACACTCTATTGGTTGTTCTCCCTCGTTCTCTTTCTAATTTTCATCCTGCTTTTCCGTTCCATTTTCAACAAACTGGTGAACGTGCGAGGGCGATAACTGCGTGCAAAATGGACAACTCCCCTGTTTCTGCTCCTTTGAAATTCACTCCATTGTCTGGGCCGTGGAGTGATAAAGCCAAAGCAAAGGCAGCCTCTCTTATCTCGCTCTCTCAGTGAAAGGGACTTTCCTCCATCGCCACGGTTGTTGCGCGTGTTTGTTGTACGTGCGACGCTACGTGAGGATAATAGCCTCAGACAATGTCTCTCTATTCAAAAGACTGTTCGGACCAGGCTTCACGTCTCCCCTTTGAAATGGCCTGTCCTCTCTCTAACAGACAATCAATCGCAACCAACCCTATTGCATGCATTTTGTGTCTAATCAAGGTATTAGAATAATAATGGGAGGCTTGTTTCGGAGAAGTTTATTGAATTCGATAACGACAGCAGGCGAGTTGGCTCAGGACGGTGAAGGCAGCATCTGCTGTCAGTTTAGTTGGCCTTTGTGTCGTGGATGTGACAAAAATAGATCCTTCTGCCATGAAATGTTTCTCGAAAATTTGCATCATAGGAAAAAAATGTCAAGAAGTTTGTGCAATAGAGCGCAAGTCGGTGACCACCCATCTTTAGCAGTATTTTTCACCATTCTCCATAGAATATCAGAAATTGGTTTAATTAACCAATAAAGCAAACCAACCAGGTGCAATATGCATCACACGTTTGAAGGGGGAAAATTTTAATCTACATTTATAAAAAACAAACTGTGTACTAAAAATGTACTTATGAAGAAATAAACTGCCCATAAAGCACTGTGAATGGTGTAATTAAAGTAAAAATAAGGTTACTATATGAAACAACTGACTTAAAAGTCATTGAATTTATTACTGGGTTTTTTCAGCCCCATTAGCAGCGTGTTTGAAATATGTTTGAAAACAATAATACTGTCATTTTAATCATATGTAGCTTGCTAGTAGGACAGAAAACAAACAAATAAATAAATGAATTAAATCTTTAAATAATTTACAAATAAATTGCAGTAAATAATTTTGTAATATCATATTTTTAACAAAAACGTTACTTTAATCATTGATATTTTGACAGTGGGACAGAAATGACATGCAGTACTTTATCTTTAAGTTTATTGCTAAGTATTATTTATTTAATGTATAGTTTGCTAGTGGAACAGAAATTACTTCACCTTTAAGTTTATTGCGAAGTATTAAACAAAAAATAACTAAATAAGTACAATCTTTAATAATGTATATAAAAAAATAAATATATAAAAGACTATTTCTTTGAAAGTAAATATAAAAAAATAGGGAAACTGAATATATTATGCCATTCATAATGCTTTATGGATCTTTCTTCAGGAAAGTGTATAGTTCTCCTGTATTTTTTCTAACACTCATCGTAGGTCTGTCTTGAAAGGTTACGTTATCGTTAAAATCAGTCTCTCTATGGAGAAAACCAATGAGCACAACCCTACCGTAGAGCATGATATCTGCTTGATAGTTACTTCAGCAATCAGTTTGACTGAGATAAAAAATAAAAAAAGTTTGATTATGACGGGAATATCTAAAGTTCCAAGAAATCCCATTTTAGTATCTGAGGGTCTCTGTTTATTCTGGTACACTGGGTTTAATGAAATACCCAGTGATCCCTGAAAGAATGTTCTAGAATTCATCCGAAGCACAACAGCAAACAGTGAGAGATAACAACATATGTGAACTTCAAATGAGCTGAGCTCCACTGGAGATGGTCACGTGCGTGGGCGACCTTCTGTCATTAATTTCATGTTTATAAATGTCTCGATGGCAAATGAGAGACGTCTTCAACCTCATCATTACATCCGGAGATATGGAGGAGTGTCGGATTTTGTCATTTATCGTCTGAGCTGATTCTATCAGACAAATGTTATATTATGGAATCAGCGCTAACTTATTAGGCCTTCAATCGTTTCCAGAAAGCTGAGAGCATGAGGTGATTAAGAACAATTACCGAATACAGCACCGATCATCCAAACAAGAAAGTATGGTCCTGAGGAGATGTACTGTAGTATGTGTGTGTGTGTGTATGTGTGTGTGTGTTTGCGGGCATGTGGCACACAGTCTGTTGCACTAATGAATCTCTGTGCTGATAGGTCTAGAGATGCAAGGTGACAGATCATAAATAATCATTTATGCCGTTGTGTCTCTGTACTGCATAGCAGGCCACCGAGCACTGACACACATCAACCAACCACAGCTGCTCCGCTAATGCCACCACACTAGAGAGAACGATGATGGGGGAAAGAAAAAAAAAATGTGTATATTCATTCCAATACAGTATTTTCTAAACAGTTAAAACTCTACACACTTGATGGAATATTTTGGGTTATTTTTAGGGAATTTTACAATTGCACTGATGCATTTCCAGTATTATAAACATAGTAAGACTATACTTGGGTTATACTTCAAAACAAATTAAATAACAGATTAAATATAGATATAATAAAGTATTACATTTTACTGGAAAATACTATTTCAAAAATACTATATCTCCCATTTGTGTCTTGTACAGAGTGCTGTTTTATTTTCATTTTAAACTTTTTATTACAATTACTTTTTTTTTCTTTTTTCTTTTTTTCTCTGGGCATGAAGGGGCTTCCATATGAAATAGCGTGCATATTTTACAAACTCACACTTGCACGCTGAGCTTCCATTATAAGTGTACTCACCGTAACGCGTTTGAAGTATATACTCACTGAGGGAAGAGTTTAAATAAGTGTCTGTGGTAATTGACAGAGGGACTTGGATGACGTCCAGAGACATGAAGTTTAAAAGAGCCCGGCATATTCCTTTAATCTGAGGTGAGAGGACAAAAACTGTGAGAGATTGTCAATATACAGCACAGCAGGATAGCGAAATCTTCAAAGATACACAATTCAAAACGTAAAATATTCCTACAGGTTGAAGCATTATCAGGCCGAGCAAAAGACCTTAGAGAGAGGGGGAAAAAGAAACAAAGCAGATGAGGAAAATGAAATGGCCCCATAAAAGCCAGCTAGAAAAGAGGCGTAATGAGAGGTAAAAGAAAATCAAAGGCCTCTGTATTGTAATGAAGGTTATTTACACTATAATCAATGGTTGACATCCCATTAACGTTTAATGTGGACATCCGGTAGATGGCAGAAATTGGAAATAGCACAGAGGATTCCCCTGCGCTCGGTCATTAAGCAGAGAGATGTGCTTCTCACTACCACGATTATTAATTAAAAATGGAAATGCATTTAAATGCCGGTTTCTAACCGGCAGTTTATAAAAGTGCAGTACTGATTTCTTTTTTGAATGAGAAGTTAATCAACAACTCAAATATAAAATTCAATATATATTACAAATACGACATTAACAATGTGCAAAGTGTGTATCACTGTACAATCAGAGACACTGAGAGACACTGCTTGGGACGTCACTTCCTGTTTGTTGTTGGCGGCTGTACTGCGTTTGAGCTCCGTCACTATATTCTTTTCATTGACTATTTTTAACTCAAAAATCAATTTTATACATCATCTTTTCCGTTTATATAACGTGTGAATATATCCTCTATTGTATTCTACAACAAAAACAATCAGAGCGCCTCGCTATCACTAGTTTTATTTTGATCTCCCGGGTCCGCTATTAGCTTTTAGCCCGTTAGCATCAGCGGCGTGGTTGGAGCTATCTGCGCTAACATTGCTAATACTCTATTCACACACATTACCACTGCTGTACTCACTGTTACTTGCTTTAATGGCGGATGAATGTCTCCACTCTGTGCAGCTCGAGCTCGAGGCCGTGGGAAAGCAGATTCGCGACCTGGAGGTGAGGCAGGCCCAGCTGAGAGAGCGGAGAGCCGCGCTGGAATCATCCCGGGCTGACGCTCACAAGTCCGGGGTAAGTATACAGCGATCTGCTAACAGTCCCACCACGTCTACTCCGTGTGTTTCTCTGCACAGGCCCGGTGCACCCAGGACGCGATCTTCCCAGATGTCCTTCACTGCGACGCCGGGACACCACGGACCCTGGGTGCATCCACAGCGGAGGACGCGAGCCGGGTCCCGGGCGACGACTTCTCCCCCTCCTGCCTTCGACATCTCCATCCGGAACCGCTTCGCTCCCCTCCGCGAGACAGGACGCGACGCTGTGATCATCGGAGACTCCATCGTCCGACACGTAAGTGCTACGTTAGCCGAAGGTAAAGTGCACACTCATTGTTTGCCTGGTGCTCGTGTTCTCGATGTTTCTGCGCAGATACCCGCGATCCTGAAGGTCGACGAGAGCCCCAGAGCGGTCGTGCTTCACGCCGGGGTTAACGACACCACGCTGCGGCAGACGGAGACGCTGAAGAGGGACTTCAGCAGCCTGATCGAGACGGTTCGCAGCACGACGCCCGCGGCGATGATCGTCGTGTCAGGACCACTGCCCACGTATCGACGAGGACACGAAAGGTTCAGTAGACTTTTTGCTTTAAATGAATGGCTGTTGTCATGGTGTAAAGAACAGAAACTGCTATTTGTTAATAACTGGAATCTTTTCTGGGAGCGTCCTAGGCTGTTTCGCGCTGATGGATTACACCCAGGCAGAATCGGAGCGGAGCTGCTCTCTGACAACATCTCCAGGACACTTCGCTCCATGTGACTAGTAAGACAATTCTCTAATAACTATTATGATGAGTTTTGTTCCACCCGCTTAAATGATAAAAGTACTTGTGCTGTAAAAACTATTAAGACTGTGTCTGTTCCCCGAATAGTGAGGTCAAAATATAATGTAGGATCTAGAAAAAATCTTATCGTAATTAAACCAGAAAAATGTAAAGTAAATGAACAAAAACAATTTTTAAAGTTTGGGCTCATAAATATTAGATCACTCACACCCAAAGCAGTTATTGTAAATGAAATTATCACAGAAAATAGTTTTGATGTACTCTGCTTGACTGAAACCTGGCTAAAACCAAATGATTATTTTGGTCTAAATGAGTCTACTCCACCAAACTACTGTTATAAGCATGAGCCCCGTCAGACTGGTCGTGGAGGAGGTGTTGCAACAATATATAGTGATATTCTCAATGTTACCCAGAAAACAGGATACAGGTTTAACTCTTTTGAAATACTTCTGCTAAATGTTACACTGTCAGACATGCAAAAGAAATCTAATGTATCTCTTGCTCTGGCTACTGTGTATAGACCACCAGGGCCGTATACAGAATTCCTAAAAGAATTTGCAGATTTCCTCTCAGACCTTCTAGTTACAGTTGATAAGGCGCTAATCATGGGAGATTTTAATATTCACGTTGATAATGCAAATGATACATTAGGACTTGCGTTTACTGACCTAATAAACTCCTTTGGAGTCAAGCAAAATGTCACCGGGCCCACTCATCGTTTTAATCATACACTAGATCTAATTATATCGCATGGAATCGATCTTACTGCTATAGATATTGTACCCCAATGTGATGATATTACAGACCATTTCCTTGTATCGTGCATGCTGCGTATAACTGATATTAACTATATGTCTCAGCGTTACCGTCTGGGCAGAACTATTGTTCCAGCCACCAAAGACAGATTCGCAAATAACCTGCCTGATCTATCTCAACTGCTATTTGTACCCAAAAATACACATGAATTAGACGAAATTACTGACAACATGGGCACTATTTTCTCAAATACATTAGAAGCTGTTGCCCCCATCAAATTGAAAAAGGTTAGAGAAAAACGTACTGTGCCATGGTATAACAGTAATACTCACTCTCTCAAGAAAGTAACTCGTAGTCTTGAACACAAATGGAGAAAAACTAACTTGGAAGTTTTTAAAATTGCATGGAAAAACAGTATGTCCAGGTATAGACAGGCTCTAAAAACTGCTAGGGCAGAGCATATCCACAAACTCATCGAAAATAACCAAAACAATCCAAGGTTTTTATTTAGCACAGTGGCTAAATTAACAAATTACCAGACGCCACCTGATTCAAATATTCCACCAACGTTAAATAGTAATGACTTTATGAATTTCTTCACTGATAAAATAGATTACATTAGAAATACAATAGCGAATGTAGATTCTACAGCGTCTAACACTTCAGTTTCATCCATCGCACCCAAAGATAAACTGCAGTGCTTTACAAATATAGGACAGGAAGAGCTAAATAAACTTATCACTGTATCTAAACCAACAACATGTTTATTAGATCCTGTACCCACTAAATTACTAAAAGAGCTGTTACCTGTAGCCGAAGAACCGCTTCTCAATATCATTAACTCGTCGTTATCTTTAGGTCACGTCCCAAAACCATTCAAGCTGGCGGTTATCAAGCCTCTTATTAAGAAACCAAAACTAGATCCTAGTGTACTGGCAAATTATAGGCCTATTTCAAATCTTCCATTTATGTCTAAAATTTTAGAAAAAGTTGTGTCTGCTCAATTGAGCACCTTCCTGCATAAAAATGATCTGTATGAAGAATTTCAGTCAGGTTTTAGGCCCCACCGTAGCACAGAAACTGCACTTGTTAAAATTACAAATGACCTGCTTCTTGCGTCAGATCAAGGCTGCATCTCATTTCTAGTCTTACTTGATCTTAGTGCTGCGTTCGACACCATAGATCATGACATACTCATAGATCGATTACAAAACTATACAGGTATTCAAGGGCAGGCTCTAAGATGGTTTAGATCCTACCTGTCCGATCGCTACCATTTTGTTTACTTAAATGGGGTGTCATCTCATTTATCATCAGTAAAATATGGAGTGCCACAAGGATCCGTCCTAGGTCCCCTTCTATTTTCAATATACATGTTGCCCCTTGGTAATATTATTAGAAAATACGGAATTAGCTTCCACTGTTATGCTGATGATACTCAGCTATATATTTCAACGAGACCAGATGAAACTTCCCAATTATCTAAGCTAACAGAGTGTGTTAAAAATGTAAAAGATTGGATGACAAATAATTTTCTCCAATTAAATTCGGATAAGACAGAGATATTAATTATTGGACCAAAAAACACCACACAGAATCTTGTAGATTACAATCTGCAACTAGACGGATGTACGGTTACTTCCTCTACAGTCAGAAATCTGGGTGTTATATTGGACAGCAATTTGTCTTTTGAAAATCATATTTCCAATGTTACAAAAACCGCATTCTTCCATCTTAGAAACATTGCCAAGCTACGAAACATGTTATCTGTTTCTGATGCAGAAAAGCTAGTTCATGCTTTCATGACCTCTAGACTGGACTATTGTAATGGACTTCTAGGTGGTTGTCCTGCTTCGTCAATAAACAAGCTACAGGTAGTCCAAAATGCAGCAGCTAGAGTCCTTACCAGGTCAAGAAAATATGATCATATTACCCCAATTTTACAGTCTCTGCACTGGCTACCTATTAAGTTCCGTATCAGTTACAAATTATCATTACTTACCTATAAGGCCCTAAATGGTTTAGCTCCTGCGTACCTAACTAGCCTTCTACCACGCTACAACCCATCACGCACCCTAAGGTCACAAAACGCTGGACTTTTGGTAGTTCCTAGGATAGCAAAGTCCACTAAAGGAGGTAGAGCTTTTTCACATTTGGCTCCCAAACTCTGGAATAGCCTTCCTGATAATGTTCGGGGTTCAGACACACTCTCTCTGTTTAAATCTAGATTAAAAACGCATCTCTTTCGCCAAGCATTCGAATAATGTATCTCTTAAATTGTGAGTGTAGTTGCATCTGCATTTTTATTCTTTAGCTTGGGTTAAACTAATTTTACGTTGTTGGAACAGCAGCTATGCTAATGATGTCTCTATTTTGTTTCTATGTTTTGCCACGGGATTTACATCCCGTGGTAACTAGGATTTACACAAGCTCCAGTCTGGATCCAGAACACCTGAGAAGAGATGATGCTGACCCTCAGAGGACCCCAGATGATGCTAACCTTGAATCAACAAACAGAACTAACAATTATTGCTACATGTGTGACTGCATCCTATAATTACTATTAATTAATAATATTGAGAGTTCATCATCTAGCTGACTACGTCTTGTATTATTATTATTATTATTTTTATTTTTCTAAAATCCTGTCAAACGTGCACAAACTACTAGCTACTACTAGATATTGTAGAAACATAATTTTCCGTAAAGTTGCTTTGTAACGATTTGTATTGTAAAAAGCGCTATACAAATAAACTTGAATTGAATTGAATTGAATCAGTGGATACAATGAAAAACCGACTAAAGGTGCATCTGGTTCATAAATCTGCCCTAATGGATCAAACTTGTTGAAATTAACAGATTAATAAAAAAATTACTTCCTTAGAAGAAATTGTTGCAAATCCAAATCTAAATAAACTATAATCATAGTTATAGTGTTGTGATCAAGTGTTTGAGGCAACAACACAAGAAGAAAGTAATAAACAGAATGAATCGTAATATCTAAATAAAGTGAAATTATATTCAACATTTTTAAATAAACTCACTATTAGTTAAGATCATTGCACAGCTTTCTCCAAAATCTTTACAGCTACCCTTTTGAGAAATTGCTTCCTCATGATAAATCAGTTAGTTTGCATGGTTTTGTATTGCCAATTCAACCATTTGATTTATATTTTTAGGCCTGGAAAATTTGCTTTGGCATAAAATTAATTTTACCTGCCATGTTGAAAATTGACTCTGACATGCAAAAACTCTTTTTAAAAATGCTTATCCCTTTACTCAATCCCAGGCAACTGTAAATGATGGAAATACATGGTGACATGACAATTTCTGCACAGTTTGCTCGATTTAGGGGGGCGACACATCTTACCCCACTCGCCCTTACCTTTTTTTATTTTCCCTTCTGTCTCGGGAATAGCTAGTTGAGATGCTGCAGTATGTGGGTATGATTCATTCGGAAACTGGATCACTCTACAAAGAGACTTTAAATGAGAGGAGTCACACTATATGAAAGAGAATCGTAAAATTAAATGCAGTCAGGATTCATGAATATATTATGACGAGAGTCACAGAGGCTGTATTTGGAAAGCCAAGTTTTTACAACAGATCTTCTATCTCCCTCATCCTCTCCATTCTCCATTTATTTTGAAAACTAAGCACCATCGTTCTCCTGCATTAATAAGTTTTCATTGTTCTCTCTCATTTTTTCACTTCCTCTCCACCTAAGTGAAGTGAATAAGAGAGGGAAAAAAGGGTTCAGAGGAGAGAAAACGTTCTTCTTTAATTTATAGCTTCCGCCACAGTGGTAGAACACGCCTGACTACAGCGCTCACTGGCGTTTATGATGTATAAAATTAAATTACACAGGAACACCAGCACGCACAAAGCCCAACACACCTTCTTTCTGTCTTTACTTCACTACCTTTTAAAAGGTGTCTTATTATTGCAGTGGATTATCAAAGTCTTCACTCCGCTACTCTCTCTCTCACACACATTCACAAACCATGCATTTTTACAAAGAAATCGGTCATCAGTCTTACTTATTTTAAGCAAATTGATGTGCATTGTAGCCTGATCTGACAACAGTTTGGCATAAAAATGCTGCCATATAGAGTCTAAGGGGCCGTTCACACAAAACGCATTTTTGTTTTGAAAAACGTGAGATGTAGGCAGTGGAATAGGACAAAGGTAGCAATTGTAGAAAGTTGAACTACGGCATGTTTAAGTTGGCACGTAATTTTTTTTTATGTTCTGTGCACTAAATGCATTTTTCCATTCCACTATGCTTTTCCATTGTTTTTCTATGTGTAAACAAGCTAAATTAATGTGTTTGACCATTGTATTTACATCTTCTATGGGATCTTGCACGACACGGCATTCCAAAAATGCTGTCCTCAATTTAAAAAAATATATATATATATGTATATATAATATATACTGTATGTTTACGGATATGTTTCACCATTGCACTCATACTCTTCAGCAAAATGTGGTGCTCAAGTTAAAAGTAGTTCAACTTTTTAAAAAACACATCTTGAAACCTTGCATTTTTCCCAATTTCACTGATCGTGTCTCGCACTTTCCAAAGCAAAAAATGCATTGCGTGTGAATGATCCCCTGTGTGAGATGCTAACAAAAGATGTGAGCAAAACAAATCTCTCTAGTGCACTTACATAGAATACAACTGAAATTGAATAATGCTTTCTGAGTGAACAGCCGCTTATAAGGTGTTATTGTACTTGTACTAAGGATATGTTAACAAAAAATGACAAATGGAAAGCATATAAAGATCAAATGACACATGACATACAGTACAACAATGGCAAAACGTCCTGCCACACACTGTAGCTACAGTTTTCTATAGCTTTCAGGGTTTTTCCTCACTACTATATCAAGGAGACCTTATGGCGAGGTGAAATCTCAAACCAAAATCTAATAAAACAGAACCATGATGGATCGTAAATATTTTTGATTGGGTGACTACGGGACAGGGAAGCCCCTTGACTCAGCGTCAAGTAATATAGCAAAACATCAGTTCTGACTCAATTGACAGCTCGTATTGATGGAAACGCCAACATTTGCACACATCAAGCCTGAGCTGTGATTATGACAAGACTGACAAAAGATGGCAAAGTTATCGTATTAGCTTAACACAAGTTAACGCATTTATTTAGTTTGATATAAGACTGTATTTGTTGTTGTTGTAAGACTTATTTGATATATTACATAAGAATATATATCTTATTTAAGCTCTATCATTTTCATGTTCTAGTTTGTACCCTGTTTTTGTAGAAATCCATGTATTGCTCTGTGTTTTAACAGTGATGTGAAAAGCATTTTTAAAGCTAATTTTCTTTTAAACCTACATGAGACTTTTAAAATAAAATAAAGTACTTTTAGCAAATATGTGTAAAGTGAAGTACACTATGTCCTACAAAGCAGTTCTCTTCATGAAGGTGGTCCTCCTCTCAGGTGGCCACCATGTTCAGATCACATGACCAGCTCAATTCTTCTCCCTTTATCTTGGTGATTCCCCTCTTGACTGCGCAAAAAAAGCCAACCAAACATGAACAAAAAATTACTTGGTTCACCTTTAACAAAAACAATCATTTGAATTATTTGTATGATGGAATTTAATTATCATCAGAGCTTACAAAGCATGAGATATCAACTACAAGCAAATCAAAGGTTCATTTAATTCCTGTGGTGTCAATAAAGTTATCTTTGTTATGTATAATGCTATTGTCATTAATTCAAAAGGAATTAAATGTGTAAGCGCAGTAGTTGTCAAACGTGCAAAATATCTCTGATCAAATTAAAACATCCACCACACTGTCATAACAATATTCACTCTACTTAATTTGTTTAAAGTACAATCTTAAAGGGATAGTCCACCCCAAAAAAGCCAAGCAATTTGGTTCCCATTGACTTTCATTAGATGGACAAAAAATTCAGTGGAAGTCATGGGAAACGGTTTAGCTATTCATTAATTATTTATTTATTTATTTATTCATTACTATTTATTCAAATTATCTTCTTTTTTGTTCCACAAAAAGTGAGTCATACAGGTTTAAAAAAATATATATGGTTGAGTATATGGCCGAATTTTATTTTTTCTATATTTTAATAAGTCATAATAAGCATGTTGTTTCATTTGCACATAAATATATCTATTACGCTGAATGATGATGGAACATTATTTTACCCATATTTTGACGCTTTATTTCCACAAAAGTTATTTGAAACATTAAACTAGACACTTGCATTAAATATGCATTCTGTGAATATAAATTCACTTTTATGAATATGAATTGACACCAAATGGACGTCTCATCTTTTACCCATTTTAAAGTAATCTCTATACATTTCCAGAACAGAAATCTGAACATTGCCAGCCAGGTTGAAAATTCTTGTTTCATTCTGTTAACACATTAAAGTCATGTTTTTACTACCACTCCATAAATCAATTTTGAACACATCATAATAGTGTAGATTAAAAATGTTTATTTACATTTTAAAGACATCTCTTTTAGAACAATATAAGGGTGAGTATATGGCCGAATTTTTATTTTTAGGTGAACTCTCACTTTATGGACTTACCATACACTTTAACATATAGTACACATCGCACCATTTATTGATTAATATTCATTTTCCTGTAGTTGCTGTCAGACTAACCCATGTCCGCATCTGGTTTAGTACATAAATTAGAAATATAAAGCAATATTACACTGAAACATTACAAAATAGTAACAAATCAAAATAAAACAACCGTTTAATTTTTAATATTTTTGTGTTATATGCAAAAGAATTTCAAGGGTTTCAGGCCCTAATTTGTATCCTTTTTGTAAAAAGCTATTGTATCATTCTGTTCTTTGTTGGTGATGGAGAAAAGCCATCAAAAACAGCTAATTTACTTTTAAATTAAATCTAGATGGGACCTTTAAAAGTGCAGTATTTATATTTTGAGAGACAAAAAAAACATGAAAACATAAGTAAAATAAAATAAACCAAACTAAACTTAATCAAATAAAATCACGCATTTATATTAAAGTAGAGTGGCACCTGTGGACCAGTGATGATTTACAAGATGTGTCGTGCTCACGACACATAGTGTGGGTGGATTGTAAAGGTGGCTTTGGGCCATAATGACTAAGGTGTGAAGTAGACAGCCCATGTCATGCACTGCTGCTGTAAAGGCAAAGGATTTCATCTGGCAAAACCCTGTCTGATTAACACCCTGTCTTATCCTGTCACCCTCCCCGTCTCTCCTTGTCTCGCTTACCGCAGGCCACTTCCCTGCCACTCTTTCAAAAATCTGCTGAGTAATTCTCCCTCCCTCTGGTGCCCAGTTGGAGAGTAAAACAGAGAGAATGTGAAAGAGACCGAGAGACAGTGAGTGAGAGAAAAAGAGAGATAGAAAGAGAAATGGAGAGGTGGGGGGGGGGGGGTGGATAAGGAGCGGACAAGGCCGACATTACCCTTCTCGCAGGACTTGGTCGTAAATGAACTCATTTTTCATCCTGCCGCCGCCGTTAATGACTGGCACTTTCCTCACGCAGAGCGCGGGCCTCTGAAGAGCGGCCCAAGTGACAGAGCTCCATTCATCTTCACATGACGGGAGCACAGGGCCACAGGACACAACGCCATGCGGCCAGACGCACGATCACATGCGTCTGGACACGGACCCAGCGAGGGACCACGGGGACAGTTGGACAGGAGAGACGTGGACAGACTAGCAGGGATGCTATCACTGAGTACAGCTGCACCAAAACAAGAGGGAGTCTGTCCAAGAGGCAGCCACTTCCTTTTCTAAGCAGGAAGAACCAGTCATTTATACTTTTATAGAGCAAAGATTTAAAAGAGAAAGAGAGAGAGAGAAGGAAATTGCAGAGATTGGGGTCATTTCCTGTCTATTGATATTTTTTTCCCTCGTTTTTTAAAATGTACTTTAAATATTTTTTATTTTTTAATTGGTCTTAAGACAAAGCATTGCAGGTCAGTAGGGTACAAATTTTAGCAAATCGATCTGAATTGTTAGGTTTAAATATTCAAATGAGGCATTATCTTATTAAATATAGATCAAGGATGAAAAGGTTTTCAAGTATCAAAGCAATTCAGTACATTAGAATGTGTTCTGTTTATTTTTTCTCAGCAAAAAATAATGACTATCATAAATTTTTACCATGATTTACAGAAGATAAATAATAAAAAATAAAGATATACTTTATGTACCAAATTTTGATGCACAGGAACAAGAATCATTAGATGAAATTTGATGTAGTTCGCCAATCTTGCCCCATCCTTCAAACCACTTTACCCATTTGTCTGCAAGTTTTTAATTATTTACTTATTTATATATTTAAAAAAAAGGGGGAAAAATTATGATCACTTGTTTATTCAAGTATGTTGTTTCATTTGTACATAAATATATCTATTACGCTGAATGAGGATGGAACCATATTTTGACGTTTCATTTTCACAAAAGATATTTGAAACATTAAACTAGACACTTGCATTAAATATGCATTCATTAAATATAAATTCCCTTTTGTGAATATGAATTGACACCAAATGGACGTCTCATCTTTTACCCATTTTACAGTAATCTCTATACATTTCTAGAACAGAAATCTGAACATTGCCAGCCAGGTTAAAAATTCTTGTTTCATTCTCTTAAAACATTAGAGTCATGTTTTTACAGAAGTCAGTTTTTACTACCACTCCATAAATGAATTTTGAACACATCATAATAGTATACATTAATAATGTTTCTTTATGTTTTAAAGACATCTATTTGCTCACCTGGGCTGCATTTATTTGATCAAAAATACAGTAAAAGAGTCACATTGTGAAATATTATTACAATATAAAAGAACCTCTTTCTAATTAACATTTAAAGTGTAATTTATTCCAAAGCTGAATTATCAGCAGCTATTACTCCAGTCTTCAGTGTCACACAATCTTTCAGAAATGATTCTAATATTAAGATAATAGCACATACAACGCAAATTAATATTAGCATTACAAAGTTAAAATTAGTTTTACAGAGTACAGAGACTTAATCACGAGGCCGTAATATTTTTTTTGTATAACCACACATTATATAGCACACCAAAACACTATTTTCATAAATCAATGAAGCCAGATCACTCACTTAAAGTATGATAAGGCATTATGAGCAAAGGCCTTGCAGGACTTCGATTCCATGTGCACCTGCATAATATCAAGCATTTTATGAGAAAAATAAAATATTAAACATGCAATAATAGTAATTCAAACCTGATGACAACAGAACGTTATTATTGTTAAAAAAGAATTATCACCAATTGTAATATCATGTTTTGAGATCTGGCTCATCTGGACCCTCTCAAAGTAAAAGTTTCATCTGTCTAACATTTGCAATTACGCATCATTTGAATATCTAATAAATGCTAATGACAAGGTCAACCACTGATCTTATTTTAGACCTTCCTTGGCTTTCAAGCGCAGGCCGAGAGTTTCAAAGACGTCTGTCAGCGTGAGAGCGGTACTTGTATTAAGTATGCAAGTGTGTGAGGGAGACAAACATCTCCCACTGTCAAACACAAACTTAATTGTGCCGCCTGTAGGTCCTCAGTATTGTATTACCTTTTGGGTGGGTGATGAATCACTGCCATAAAAACAATGTTATTATGGGATGACAATAGCACAGGTCAGGGTTGAGGAACGTCAAGAGAAACAGCATGCAATTCTTTAATTTGGGAGCTGCACTCATTATATCTAAGAGCACTTTGAGCTTTAATGCTGCTCCAGTCTTTCTCTGCATGTTGACGCAGAGCATTTGTTGCCCTTACATCTGTTCCTACAGGATGCTTGTAACCACAGATGACAACAACAAGGGCTTGCGGTGCACTTGTAAATGATAGAGTTCTGCAAATGCAAATAACAGAGGCGAATGCAATGCTGTAGTGTGTGGACTCGCATCATCATAATGAAACGATGCGGTAATCATGCTCTTTTATCAGTTTCACTGCCATTTGTGTTTATATGTTTTACAAAAGCTTTCTAACCAATGAAACCCATGAGACTGTATTTACAGCATTTATTATCATTTTTTGCCCAGGTTTTAGGACCATTTCACTATTGTTTACAAAATTATTCATAACTCTGGAGCCTTTGAAGAGATGTCTCTTTGAAATATTAGTTAAATTCATAAATAAAAGGATAAATAAATAATTACTTTTCTGAATTTAAACCGAAAAGACAAACGTAATAAATAAGTATATAAATATTTTTAACTAAACAAACAAATAAATAGTATATATATATATATATATATATATATATATATATATATATATATATAATAAATGTCTCTCCAAAATATTAAGTAAATAAATATTTATTATTTATAAATAAATACAAATATAAAGGAAGAGTATTAATAAATAAATATTTCTAAATTAATAAACCTAAAATACAACATATAAAAGTGGTAGGTAGGTAAATATAAGTAAATAAATAAATAAATATTTAGAAGCATAATAAATAAATAATAATTTAAACCTAAAACACAAATATAAAGAAAATAATTATAATAATTGTGCATTATTATTATTATTATTTCTTGATATTTGTGTTTTATGTTTATTTATTTGTTTGTTTTTACATTTAGGTTTGAAATGGGGAATATTTAATAATAATAATATCAATAATATTAATAAACTTCCTACTATTACTTTATATTTGTGTTATATTTCTTTATACTATTATTATTAAATATTCCTAAATTGAAACCTAAATGTATAAATAAATAAATACAAAATATAGAAATAAAGTATTCCTAAAATAAAAAGACAAATATGTTGTTTTTATTGTTTTTATTATTATTATTTTAATCTATTATTCTGTACATTCAGAATATAGTACTAATCAATTTGTATAACATACCTCTTGAAATATGTGCATTTGTATTGTTAAACCCATTGCTATCAAAGAAAACATTTGAGATACTGATGAGAACTGATGAGTAAAACTGCTTTATATCCTGTCTATGTGCTAAATCTGGTGGATAAACGGACATCATCCCTGCATGAATGTGACAAGCAAAGAGATGAAAGATCGAGAGGAAGAAAGCAAACAGAAGAGGTTGGGAACTACACGACCATCTGTGGCAGATGGAAGCGTCTCAGACTGACACTCAGCGGTGAGGTTACACCTGGAGGAGAGTGACTGGCCACAACTGCACCTGTGGCCATCAAGAACAGGCCAGCCGCGCTGGCACCGGGGCCCGCTAGGGCCATGCCAACCTAGAGCGGGTACGTGCCAGAGCACATGGCAAACAAATCAACACTGAAATGATGTTTGAAATACATTAACAGCTGTGGTAGGGGATATAACACACACACACACACTGAGAGCTGAGGTGTAAAACCATTCAGACAGGGTACACATTACTGATATTTGCTCTTTGAGCACATGTGTGCAATTATGATTAAAGTGGAAAACGTGTATCACAATGGATTATGGGTACTGGTCACCATGACTCACAGCTGTTCGATGATCAGTCACATCTTGCCAAAGAGGCTCTTGAATCATTCAAATCGTGAAATCTATTAACTGAATACAAAACACGGCGGCTATTAGATGAGGTTACCTCAAATATTTTTAGCTTAAGTGTTTTGAAAAAACTGAAAAATTCCTCACTTTTTGCTTCATGTTAGAGTTTTAGTGAACTATTTGCAGCACTTTATTCACTTTAAATTCATGTAATCAAGTTAAACTATATGGTAATGCTATACTTATGCTGTGGATTACCGCATAATGATTTGTAAAACCAACAAAAAATATTGTGTACATTAAAGCACTTAAATTTGATGTCTATGGAAAAGTAATGCTACCTTATTAACATTATCATGTTATTAATAAAAATATTGAACATTTATTAATAATATATATAGATATATATAAATATACATACATAATATAAATATATATATATATATATATATATATATATAAAACAATTATAATAAATAATAAGTTAACACATACATATATATATATTAATATGCAGTAGTTTAAACATGATTTTTGTTTCAGAATTTTTAATTTCTTCATTTAAAAAGAAGAAAATGCATAAAGGGAAATGAATAATCGTTATTTTAAAAAATAATATATTAAAATTAACTGCATGTACAAAAGCCCATTTTCATCATGGAATTAAAAAAAATAAGTCATTTTTATCACAATTCCGACTTTTTCGCAATTGCTACTTTTTTCTCTGAATTCTGAGTTCTGAGAACAATTCAGTTTTTTCCCACCACGGAATAAAAAAGATAACTGCGAACTATCTCATAATTTGGACTTTTTTCATCGAACAATACTGACTTTTCCTCTCAGATTTGAGAATTTAGATCTCACAATTCTAACTTTATATTTCACAATTCCGCTTTAATATCTCGCAATTCGGACTTGCAAGAAAAAAGTCAGAAATATGAAATACAAACCCAGGTATTTGTATTAAAGTGACTAGAGCATTAAAATGGTTTGGTAACTTTATAACCATGTCACACTGGTAAACTTGTAAATATTTAATATAACTGCCTGTTTTATGATTTTCATTGTACATGAAATACTGTAAGCACAATATTTGCCTCATAATTTTTCATTCATCCATAAGAAAGCTAAAATATGTTCTTGCCACATGCATTTTGCAGACAACAGAGCTATCTTTCCATTATTAGATTGTTTTTTTCTGAACTTTGCCCTTTAGTCCTTATCTACACACAAAAAACGAGTTATCCATTGCTTTTATTTCCTGTGTGATTTGGAGTGGCTGATCTGTGTTTAGATGGCTGTATCTACACAGAGGACATGCTGCTGACAATCAAGTATATCCACCGGCTGACTAAACGGACAAAGTGTACCTGATACCCACAAAGGCATCCCTCTCAGAACAAAGGAGCACATTAATGTAGACAGGAATTGCCATTTGATTTCTTTCAGGTCTCTTTCTCCTCTCGCGGTGGGTCAGATAGTTCCCTGAATAAAAACAGACAAAGGCAGCTTTTCCTCTATTTTGAAAAGGAAGGAACTGGAGAGAAAGGTTACAGGCAATGATAACATGTTTAATAAGACAAGGCCACAGCGGCAAGCTCTGTTATCTCACAGAAGACAGCAGAGAGAGGCAGAGGGAGAGAGTGAGCGAGTGTGGAGCCGTATGGTGTGCGTTAACCCCTCCCCACCCCTGCTCCGGTGGCCCAGCCCGTGGTCCACTCCAGAGCTCGGTCAGTCAGAAGCCATTACACCCACTATTAACTCCTGCTCAGCATCATTAAGCATGCAAATTGAAGGGGGAAGACGGCTCGGAAAACTTTTTACTGCCCCCCCTTCCCCCTCCCCATGTGCCGTCGTCTGGCGCTCTGCAGAGCCGCGGATCTTGCCCTGATCACTGTCAGTCCAATGTTATCCTTAATTTAACTCCGCTCCCTCTCTCCTTCTGCTCCTCCCTGGCTCTTCTATGAGATCTGACCTTCTGCAATAAACACGAATCAAAGCGTCGACTGCAGAAAAAGTGAAGCATCAGAACATTACAGCCTTTTGAGAACCAATATATTGATTGCTTACACATTCGGCCTCTTTTTTGGGGGGTTGGCATTCACTTTAAAGAATCTAAGCTTGTCTGGTGCAAAAGGGATTCGTAAGTTTACCCTTTGAAAAGATTCTGCTTGTGAGAGCCTGTACAGAAGGCTGGTGAATTATGAAATATCTGTATGATAGTTTATCAACAGCTAACAGTTCAAATCAGTGCATGTATGTATTGTTATTGTTATATTGTTATATTTAAAAAATTATGCATTTTTTTTATTATATATTCTTCATTGAGTGCATGTAATAAAATGGCTAGGGCAATATATTCTGATTATTTTAAAGTTGATTTTTATTACATATATTAGCTATTTTATTATTTTAATTATACATACACACACACACACACACACACATATAGGTATGTACTGTATGCATTCTCTTGTCTGCAAGTAATTATGCCAAATCTTGTTTTCCATCCACATTCAAATATTTATCTGTCCATTGGTTTTTAACATAATTCATCTCTACATAGCTGCATCTGTTGGGATGCTGAAGTTGTTTAATGATATCATACTAATACATTATTTCACGGTTGTCGTTACACATCATGGCTCCAAAAACAAAACAGGTCAAAGGAAAATGCCAACATGAGCACCTATTCATGCTACACACCTCCATAAATACAGATTATACATCATCAACAGTCAAGAAATAAGGACTTCATCAACGATTTGAGAACATATTATAAGGGTAATATGGTAATATGCAAGCATTTTTTAAGCAGAGGAAACAACCTTATTGACTTATTCTTTCCATTTAGCCTCATTGCATTTGATTTCATGGGAAACATTGCCCTCCGTTGGTGGCTTCTGGAAAGGTTACACATAGTATACGTTTGAAATGATAACAATATTGACAAAGATTATGCTGAATTCTAATGACGGTTACTTTAAAATGTATTTTTCTCATTAATGGACAATAATAGGCATAAACAGAGGTGAACTTTAGTTTTGGGCCAAGTTGGGATTTCATCTTTGATGAATTTGTTTTCTTTCTCTTATCTCATGTTAAAATCATTTCCAATCTTCTTTTCACCATTCGCATTATAAGTGAGCTTAATTATTTATGGCTTCATTAAGGCAAATGACCTTTTAATATTTCTGTGCATGTTTAATTTTGACGATAAGCAAGACAAACCGAGCTGATTGGAATTGCAGACGAAAGATAAACAGCTTTCAAGGCAACAACGCAGATAAGTAGAATTTAATTTACTTCACTGACAGGTGGAACTTCCTTTGAGAGAAACTCTTTGAGTAGATAGACGACAATTGATGTCGGTGGCACCGCCTTTTACTGATTCGTAAAAACACTTTAATTAAATGGTTTAAATAGCATCTAATTCATGTTAAAGTAATTTCACTCACTAATTAGTTATTAATTATCTGCTTAAACTATTGCAAACTTTCTCTAACTCCATCTTCAACCTTTATTTTGGACGAGTTCACAAAATTCGGTCATTATTTACTCACCCTCATGTTGTCCCAAATCTGACTTTCTTTCTTCGCTGAACACGAAAGGACTTCTTAAGCCGAATGTTCTTCTGTCAAACTCCAAAAAGAAGAAAAATAAAACACTACAAATGTGGTCCATACAACTTATGCACAGTATTTGTTGACTTTTGAAGCCATATAATAGCATTGAAATTAAACTGCCTACTGGAAATGTCAATGCCTGGTCCTCAAGTGTCATACAATAAAAAGCAAGATTTTAGAAGTTTTGCACTCAACTCACATTTTGCTCTCTTCCTCTCAAAAAACTTTTGAAGACTTAGAATATATCCTATATGACATATCGATAAAATTGCAGTCTCTACACTAGTGCTCTTAGCTTCATTGACAAACAAGTGTAACTTTGACAAGACCATCTGTCTCTGCTTTTAAAAAAAAGGATAATGTTGTTCTCCTTTATCTGCTTGCTTGTTTACCGCAACAAATCAGAATGATAAGACTAAGCGAATTTACAGAAGTGTTTGGCATTTCTAAGCCATGCCACTTACAACAGGCGTCACATTTGCAACAATGAGGGCCAGCCAGATTATTTGGCTCATTGGTTCATTTTACAGGGGTGAAATTAAAGGCCTGGCGCAGGTCCTTTTATTCTCTAGTAATTTGGTTGCGTGCCAAAAGAAGCCTAAATAATATTTTGGCAATATGAGGGTTATTATGCATTACATGGACAGGTTTCAATATCAAATTAATCCGAGATAGAACTGGAAAAAAAATTACCAAATGCATGTTTACTTGAAAGCAACACGATTTGTGTTTAGAAAGCCAGCATGTTTGCTACTAAAGAAAAGAGTTCAATAAAGGCACACAAAAAGGAACATGTATAACTAAATTAATACATTAATCTTCTACCAGTCTTTCAACTTCATATTTTAATTTCATTCTCCCTTTTCGGTTTCAAAATGGTGACTCAGCTAAAAACTTGCTGGTGTTAATTGACGGTGTGTTGGAGACCAGGCGAGGGCCAGGGGCCAAGAGCAGGACAGGTGGAGGCCTAATCATGCAGAAAATGAGGCCTTTGGTGGAATGGAGGAGGAGAACGAGGAGGAAGAGAGGAGTAGACAGATGAGGGGGCGACACACCTGGGACCTGACCTGACTGGAACAAAACCAGCTCCACTGCTTCATACCCTCTCAGTTCGGAGATGAACCCAGCCCACCAGTATCAAGAAGTCCTCTTCCATCCATCCTCCAAAGGTCTGACAGTGGCTGATACAGCTCACTGCACCAAAAAAACTGCATAAAAGAACAAGACGAAAGATGATTTTCATTCTAAAAATGCAAATCACTTCTGAACTGGAATCATCGGAATAAGCAGACCCATTTACTACTAAACTAAGGTTTTCACCTAGACTTGCAATACTACAACTTGCCATTACACAGCTTTCTCCACTTGTTTTGTTTCAACTGGACCAACAAAGACTGAACAAAAGGAGATGAGAGGTTTAAATTCACAGTGTATAATTAAACTGTACAGTTTCATAATTGTGAATGTGACTAGCATTCTATCTATCTATTCTATGAATCTATTCTTCGATCTATTTATCTGTTTGTCCGTGTTTTATGTATGGATTTATTCTAAATTCTGTTGTTTCAGAATAAAATGCTACTTTTTTACCTTTTTTAATTAACATGCTTAAAATTAAATGAGGTGGACTTGAGGGAAAGGGCTCAAAAAATGTATTTAATTAAACGTACTTTTGATAATTATTATTATTATTATTATTAATAAAAAATAAATATGTGACCACTTCATCATCATAATATTTTTTACTGTTATTCTATTATTTATATTATTAATTATTGTAAACAATACTACAATAACTAAAATGTAAGTGTTTTTGTATTCCATTTTTAAGGGCAGGGACGGTGTGAACACAAAAAGTCCTGGGTTCTTTGCTAATTGGTTAATTTTGTGTCCATCCAAAGAGGTTTGAGTTGTTTTCATTAAACAAGAATTCAGGCAAAAAAAGAAAAGCACTAAGAATATGAATTTGCATCCATATTTGCCACCATTCGCATTCGTTATTCACATAGTTCCCGCCAAGTTTATAGTACATTCAAAATGACCCCAGCCGTCTGCAATCCTGTCACGCTCTGCATTTCTTCAGCAGCTTGTTTAGAGTGTTGTACATGACATCATATTAATCAGAAAGCTAAAAATCACACCAGCTATTGGGTTCTATTACATTAGCTGAGATAGCACATTTCCAATATGTGCAGAAATATTCTCCGAGATGCCATATGCATTGAGAGAACGTCCTTATTGGTGCAGAGATGGAAGTTGACAGCGGTAAATTGGTAATCAGCTTCCTGGATATTGAAAAATTTCTCATTTATCAGGTGGCAATAGTGGAAATCTTTTGGCTGCATGTTTGTTAGTGTGTCCCGACCGCAAGTATGCAATGCTGTTTGAGGGGATATTGTATTATCCTGAAAAGGTCTTTCTTCACACGCTTTGGATTTTTACAATGACTATGAAAGTATTGATTTTTACAATACATTATATGAAAGATCTTTATCAGTGTAAAAATCCCAAATATAAACACACAAGATGACACATTAAGACAAATGTGGAAATGTTTTAGTAGCTAATGTATGCATTTTCTATGAAATAAAAGACACATTTTGGGCTGCCAAGATGAGGGATTAAGAAAAAAAATTAAAAAATATGATATATTTGGGGGGGGGGGGGCTTCCTCGGCTGTGGCCATATGTTACCAAGGTGATGTTCCATGAAATCGATCCCAGTCTTAATATCTGCCAGCACTTGGGCTTCCAGAGTCTTAGCTGGCTCTTTGCATGCTGATCTGGGCTTGGCTGGAAAACTGTGAGTAGGTGTTACAGGCTACTGTGAAAAGAAAATATCCATCTGTGTTTTTTCACCCTCATTTTAAGTCATGTTAGATGTACTGATATCTCACTTCCAACATCTTTTGAAGATCCCTTTTATATGAATTTGGAACAAGTTTCTCAAGTAGTTTTGTTGCAAGGATCATCTGTCATACTTTATATATCAATGCATAGACACAGAGATAGTCTGAATAATTTCCTGCCTCAGCATTCAAAAACACCCTTGCCAAGTCAACATCTGTTTTTTTTTTTGGTATAAATCTTGAGTTGTATCACTTTTACGGTAACAACTGCAAACTTTACCAGACAAAAAAAGAAAGCATTAATTCTGGGGCCCTATTTATGACGTACAGGATCATTTGTATTAATGATTTTTCTCTAGTGAATCGAGTGAGTCTTTGTGTTTTTAAACCAGAGTTCTTGTTAAAAGAAACCAATCTGAACCTCCTTTGATGGATCCAAAATTAACCAAGAAACAAAGAACACCATTGTTTTTGCAATCATATACCATCCCTGCCCATAAAAATGGATCTGAGTTTTGAGTTAAGTTGGTATTAGTTGTTAATAAGTTGATATAAGTGTTAAGTTGTAGTGTTTTTATTATTGTTGTTGTTATTATAATTATTTTTTATATATATATTTTACTAAATACTTATTTTTGATCATTTTAATTATAATTATTATTAATCATGAAGTGCTCATTCAATATTACAATAATAAATAAATAAATTGTTATTGTTATTAATAAAAGTTTTCAAAAGGTCAAAATTAAATGTATTTTATAATAGAAAAACAATATTATTATTATTAATTTTATGAAATATTTTATGACTGATTTTTGATCACATTATTTATTCATAATAAATATATTGTTGTTCTTTTTAATAATAATAATGTATTTAAGATTTATGACCATATTATTATTATTTTTTTTATTAATCATGAAGGGCTCAGTCAATATTATGTAAATAAATAAATAAATAGTTGTTGTTTGAAAGAGTTTGAAAGTCAAGGAAAAATAAGTATACTTATAAGACAAAAATTAATAATTGTATTATTATTATAAATATTATTACTATTATTTCTGGGTGTAGGTTTTTTTAAAAAACCTGTCATTCCTTATAAATAGAAAATGCACCACATCTTGTTGCATGTCATCATTACCTCTGCATGGTAACCTAAAACATCCAAAAACATTCAAACTTATGCAAATGTACAAATGAAGTGAACTTTGAGGGTTCTGCATTCACAATGTAATTTAACACACACCCCCGCACTTTCTCTCAGAATGATCAAAACGGTCAGTTGGATTACACACCCTCAGGAAGTTACAGCGGCTCATTCCTTTATATTGCACTGCTCTCAGAGTTTATCAGATTCAGCAGATATCTGACAGTACATCTCATCACAATGCTAATACAAGGAGCTTTTTGACGCGAGTCTGTAGGAGGCATGAGAGACGCTGTTGGGGAGAGCCAGGGCCTGGAGACATGCAGCCAGACAGAGCAGGAAACAGCGGGAAGGAAACAGCAGGCAAAAAAAGGCCTTTTGTCCCCGTCCCGCTATTAATCTGAAGACTGTAGAAAAATCCCAAAGGGTTTAAATGTGTTACTCCTAAAGCTTTTTTGCTCTTGCCAGTCTGGATGCAAATTAAAAGATGGGGGTGGGGATAGTGAATAGAGAGAGGGACTGTTAATTGCTCGCCAATCGATAATTCTATAATTACTTTGTGACAAATGGCTGGCTTGCAGTGCTGGAACTTGCGAGGAAAGGGAGGGTTCAGGTGTCGTGGGGATGTGTAGAGGGGGTTGGGTATGACCAGGAACGGAAATATTTGCTTTTGTGCCTGCAAGCGCCGTCACTCTGGGCATTGTGACATGGAATTTGTATCAGGTTTAAGCAAGAAGCGAAAGTCTCCAAGGAGCTTCTGTCTGGGGCTTCAGTGAGAGTGAAAAAGGAGAGAACGGCAGCAGGCCTGCATCCCTGATGAAATCACACATTAAAATTCATTCACAATGAGATACGAGGTGGATTTAAAAGGAATATGCAAAAATGTAAACTGTGTCATCACTTACTCACCCACATGACGCTCCAAACCCGTATGATTTTTTCAAAGCGCTTTACTTCGCTTCTCTGTGCAATTAGTCTTCACTGGAGCGGAGGCTCGTACACTTCAAAGACGATGCAGAAGCTATAGAGAAGGATCATAAAACTGGTCCACAAGACACAAACCCTATATTTCCCTATAGGTCTTCTGAAGTCATATGAACAGTCTGAAAAAGAAACAGCATGAGATTTCGATAGAAATGCTGAAAAATTATAATTGAAATAAAATCAAAAATATTACAATAAAACACATACACACACACACATGTTTACAGGTTTGTTGGTTTTATTTATTTATTTATTTATTTTTGCTTAAGTTGAACTAAATTAAAATGAGAAATGTTGCCTTGACATAAAAAGTTTACATTTCAGTTTACATTTAATTTTATTTCAAGTAACCACATTTTTCTTTTTTATGGTTTTAATTTTAGTTTCAGTTTTAGTTAACTATAATAACCCCGATATGTTGTTATTTAAATGCATTTATATTTCTTAAAAAATCATATTTAGATCATCTGGTTCTCCAAAAGATAAAGACTGTATATCATTTAAAAATTTATTTTGTGAACCTTTAGAAGTAAAACAGCATATATTATAGATGTCCTCAAAGCTAGTTCGTTTTTGAATTTATTGAGTCTTAAAAAAAGTGATCAATTTTTCCAATGGAAAAGATTATATTGCAAAACATTTTTTTTAGAATCTCAGTTGGTTCTTCATAAATTACTGGTAGAGTTTAATATTTAAATGTAGATGTAAGATTTAAATGTATTGTTTTTATTTACTTATATATATTTTAAGGAAAAAAGTAAAATATCTATATCTGGAGGGGATAATTGTGCAGTTTTATTTTAAACCCAGGGCCTATATTTCCGTGACAAATCACCTTCATTGTCTTTGACACCAACTCCATTTTATTGCTTGTCACTATTAACCTTGAAGCAATTAAGATTTATTTACCTTCCCTTCAAACTGGACACCGACCTTTGACCATTGTTACCAAAGCCGTGTGGATTTTTGTCTGCCTTTTTCCTTTCAAGGTTACATTTGCATTATAACAGCATAGAAACTGAATATTTTCAATACGAAACCATTTAACTGAATGCAAACCTTTTCAAGGAACTGATTTGCATTCCTTCAGCTGACTCTTATGCATCTCTTATGTTTCTCAACAGGTGAAAAAGCTTTTTGTGCCTAAAATCATCTCGATTTCAGAGTCGCTGGTGGATAATTCTTTTGAAAGAGCCTGAAAACAAGGAGAGACGTCAAATGTATGAAGCCAGCATGAGCCAATTGATCCTGGGCTTCTAAAGACTGTTCCGATGCCTCCCATCCTCACAGAGCCGTTTTATTTAGCACTACTGCCGAGTCTGTGTGTTTGCGCTTAAGTATCACAGGGAACTAATGAAGTGCGGTGGGGGGCAGCCGCATACACTGTGGCATAATAAAGCCAGGCATGGACCACCGATCTCCTGCATGCCAGAGAGCTGCAGGAAAGGGGGGCACTGCTTGTCATTTAGTGCAAACCCTTTGTTGAATATATTAGCCATATTCTTACAGCTCAGACAGCAACATAAACCTCCCACAGATTCTGAGGCAGTGACTGTACATTTTGAGGCACTGAATGATTTTTGTACCAATTAATCATATATAATGTGTGGTTATTTTAGTATGTTGTGTATGGAATAGTATTTTAAAGGAATAGCTCACCCAAAAATGAAAATTTGCCATAAATATACTCACCCTAAGGCCACCTAACAAGTAGATGAGTTTGTTTCTTCATTGGAACAGATTTGGAGAAATTTTGTATTACATCACTTGCTCACTATTGGATCCTCTGCAGTGAATGGGTGCCATTAGAATGAGAGTCCAAACAGCTGATAAAAACATTACAATACTGCACAAGTAATCTACACCACTCCAGTCCATCTTGTGAAGTGGAAAGCTGCATGTTTGTAATAGTTTTTTTGTTTTAGTTTTTTTTAACTCATCTTGTCTGAATCAGGAGAGAAATATGCACAAATCAAGCACCATCCAGAAGTGCCTGTTTCCACTAGTCTGATAACTTTAAGACTAGTGGAAAGAAAGCATCCAGATCTGTTGATTTCACCAAACTTTCCAGTGTAATATATATTCTTTAGTTTTTAAAGAAGGGTTTGTTAATACAGGTGCATCTCAAAAAATTAGAATATCATGGAAAAGTTTTTTTTATTATTTAGAGAGTTCAGAAAAGTTTTTTTATGTAATTCTGATGGTTAGGACTTACAGCTTAGGAAAAAAAAAATCAGTATCTCAAAATATGTGAATATTTTCTCAAAGACCAAAAAAAAAAAGATTTACAATACAGAAATGTTCAAGATCTCCAAAGCAGGTTTAATTATGCACTCAATACTTGGTTGGGGCTCCTTTTGCACAAATTACTGCTTCTGTGCAGCGTGGCATGGAGGCGATCAGCCTGTGGCACTGCGGAGGTGTTATTGAAGCCCAGGTTGCTTTGATAGCGGCCTTCAGCTCTTCTGTATTGTTTGTCAGATGTTACTTATCTTCCTCTTCACAATACCCCATAGAGTCTCTGTAAGGTTCAGGTCAGGTGAGTTGGCTGGCCAATCAAGAACAGTAATATCATGGTCAGCAAACCACTTGGAAGTGGTTTTGGCAGTGTGGGCAGGTGCTAAAGTCCTGCTGCAAATTTAAATTAGCATCTCCATAAAGCTTGTCAGCAGATGGAAGCATGAAGTGCTCCAAAATCTCCTGGTAGATGGCTGCATTGACTTTGGAGAAAACTTGATAAAACACAATGGACCAACACCAGCAGACGTCACAGAAGCCCAAATCATCACTGACTTCAGAAACTGGACTTTTGATTCTGTGCCTCTCCAGTCTTCTTCCAGACTCCAGACCTTGAGTTCCAAATGAAATGCAAAATTTACTTTCATCTGAAAAGAGGACTGTGGACCAGAGAGCAACAGTCCAGTTCTTTTTATCCCTACCACAGGTGAAATGCTTCTGACATTTTTTCTGGTTCTGGAGTGGTTTCGTTTGGTTCCAGGAATGTGACCGCTGTGGCCCTTTTCCTGAAGACGTCTGAGTGTGGTGATTCTTGATGTGCACACTCTGGCTTTAGTCTACTCCTTCTGAAGCTCTCCCAAGTTCTTGAATCAGCTTTTCCTGACAATCTTCCCAAGGCTGTGGTCATCCCTGTTGCTTGTGCACCTTTTCCTACCACACTTTTTCCTTCCAGTCAACTTTCTATGAATATATTTTGATGCAGCACACTGTGAACAGCCAGCCCTTTCAGCAATGACTTTTTGTGGCTTACCCTCCTTGTGTAGGGTGTTGATGATTGTCTTCTGGACAACTGTCAAGTCAGTAGTCTTTCAGTAGTACCAAGTGTTTATACTCAAAATTAATCAAACTAATCCAGCTCAAAATGGAATATTCTAATTTTTTTATTTTCCTAAGCTGTAAGTCGTAACCATTAGAATTAAACCAAAACAAAAAAAAACCTCTTTAAATATTTAAGTTTGTGTGCAATGAATCTAGAATATAAGAAAGTTTGCTTTTTTTTATTAAATTACAAAAAATTGAGACCTTTTCCGTGATATTACATTTTTTTGAGATGCACCTGTATGTAATTTGCATGATATGCATTTTACATGTTATATTATGCATTAAACTATTTTAGTCTCCATTTACTCCAGAACATTGAACTTTAATTCAATAGGCCCTATAATAAACGCGGCACAATGCGACGCAAGTCACAGCACAAGTGTGTTTGTTAGGTTCAGTCTGGCGCCGTTCGCATTTTCCCATCCAGCGCCACATCGTTTAATTAGCTAATGCATTTGCGCCTATTTGTGTGCCCATGGGCATGCTGGTCTAAAAAAAGAGGTGTGTTCAGACGCATTGCTAGCCCAATGCTATTTTATGGAGCTGAAAATAAACATTCTGTCTTTGTGCTTATCAAATTCCACCGTGTAAACAGCAAATCCGTCATGGCACGAGCGCAACTGGCTCGTAAAGGGAATGGAAGATGAGACTCTGATTGTTTTATTGTACGACTTTATTAAGAGAACCGTTTCATCAACCGTTTTTCTGTCGTTAAAATAGCATCTTGGACAAATTGGAATTGGACACGCCCTGAGTGCACCTGCACCGTGCACTTTACACTTTGCGTTTAGATCGTTAAAATAAGGCCCAATGTGTTACTTAATTATTTGTGAAATTTACTAGCCATTTCTAAGGGAAATTTGTTTCAAAGTAATTCCAACACCAGTGTATGATGGCCAAAAACTGAAACAAAGGAGCTGCAGTATTAATAGAAAAGTTTACAGCAGTCATTTCAAAGCCTTAAGGACGTGGAAATGTTGAAATGAAGGAAGAAACAGTATTGGAAAACGGAACGAGGTTATTTGAGGCCAGTAGGTTGTGTGCTTAGTGTAGCAATGATCAAAGACCCTCTACCAGTGATTCCAGTGACTGAAATCTTCTCACAAAACAAAGAGGCCAGCTCTTGATGGATACTGATTAGTGTGAACGTAAACACCTCCACACTCTTGGCATGGTCCCTTTGTATCAAACCTAAGATGGAATGATTTTCTCCAATTTTTCGCCAATCCTTTGATCCTAAATTGCGCCACCTTTGGTTCTTCTGTCCGATTATTGGACATTATTTTATCTCGCCTGTCGTGGCTCCTTTGAAACATCTTGGTTTGTGTGACATCTTTAGAACTCTAACTCACTTCCTCTAGGAAACCTCTTGAGCTGCTGCATGCATCTGTACATGCATTTTTCTAACTTCTTTTTTTCACATACCACTGTAAGTTTTTCCTTGTCAAGGTTACTCTTGAATTAATTGGTTCTGGCTCAACTTGTTAAAAGAGAGTGAGCTGATAAAGTAGTGATTTTGTTTCTTGCTGAACAAGAGATTAAACATCCTTACAAGTTCCTTGTCTGCCTGAATTAATTACTGCATTTCCATTAGAATACAGTATGAGATAGTATGAGAATATAGTATGAGAACTGCAGCTAAACACTAAATCAAGAAGTGGAGTTGCACTGCTTAATATTTTTGTGGACAAAAATACTGAAATTATTTTCCTTTTATCTGAAATACAAATATTTTGTAACACTATACTGTAAATGTCTTTACTGTCTCTTCTGATCAATGTAATGCATCCTTGCTGAATAGAAGGAAATTTCTTATTCATTTCTTGAAAAGAAAAGAACACTGATTGAACAGTCTGCATTAAATTTTGTATTGTATTTTTATTTTATTATAATTTTTTTCTTATTGTAATATTTCCTAAAATATTAAAGCTGTTTATTTTCCAGATTTTCAATGCAGTCTCAGACTTCTGGACACCACTTTATACAGTCTTACTGCTCATTTCAAAGAACTTACTTTGGTTCCGAGCATCAATCATTGACCTTTACACTGTATAGGTCAATATTCCCTGCACAGCTTAACAAGTGCCTGCAGATGACCTAGCTCATTAATGTCAATAGTCTATTCGCCTTCTTCCTGGAAAACATAATGAAAAGCAAACGATGTCTTTTACAAATAACATCTGCCTCCTTTTATGCATCAGAACGTACTCAAAGACCTCATAATCATGCAGCGAAAACATACTGCGCAACCGCAAACCCAACAACCTCAGCAGCACTGACTGTACATGCAGTATATTTAGAATGTATGCAAATCAACCTTATCATCCCCTACCTGGTGTCTTTTCTCTCACTCTCTAAATGTAACATACAGATCGGAGTTTCCTATGAAGTTTTAATTGGAGCCCCAAAAGCTTCTTAGTTCCCTAGCAGAGTCATTCCGCAATACATCTATGGTGCAACTAATTACTTTTCTGAGCCGGCATAATCCCCAAGACAGATTCTCAAGCATTTTGAAAGATATTTATGACCTTTTCGAACGCAGTGTTAGGTCACAGTGCCACGGACAGGTATCATCTAAATATTCAACACCCTGGAATTAATTGAGGAAGAAAGTACGTTTTTTTGGAAGGCTTACTAAAACACGAGTGCGAAAAGTCGACGGCAACACCCGGCATCTCTCAACAGAGCGGTCCTTTGTGTTCTAATTTCCATTTCGTCATTTATCTTTCGGATACATCTTGTAGACTGACATGACATTAATGAGCAAAAAATACTCTAAAACTAATTTGAGCCTCAAAGTTATGGGGGGTTTTATTCTAGATTTAGATAATGATGGAAAACCGGTGTTGAGTGGCACATCAAACTTCCCCTGGCTCATTTGTGCTCAGATCAGCACAGAACTCTCATTAAATGGCTTGCGTGCTGCAGACCGGAGTCTTTCATTGGCACGGGCGACCAGCAGACAGCCTGGAAAATAGCAGCTCAGAAACGGAGTGAGTGTCGAATTCTGGCAATACTTACTGTCTGAGTCACTCTCTTTAACTCTGGAGATGATATGCTTTGCTCTGACACAAATAATGTGGCTGGATCCACGATGGCGTGAATAAAGAAACCCTCTTATTGAGGTTTCAATTCATTTACAAAGTCGAATTTGAATTTTCTGCTCACCCTGAAACGACGACATCAAACATGGCCAGTTAATGTGGAACAGAGCCATTGCAAAGTACCTCATCAGCTTCTGATGAAAGCAAGCAGTCATTTAACAGACAAGGACAATCCCGCCGGATCATTCCAAGCTGAGCTCGAACCTGCAATGCTGATTTGCTGCTGGCACCACAAAGATGCAAACAGTCCCAAACTCTTCAGATGACTTGTGATATGAAAGATGAACAACATACATTAGAAATACTGTAGATTGGGGTCAGGGATTTTGTTCTTTTTAAGGAAAAGACTGGAGGAAAGACTGCTGAAAATTCACCTTTGCTATCACAGAAATAAATTACATTTTAAAGCATAATAAAACAGAATAGTGATATTATTTAACAATATTACTGCTTTTTCTGTATTTTTGATCAAACAAATGCAGGCTTGGTGAAAAAAAAAACACTATTAAAAGTGTTATTTAAAAAAAAATCATTAAAAACATTAAAATCTCATAAAAGAAATAAATCTCATCACAAAAAATTTTAAAAATCTCATTGACCACAAACCTTTGAATAGGTGTTTACAATTCAAAAAGTACATTTCATGTAGTTAAGGGGAAAATTCATTTAAAAAATGTAGGATTGTCTTAGTTTACCCACATGTTGCTGGAACCAGGGTTATAACAGTGAACTAAAACGGACTCAAAATAAAATAAACGTTAACTGAAATAAAATTATTATATTATATATAAACATCTAAAAAAAATTTGAAAATCGTGAAAAAGTTGATTTTTTTTCTGTAACATTTCAAACATTTTCATATATTCTAGATTCATTACATGTAAAGTAAAACATTGAAAAAAAAAATTTTTTAACGAATGATTAGAGCTTACAGCTCATGGAAGTCAAAAAACTATTATTTTTGCAAAACATCTATGATATAACACAAAACACTAGCAATAAGTATGTTATTTGTAAACATTTCATTTTATTTTTTGAATGCCTGTCAATTGGGAATAATGCTGCTTGCCCCCCAGATGGTGTAGGTACAGGTTTAACCAGCAAAAGCCAACTCATCAGCTAAACCTAGACCCCTTGGACCTGTCTGCACAGGGACCACAGGTGGGCAACTTTCAGGAAAGGAGGGTGAGGCGAATTCTGTTCAGAGCAATGTGGCAATGTGGCACAACGGGAGAGGAACTAAGCTTGGAGCGGCTCGTTCAATATGTAACGCAGTCATGGGAAGCATAGTGAGCTAAGTCTCTGGGCGCAAGGTGCTATCTCTGAGGGTCCGAAAGCAGATGGATGGGGGGTGGGGGGTGCAGGGAGGCCTGGCAGACAGACAGAGAGCTCAGGCTGTCACACACGCAGAGCTAAGTGACAGCCACCAGCATGCAGGACCAATTGCTACAATATGGCACCTTGGCCCAGGCCATCACGGGCAGCCTGGCAGGCCGTTCATCTCTAAGGACATGTACGGCGAGACAGAATGGAGCTTTTTTTCTCCAGCTTTCCCTTAATACAACAAATGCCTCATAAATGCAATTCTACTTGGCTTCAAGTTCAACCTCTATTATCAGCTATACAGATTAACCGCTAGTGTATCCTGCACTCTCCCTCTCTCAATAAGTGACTTTAATTATGTTGAGTGAACAAAAGAAAACTACAACAGATGTTTGTATTGTGCAGCAGGGTGTCTGAATGAGGGTAGGAAATTAAAAGGGGAAAAATCTCACAAAAACAAACACAAATTACATAAAATGTACTCAAAAATAATATGTTTTGAATGAGCTTAATTCGGTTAGGGGAAATTCTTCAATTAAATTCAAATACACTTTTTAATCAACAAAAAAGTTTAGTCTTGTTGTTAGAACTTGAATTTTGGTATGCCAAATGTTTAATATATTTAGTATATTAAACTAAATAAACTAAATTAATATATATTTAATATAAGCTTTTTATCAAACACTGTCTGCTGACATGTGATAAAGAAAACTGAAAGCATATTTTATTTTAGCAGAACACTATATTAAACTACATAATGAAAAGGACAGTTGACATTAAGATTAAAAACGTCTTAACTTCCAGACATTCAGTTATGACCACAGATTGTATTGTAGATAGATAGATGGATAGATGGATAGATGGATAAATAGATAAAATAAATAAATATATTAGATTATATTATTTATACATATTGTTGGCTATTGCTACAAATATACCTGTACCCGTGTACTTTTTGTGCTCCAGAGTCACATATGTATGTATGTGTGTGTGTGTGTGTGTGTGTGTGTGTCTATACATATAGTAGTATTAGTAGTAGTAGTAGTACATACCTTTCCTTTTAGTACTTTCTAATGATCATCAATACAGTTTTATTTTTATTTGTATAAATAAATATTTAAATACTTGGTCATGGCAATGTATATAAAAATACAGTATGTACAAACATCATATTGAGACCAGATGTTTAATGGTTTCTGAGGCATGAAAACTAGCAGAGTGCTATTCTAATGATTAATTGTGGGCAGGTGGGGTCTTAGTGGCACTATGGTGTTGCGTCTGCCTGTTTATTCACCCTCTGCTTTCAACCAACCTCATCCTCTCCAGCACGTCATTCGTTCAATTTACAACCATCCACAGAGCAGGTATGCTAATGAGATTTATCCACAGGCTCTTTGGAAGAAACTCCCACATGGTTCATCTTTAGTTTTAATCCGCCTGACAACCGTCATTCCATCAGCATGCGAATCCCACCCATTAGCGTTTACCTAGAAATAAACAAGGTGGAGAAGGAGGGAGACAATCAGACAGATGGATGGATGATGGCACGTCATACATTATGGGGTGGGCACCACTGTTCTTGCAATAATCAGTTTGCAGACAGGACAACCATGTTCTGACTTAATCAGCATCACATACTGGCAAAGCAGGAAAAGGGGCTACAGTCACAATGTGATCTAGCACTGTCTTACGGTCTTATTAGATATAATAATAATATAAAAACACATCATCTTAGCCATCAGAACGACTGAATCATTCATTAAACTCATAGTGTTTCCAGAGTGCTTATTAAAGCCTCATCAAATTAGCGTATGCCCGCGGAGAGCGCCGTCTCAGCTGAGAGATGCTCACCCAGTATGCAGCGCTGAAGTCATTGCTAAGTCTGTTGCCTTTTATTTCGTGGCTTGCCCATCGATCCCCTGCGCCGCTGAACCTTTGTTTGGCCTGCAAAGCCAGAGACATAAATCAAGGTATGGCTACAGAAAGTTTCTCCACAGGAAGAGGAAGATGGAGGGAACTGCATGGGCCTGCAGCTACGACAGAAACAAAGCAACCACAAGCCATTTTTTGGAATAATACCATCAGCTTTTTATAATGAACAACAAAAGAAATGCTAGGTGCCTTGACAACATCTGGTGAAAACTGCGGAGTGGTTTTTGCTTTATTGGTTCAATCCAAGAAATCTGTCAAGAAAAGCCTTATATTTTAATCCAAAATTATATATATTTTTAAAACAACAACAACTACTACTACTATATAATACTAATAATAATAAAAGTTCAAATCTCTTTAATGGAATGCAAAAAAAGTCATTTATTTTAGATGTTATACAGTAAAGGTATTAAAACTTCACTGTAGAACTTAATTACTTAGTACTTGGTTTCAACTTGTTTTTTTGTGTTTTGTTTTAAATAAAAAAACAGTAAAAATATATAGTTGTGAAAACTGAAAAATTATAAAAATTGTAAAAAACAACTTAAATTAATGAATCACTCATAATAAGAATAATAGTAAGAATAAGAATAATTAAAAATATATTTAAAAGTAAATTTAAAAGTTAAAATCTTTTTTTATGGGATCCAAAAAATCTCAAAAAAAGTTATACTTATTAGTTTGTAAGAAATTACAATATATATATATATATATATATATATATATATATATATATATATATATATATATATATTATATATTATATATTTTCAATTTAATCAACTTTGAACTGTGTTTTGTTTTGTGTTTTGTTACCTGGACATGATTTGGTGAGATTCATTCTTGAAAAGTTGCCCAACAAGCTCCTTAAACAAACAATTAAACTCGAAAATGAATAATAAGTCATAATTTACACACATAATTCACCCTATACTTTCAGCTTGGGAAAAAAAAAAAAAAAGTATAATTCTAAAGAATATGTTTGCCACGCAATGAAAATGAATTCAGAAAATGAGGCAAAACCGCCATAAAAGTATCGTTAGGTGACCCATACAACTTATGTGCTATACACTAAGACTGCCATAGACATATGATTGCTTTCAAGGAGGAAAGTACCAAAACTGAAAAACAGGACAGGATTTAAATTATTTATGGACTGCATGATTACAAACAACAACAGCAGCTCCAGTACCCGTTTGCACATTTCCCAATTTGCATTGTTTCACATGCAACCTAAGGTTTTTATCTCCTGTGCACCATCCGCAACACAATTCACCACTGCTGTAGCTCCATGAGCTATAAAATCACCATTATGGCACAAGTTGAGCTGATAGGAAATTCATTTAAGAAGCACATTAAGTTGGAATGGTATGCATGTGTTCCTCCCCCCCCGCAAACCCCTTCCTGGTTATCTTCAGCTTTGCTCAGTAGGAAACTCATTAGCTTCTTGTGCTGGGCATGGAAATAAAACTCTGGCACACTTTGTCTCCATTTCTGAGAAAATTAATTAGAGAGAACAGACACCATCGCCGATGTGCCAGCCTCTATTCTGACAGTTGCTCCTTTTTTTCCCAAGTATCATTATTTGCCTCTGCTGTTGTTGCTTTAGAAATGCTCTGTGCGTCTAAGGGATTGCGGTATTGATCCACTCAGACCTGTTAAAAAACTCTGGATTAAATTTGCTTGTCTCTGTGTTTGCTGGTCATGCTTTTAAAAAATACTGTTTACTGTGTGAGGGGAGATGGTATTGAATTTTAGTGTCTTGGTAGTATATTGGCCCATTTACACAACGTGCACGCTCCATCTCTTTAACACAGGCGGGCAGAAAATTACATGGGATATCTTGGATCTCTTGTTTATTTATTTATTTATTTATGGGTGTTAACAGAGAAGCTTGCAATGCTACACAAATTGTGCTACACCTTATCTTTTTGGTCTGTAATATTCCTTACTGGATACACCAACTCTATCTGTGAATGCAATACATGTTTTCCCCGTATCGCCAAAAACAATCACATTGCCTCCTTCCTCACCGCGCGTGTGTGCACTTGTTAACAGATAAGGCCAAACTCCTTCACCAAAGGACAATCATAAAGAAATAACAGCATTGTCTATGCCTAATAATGCAGACACAGTAAAACTTAGTTTGTATTGCCGATCAGAAGAATATGTTAATATAAAATGACTAAGACATGCTTTTGATTTAAAAAAACAACTAGATATAGCGCAACAGAATGAATCAGAATGTTTTTAAACTTGACACACCGTCATAAAAATGTGCTGTTAATGGCAATAGATGCATGCAAAATAAACAATATAAAAATATTTTATCATGGTTTGAAAGAATTTCTCAGAAAATGTTGATGTATGTGATTCACTAACATACTATATGTTTAATATTAGTTATTATCAATAGACAAACTTAGGCCAACCTTCTACATGCCTGTTGAGTGTCTTCAGCTTCTCCTTATTGTTGTCCTCTTTCTCACTCTTGATTGAGGGTGGAGTGGGTTATTGAACTCTGGGTAAAACACCAGAGGGACTTGACACCCTCTTGTAGAAGAGGTGATTGGGAGGTGGTTTTTTTCCCAGCCGGAGCAGGTCGAGGGGAGCAGCATCTTGGTGATATAAAACATTGATCAGCATTGATTTTGTGTGTCTGCAAGTGCACCGCCCTCTCTGTCTCTGCTCGCTCACCTCCTTCCCACCTTTCAGGCTAAGCTATGAAACGATGTTTACTCCACAGTTTCTTAGTGGGCGGCATTTTGTCTGAACAGAAGATGGTGGAAAAATCTATACAATAGATAAATAGAAGAAAAAATGTAACCTTCTCCGGATGAATGAAGAAAGAAGAGGGATCCAGGGATAAGGGGAGGGAAGAAAATAGAACAGGTCCATTTTCTGCTCCATGCCACGAGGCGTGCAGGGGTCCTCTTAGCATCGCTCTGCAGTTCATCCTCCAGAATGTACGAGTTCCAACGACACCATGCTAAAATAGGCATTAATCAAAACAGTACTTCAACAGAATGTTTACTGCCAAACATGCAGCGGTTTTGTAGTTGCATTGGTGTTAAGCCTCAAACTGTTGTCTTAAAGTTAACATCAGGAACTTACTGGATTGTGAAAAGTGAGAGTCATGTACCAGAATGGATCAATTTGGCTGGAGAGGAGGGGATAATGAAAACAAACTTTTTTTCAGGAATTACATCCAGTTATGAACTGTCTGCAATAAGACAAGAAACCCTGGATGCGTTTCCCAAAAGGATCTTAAGCCTAAATTGATCGTAGCTTCATTGGTTTCAATGGGTCTACGATGTACTTAAGCTGACGATGCTTTTGGGAAACTCAGCCCTGGACTAATAAAGTAAATAATAATCATTTACTATTCTTTATTTAATATAAAATAATATTAGTACCGATAAGGTACTAAAATAGTACTAATAAGGACGTTTTTATTTCATTTTGACTTCAAATTAGAATTCTGTCGGATGTGATAAGTAGAAATAGAATATCTTGTTATGGCTAAAAGCTGATAAATGGCTAATATTAAAATAATATACTATTTGCCTAAAAAAATAAAAATAAAACATAACATTAAAAACAAAACAAAAAATCTCTAATTTCAAATACTAATATTGATGTAGTATTGACAAATATTGATATTGATTCATGTTATAATAAACAGCAGGGGGGAAAATTTATATTCATTTTGAGATTTGCTAAAGTTCACATTTAACAGTGTTATTAAGTTATTCGTGTTTTTAAAGGTTAAGTTTTAATATTGTAAGCGAGTGTAACATGATGGCACAGGTCATTTCAATGTAAAAAAATAAATGATAATAGATTTAAATCTATCTATTCAACTGGACCATTTTGGAGTCTCATCAGGTAATTTGAGTTTGAGCCCCTGGGTTTCAGACATTCTTTTGTATTCTACAACCGCAGAAGATGTGAAGTTGCATTTCATTCCTCACTCTTGCAGAGCTATTAAATCCTGCGCTCTAGATTTTCTTCTGCAAGTTCAGGTAAAGGTGGCGCAGTGTTCAGGTAGTCCAAGACTAAGCGAGGGCATCAGCGTTTTGCCGCAGAGCTCAGGAGCCTGGCCTTAGGCCCCCCGACCGCTCGCCGGCGAGGCATGGAGGCCACAATGCTGAAAATCCCATCAAGCCTCAGTTCCAGGTCCACGCGCAAGAAAGATGAAGCATACTAGCTCATCAGGGGACATGGCCATGCCCTGATGCCTCTCCTCTTCTTGTCCCCCTCCCCAAAACCCTCTTCACTTCTCTTTCGCATTCACTTCCCACCACTTCCCTTCAGGGAGAGTGTTGCAAGGCCAACAAGCCGGAACCCCATGCACTGGCCTCAGGGGCTGTCGCTCGCTTGTTGAATAAAGGAGCTGACTGGCTGATTGATAGACCCGCACCAGTCCATGCCCCTCACACGTTTCCTGGTTCACTGCCTTAAATAAGAATCCTTTGCCGGGCTGCCCCGTTTCAGCATTCGTTAAATCTGGTGCTTGATGGATGGCACCAATTTTCTGCCAAACCTGGATGAGCCACCTAAGCATCCACCCTTCCCTTCTCTGCCTCAGGTAAATCCCCCGGAGCCCCGGGCGAACAGGAGTACTCTAAAATGGTATCAATCACACCAAAGGCCACTCTGCCATGGTGCAATGTTTCAATTATACCTCCCGCTCCCTCTCAACCGTATCGCCCTGTCCTGACACCCCCGTCGTGCCCTCTGGCCAAAACGGAGAGCTCTCCGTCTCCTCGGCAACAGGCGCCTCTTTATCTCTTTTAATTCATTTCAGGGTTATTTATAAGCAAGTCTATCATCCCCCCAAGGGCTGTACCAACCCCAGAGCGGACAGATGCTGCCAAAGCCAGAGTAAGCCGCTCTCGCCTGCTAGTGCACCGCTCGGTCCGAAAAGAATCGTCTGGAGCCCACAGGGCCCTGAGCTTTGTCAGTCTGGCGCGATGGGAAACAGACGGGTGAGAAAAGTTAAGCAGGTGCAAGCACAGAGTCTCTGGTGTGTCAGGGTCATTTGTTACCCAGCAAGGACAGACAAGTTCCCCTCAGACACGACTTGGCAGATGGGAGGTCACTCTTGCGATGGTGGGAAACCTTCGACTCTGAGTAGTTTAAGCAGCCCTGTGATCTTACAAGTCTGACCGTTAGTTTTAAACAAAGAAATCTGAAACATCTTCAGGAACAATAATATCAGACTTGACAGCTTATTCAATTCAGTTGTTATTTACTTACCCTAATTAAGTTTCCAAACCTAAAGAGTTGCATCTCTTCTATGGAGCACAAAAGGAAAATAAAAATGTGTTAAAAATGTAACGTTATCATTTCCTCACCCACTTGTTGATCCAAACCTATAAGACTTTCCTTTATCTATTAAGATAAGATTTAGATATTTTGAAGAAATCTGAGAGATTTCACTCCCTACATTGAAAGTCCATTTCACCAAAACTTTGAAAAATGTTCATAAAAATATTATGAAACTAACCCATATGAATTAAGCTGTTTACACAAGTCTTCTAAAGAAACAAATTACTTCATATGAAGAATGAAATTCTTTTTGAATGACATGAGGGTGTATAAATTATCACAGAATTTTCATTTTTGAATGAACTAACCTTTTAAGCTGAAATTAATTCACTGATAACATTCTCTGCCGCAGCTCTAAAATATCATTCAACTTTGTGTATATTTTTTAACCAATTGCAAATGATGATGACGACATTTTAAATTCTGGGTGAGCTAAAATTATGGTCTGACTTAAAATTAAATTGCATCAGTAGAACTGTGCCTCTGGTTGTTACGAGAAATTAAAAGCTCCCCACCCAACCATCTGCCTCTACCTAAAAATGAATAATAATTAAAAGGGTACATTTAGTTAGAAAATTTATAATCCACCATCAAAAAGAAAAAGAAAATATTATCCATTCAATCAAATAAATTCCACCATTACATCAGTGTAATTCTGAATGTCATAAAATTGTATAATTAATGAAACAGTCCGTCATCTTTCTCCATTCCTCCCTCGGCTAATCAATGTCACATTCAATAAGCACTCATTTATGACATTTTCAAAGTTTCAGCTTCAGAAATGATGGCTAATTTTTCTCAATCTCCTCATTTCTTCAGACACTGATTTTGAGAGGCATCGCAGTTGGTGAACCAGAGTTTCACTTCGGCACAGTTCATAAAGTATGACATTACTCAAGGTCAAGCAGCACTAGGAGCAGCCAAGGTCCTGTTTCCAGCAGTAATCCCTTCCTTCCATTCCTCGTATCAAAGCTTAGCGTCCTCGTCCATCAGAACAGCTGGGTCCCCAAACAGGAATGATCCACTGTGGAGATCCAGCCCATTACCATTGTCATTAATTAGCCTCATCTTTATTATCTCCATCCAGCCATGACTATTGATTAAAAATTCTAAAGGAAATGAAGCTAGATCAATGCACCTCTCATTAAATCATCAACCCTTTGTGACCAAACTACCAGAACTTAAGTTTACCTTTCACACAAGGTCTGGCATGCGTCATAGCTCAGGGAACTCATGGATGTGTAAAAATGCTAAATGTGGCATGTCCCCACAGGGGATCTTCATCTGTAACTATGAAGCAAGAAAAGAAATCTATTAAAAGCATACTTCTAACTACTCATTAGTACCTACTTCAGAAAAGAGTCCATGTATGGAAATGGTTTAGCAGGGCCACAGGTGCTCTAAAATGTCTCCACACACAGGAGTTATCATTTAATGTACTATTTCAGCAGATGAGCTTTTTTGACAGTGATACTCAATTTTAATTAGCTGGAGTATCTCATTCAGGGTTGCTCATTTATTTTATTTGCTATGTTTATCAGAATGTCCACTGATTGTAAAAAAAATTAAATAAAAAATAAATCAATAAAATGAAAGATTTTTTTGTCAGAGAATGGGCAGACTGGTTAGAGATGATAGAAAGGCAACAGTAACTCAAATAAAAACTTGTTACAAACAAGGTATGCAGAATACAATCTCTGAATGCACAACACATCGAAACCTGAAGCAGATGGGCTTCAACAGCAGAAGACCACACCAGGTGCTGCTCCTGTCAGCTAAGAAAAGGGAACGGAGGCTACAATTCGAACAGGCTCACCAAAATTGGACAATAGAAGATTGGAAAAAAGTTGCCTAGTTTGATAAATCTCGATTTCTGCTGTGACATGGTAGGGTCAGAATTTGGCATAAAGAACATTTAAGCATGGATCCATCATCCTGCCTTGTCTCAACGGTTCAGGTTGCTGGTGGTGGTGTAATGGTGTGGGGGATATTTTCTTGGCACATTTTGGGCCCCTTAGAACCAACTGAGCATCATTTAAATGCCACAGCCTACCTGAGTATTGTTGCTGACCATGTCCATCACTTTAGGACTTCAGTGTACCCATCTTCTGATGGCTACTTCCAGCAGGATAATGCACCATTTCACAAAGCTCAAATCATCTCAGACTGGTTTCTTGAACATGACAATTAGTTCACTTTACTCAAATGGCCTCCACAGTCACCAGATCTCAGTCCAATAGAGCAGCTTTTGGATGTGGTGGAATGGGAGATTCACATCATGGATGTGTAGCCGATAAATCTGCAGCAACTGCGTGATGCTATCATGTCAATATGTTTCCAACACCTTGTTGAATCTATGCCATGAAGAATTAAGGCAGTTCTGCTTTAAAGGTTTTAGAGGGTTTTGGCCACCTTAGGGCTAGCTGTTCTCGATGCAAGGTTAACTAAACCACCAACCTGGTTTTCAGCAGGGTCCTCACAAATTGGCACTTCCATAACTTAGCACAGCACAAACTTATAGACCTTAAATTCAACATTAAACTGATATTGCAATTGTATTGCTGTATAACGCTGTACAAGGCTACTTACTATGCAATCATATTATAATTGCTGTTAATAGTGTTCATCGTCTGGTTGACTACGTCTTGTATACATTTTTTCTGAAAATTCCTGTCATTTGCACATAAACTGATCACCACTTATAAGCTACTACTAAATATTGTAGAAGCGTAATTTTCTGTAAAGTTGGTTTGCAATGATTTGTATCATAAAAAGCGCTATACAAATAAACTTGAATTGAATTGAATGCTGATATATTTCTTGAAAAAAGAAATACATCAAACTAAATAAGGAAACGGAACATAAATCAAAGCATCAGTATCTTTTTGGATAATAGTTAACATTCCAATGTGCACAATAAGAGCAGGAAAGTGTTAAAGTAAATCAGGTCAATTTTCATTTCATGTTGACTTAAAGGTCATTTTAGACATTTAGGCATGTGGTATGAAAGGCATTTTGTTTTGGGGGAAAAACAAGTATATGTGACATCGGTCTTTGTATATTGCATATACATATATGACATAAAGACATAAACACTTCTGCCTTTGCTTCTCTGATGGCATTTAAGTCAAAAAAATAATTCCTTTTTCAAAGCTCTGAAGCCAATACTGTATTTGGACCAGCCAGCACACAAGTTGGTTCCATTCCTTTTCATAAACCATAATACAGCAAGTGAACTTATGGACATCTGATCACTGATTCCTCCCAGAAAAGCTAGTAGTATGCTCTCAGTGGGGGTTTAGGAGGGGGACACAACCAGATACACACCTGGGAGTAGAGCCGATGGGCTTGATTCACCCTGGCACACAAACAGAACAACTGGTGGGGCTCTTCTGCAGATGGGCACGCAGGTGGGCATTAGGCAGGGCAGGAGGGAGCGCAGGGGGCCTCTGCCAGGTTTGTGTCGTCCTTGTAGCTCAGAGTAGGTGCACTTCTTGTTTCCAGTTGATCACATCTGGGCTTAGGTCCACAATGCTTTACAACTAAACGGGAAAAACCGTGAAGCTGTACTGCCCCCTAAAGGAGTTTCACGCAACTGCCTGGAACCACCAACTAGCAAACACTGTATTATAATACATATATATTTCTCCACGCAAACTTTACGCCTCCAGATGAAGCTACCTTGAACTTCGAGGAGAATTTATGCAGTTCCACAGCAAACAAATCCATTTATAGCGGATGAAAACGATATGAATGCACAGTTGGAGTAAATGTTGAACAGATTTCGTCTAACAGGTCATTCCATCACCAAGCAGTGGAACGAGCGCTTCAATTGGGTCTAAATGAGAACAGCCGCGTTGTTTGTTGTTTTTGGGCACAAGTGCGCTTACTCACAATGTGTCACCATGAGTCATTGAGCTTCAGCTGGTATAAACAACAGCCGCGCAACGGCAAAACTATTTATCAGTGACGAACGCGATGGCACGTTATCGAAACGCAGACTCCGCCCACCTCATCAAACCACGGTAAACCTAACCTCAATCACTAGTAGAATGCTGTCTTTAATCCCAATCGCTTCACAAAAATATATCATTGCAGACTGGCAAAGCCACAAACAGTATTGATTTCTGAGGAATGGAATAGAGACAGCTAATCGATACGAGTGTGTCTTCTGCGCAGGCCGTGAGTGCAAATCAATGTCGTGGAGGCGTCATTGACAGGCAAAGTAAACCTGCTCTAAAGCACAGTTAGTGACCTGGTTAGCGCCAACATTTTAGAAGAGCCACATGTTGTCCAAATCACACTGGAACTTTAGGTGAAAACACAAACACGAACGCTCCATTCACAACAAAAATTGATCGTTTTGGGCAAAATACTTTCTGAGAGATCGCTAGATCAAGCTATTGGATCAGTTTCTTACACCTACCGGAATAGTTCAGCCAAAAATGAAAATGTCGTCAATTTACTGACCTTCATGTCGTTCCAGACCTGTGACTTTTTCTTCTTTCTGCAAAATACCTTCAGTGTCACACAGCAGGTTTGGAATGGTATGAGGGTAAGTACCTATGACAGTTTTCATTTTTGGGTGAACTACCCTTTCAAATAAATATCAAATGCTGTTGAATATTATTTTATTTCTGTAATGTGCGTTACAGAGGGAAATAGGATATTCAATGCAAGACTGGACTTAATTTTATCCTGAGGCATCATGCACCTTTTTTGAGGGGGCAGCACTGGCTCTCCTGGTGCCCTAGGCAAGATGAGACGTGACAAGAGGAAAAATACTTTAATAACATGGTAGTTCTCCATATTAGTCTATGATGGGACTGTGTAATGGTATTGGACTGAGCAAATTTAAACATCCAAATGTGTGATTCACACACATGTAAATTAGGCTACAATCGTGCAACAATCTTAAAGTTTTTTTTTTTTTTTTTTGGAAGCTGCATTTAAAATCAATATGCTTAACATTTGAGTGGTAAGCATTTTTCTGAATTTATCCAATGAGAATTGATTGAATCATGAAAAGGAGTCTCAAGTGTACAAAGCCCCAGTTGACGTAAAAAGTATGAGATGGGAGGATTATATTCAATTATATTTCATTGCTTTTGCATTCTCTCAGATGTCTTGCATTCCCCTGAGATTTTTGCAAAAAAAAAAAAAAACCTTTCTCTGTGGAATGCAGAATCTTTGGGATAGAACCATAGACAGTAAAAGAAAGGATAGAACACAGAGGCATTTGCATTTTTTCTCCAATAGCCATGCAGGGTTTTCATACAAATGATGGGTAGTCAAAACAAAAGAAAAAAGCATTGGTGCAAATAATTATATCTTGACGACATTATGAAGACAAACCATTTTTTCTTTTGCAACAATACAACACATGAAATGTAAAAAAAAATCAACAGTTTCCGGTCTACTTACATGTTGTTTTGTGCATTCAGTGTATTAAATCATTTTAAGAGAAATGCTATAACAGAAAACTAAATTCTCTTAATGTGGTATTGTGTTGTAAGTCTTGTGCAACGATTGGCCCCAACATGCTGTCAGGCCACCCTTGGTCTTTGCCCTTTCCTGCTCATCAAATCACTGCTCCACCTCTGTCCCAAACTCAACTAAATGATTTATTGATCCAGGGCAACCTCCATATAACCTGTAAATTACTTCAACACTGTGTCATTATCTACCAATGATGAGCAGGGCCCAAAAAACCAAGAAGATGCCTCTCTGAGGAGACTTCATTCAATGCTGGACCAAAGTCTGTTTCAAACTTTGATCAGGCTTAACCTGCTTTGCAATAATTACTATTCCTGTGAGGGGCTAGAGTAGGTTGGAGATTCAATGAATCCATGGACCCATGACCGCCCTGCATGAAAGCCTCGTTTGAACTTAGTGAAGAGATGCAGCCCAATCCGCCAGTAAGGAAAATGAGGTAGAGACGGAGCAAACCAACATTCAAGACTGCTCTGTAAAACCTGTGGACAGTGGTCTTAAAATATCTCACAGACTAGATCTAAACTATTTGTATATGTAATTACAAAGGGCTATTCGGAATTGAAGCACAAAGGAGTCTATTTTGTTATCATCTCAAGTGTAACCATTGAGTAATTACTGTTCTTAAACCTTTTTTAATTACAAACATTGTGCAAAATGGTTTTGATTGAGTATTAACATTGATGTTGCTTTTCAAGCTTCCCTTACTTCTGTCATTCTGTAGTCGTTCAGAAATCCTAAAGCATGCACCAACTTTACAACAAAAGTCTACAAAGTTGTTTCATAAAATCATTCATCAACTTTTTCATTTACTGCCCACAAATTAGTAACACGATGGAAATCCATACTGAACTACACAGAGGGCTGAGGCTGGCAGAACCAACAGCATAATGCCAAAGAAACTAAACTAATAACCACTGGAAAGACGAGCCAAAATTGCATCGCATATCAGTGCCAAAATCCATGTGCTGTTCAAGTCCAGAAACACTATCAAACGGGAAAATAGTGAACTGAATAGTGAGTGGGTGGCATCATTCGACCACTGAGGACACATTCTATCATTAATGTAGGGCAGTACAATTAATGCAGAGAAGAAAATACAATTAATAACTCATAACTCTTGAAAGAGGTCAAAAGTTTAATGGTACCATTTTACTTCAATATCAGACTAATTATATTCAGTGAGAGAAAAAGTGGTGAAATAAATAGAGGATTTTCTTGTGCCATGTCAACACATTATAGAAGCAGGTGAAACACTGCCCTCCTGTGACGCTCTGGAGAACGATACTCTTTTCAGTGCAGCTGGTCAAACTTAGCATTTGCTTCACCAGGGCATGTGAAATGCAGTTTTATGCACAAAATGAATAAATACTTTCACTCACTACCGTTTGTTTTAAAATACAAACATTTTGCATATTGTCATACATATTGACAGCTACACACAGATGACGGTGAAGGAACACACACACAGACAAAGTATGAGATGTACAAACAAAGCATTTTTTCTTCTGGGAATTTATGTTAACACAATATCAATCTTTATGACAAAAAAAAAAAAAAAAACTTGAAATTCCAGTCTGTGGAAAGCTGACGGTGGCTATGCTCTGGTGAGTTTCTGGAACATCAGCAGTCTATAGTCTGTTTAGGTCAACCAGGGGCCCCACACTGTCAGGGGCCTATTAACAAGATCTCCAACAGTGCAAAATCCACAAGCATATAGTCCCAGTAAAGAAAATCACCCCAAATGCATCTCCTCAGAAAAGATATTAAAATACCATGAGGCAACACTAAATGGTTATTTAAGGTACACGAGTACTGGAAAGGCAGCTGCCATATGTCTACGTACTCTGTAGCTACTTTTAGAGCAGACACTTTGCTTGACAGATTCATTGTTTCACCAGAGTAGATGAGTGTGCTTTCACAGTTGTGTGAGAATAGCTAAAAATAAGCTTGAAGGTTGTAGATTAGAAAAAGCTTGCAGTGTGAGTTGATTGTCAGCCTGCTGGAAGAGCGTTAAACAAACACAAAGGTGACCCTTGCACAGCAAAAAATATAATCTGATAAAGATCAACTGACTAAGCATTTAGTGTTGTGCCCTTATTGCGAAACACAAAAATTAGACAGCACAGCACAATATTCAAAACAAGGTGAGCAGCACACATCGATTTAATATGAAAAGACAAATTGTTTTTTATGTGGCAGGAAATTATTCTGTAAATGTGGCAGTTATGCTTGAACAAGGTCTGTTGGTGATGTACTGTATTTGGCACTACATAGCAAGTATAGTAAAAAAAAGACTGCTGGACCAGCAGTGCTGGTCATTTCCAATGCAGCCACAAGCACTCATTACACATACAAACTTCTAATGTGATTATATCAAGTATTGGTGCTTATGAGATAAGAGTAGGACAGATTATGCACAAATGTGCTGCATGCATGGCCTAACTTTACTGAAGTTCATCACTGCTACTGCTTGCAGTCATAAAAAACATACACCATTTTAAATGCACTAGCAAAACTGTACAAGTTGATTTTAAGAAAATGAGAAGAACATTTGAAAAGTAATTAATATTCTACGCTTTGCAAAGGAAGACTTATGTACAGTATTGGTAAAATTTCCCTTTTTAAAAAAAAATGCAGATTAGAGAACACAAAGCATACATTGTGCAAAATTACCTGTCACAGCCCATTAATACATCCTTAGCATCCTTAGTTTATTTGGCAAGATGCATATATAAAAGCTTAATTGTGTCAAGGTTTTATCTCAAAGATATTCACTGTTTAAATGCAAGGCACGGATTAGCTTTAGACATTAGCTTCACATATTGAATGCATGTTTAATTGTCGTGATGGCACAAAACATCACAGCCAAGCTGATGAAGAATGTCAGAATGTGCTAACGGAAGCTTACTTCTTAAAGGGATAGTTCACCCAAAATAAAAAAAAAATATGTTTATCTGCTTACCCCCAGGGCATCCAAGATGTAGGTGACTTTGTTTCTTCAGTAGAACACAAACAAAGATTTTTAACTGAAACCATTGTAGTCCAGAAGTCATATAATGGAATTGAATGGGAATCTCGGCTTTGAGAGTCAAAAAAGCATACACAAAACCAAATTAAACCCTGCGGCTTGTGACAATACATTGATGTGTGAAGACACGAAACGATTGGTCTGTGTGAGAAATTGAACAGTCACTCAAGTGTCAATGGTCCATTTGAGAGATAGGTGGCTGCAATGCACTTAAAAGTCTGCGATCCACCATAAAGCAAGAAGACGACGACGACCAGTCACTCACCAGCTGTTGAGAACACACTCAGGACAGTTCAGACATTGTGGTGAATCAGAGGTAAAAAAAAAAAAAAAAAAAAAATACGGTTCAGTTTCTTGCAGACCTATCATTTTGTGTCTTTACACATCTATGTATCGTAACGAGCCGCAGGGTTTAATTTGGTTTTGTTTGTGTATGTATTTTTTTTTCTACTTTTTTAAGATGTGATTCTTATTCAGTTCCATTAAATGACTGACAGAATGCAACGGTTTGAGTAAAAAATATTTGTTTGTGTTCTACTGAAGAAACAAAGTCACCTACATCTTGGATGCCCTGGGGGTAAGCAGATAAACCTCAAATATTCATTTTGAGTGAACTATCCCTTTAAACAGTCCTGTTTTATATTGTAAAATGTAAACCCTGGATGAATAACTTTAGATAATTTCCCTGAAGAAAAAAAAACTCAAAACTCCAGATGCTTGCCATAAGTCTTACTGAACCCATTCAAAGTAAGCAATTTCATCAAGATCAACTGGATAATCTGTTAGATGTATTGGCTCTTTGTTGTCAAATCGTTCTCCTTTGTAACTTTTCCAGCGTCCAGCAGGTAAATAGATATCCCTTTCTTGTTTGCCCGGCTCCAGTACTGGTGCCACCATCAAGTCATCTCCTATCAAAAACTGTGAGTCAACTCTATAAGCCGTTTCATCACTGGTGGCGATCCACCATAATGGGCGAATAATGGGGTCCCCAGTGTCCAGAACTTCTCCAGCCAGTTCTATGACCCTGGGAGCCACCAGTGTCTCATGTAGTTCAGTGAACCGTTGAGCGATAGCCACCACTTCATCATCATACTCCCATGGAGGAATGGAGAACTGCATGGAGGGCATGAAAGCAGACAGCTCCAGCCACCGAATATAGAGCTCACGGTCTGGAAGCTTGCCATTTCCATCGGTACGATTGTGATATGCATTGCCTCCAATCATGTCTGGCAAGATAAACTGGTAGCCCAGGATGCTAATTGTGAGGACGGTTGGGATCAGGGACTTGAGGCCAAGTTCATAGCCCCACACAGAGTCCCGGTCAATTAGACGGAAAAAACAGGAGATATTCTGAGAGCTGTAGCCGGACCGAAGTTCAGCACGTTCGTTGAAAGGAATGGCCATTTCGGTGTAGCGGCGAGTGAAGGTGCTTGGGTCCGGAAGGTGGACTCGAGTTCTGAACTGCCAGGGCAAGTAGCTGGTCTCGCCTGCATCCAACTTGAAGGAAGAAATGCCATATTTTTGGCGTAAAGAGCGAAGATGGGACGTGAACCAGTTGCGAGCTTCTGGATTGGTAAAATCGAGGATTCCACCGATGCCATTCCACCACTTAACCAATGCAGGAAGTTGGCCTGTTGGCTCCATCACGAACATGCCTTTCTGTACACATGGCCCAAAATTAGCAGAATCATAATTCACAAAGGGATGCGTCCACAGGGATACCAGGAAGCCATCTGCCTTGAGCTTTTGAAACATGGCAGAAGCATTTGGGAACTTGTGGGTGTCAAATTCAAACTCCCCGTATTTACTAGTATAACGATCATCAAGTTCTAAGTGGCTACAGTTAAAACCATGTTTGCGTATATTCTCTGCATAAGTTAAAAGCTTTTCCTGGTTGATGTCAGTCTTATGTAAAGCCCAGGTGGACCAAATTGGGTGCCGGAACATTTCTTTGGCAGGCACTTTGTTGGGTTTGGGGAAGTATCGACGAACCATGACCTTGTGGATAGAGGTCACATCTGGGCCAACACAGACTCTGTAACTAAGCTCAGCATAGGGAGGTCTTCCAGGTGCTGGTTTGTATGGACTGTTCTGATATCGTGCCTGAAAGTACATGGTTTTCTCTGTATCATTCCAGCCCAGGTGGAAAGGCACAGAGTCATTGATCTTAATGGCAGTTGCATTGGACGAAAGCCAGTAGCGCTCCAGGATGCCACCGAAGTCATGGCGATTGGAGTACACGTCGCTAGTGACAAAAGGTTTGGGTGCCTGCTGGCCTGAGATGGAAATAGGCCAATGCTGAACAGCAGTCTCAGCACCACCATACCAGTGCGATTCATTGTAGGACATGGCATGTTGCACAGGCCGGTCTGACTCCAACTCCTCCCAACGCACACGGTAACACACCACCGTCTCTTTTGGTTTCACGGTCATAATGAAGAAGTTCACCTTGCCAGCAAACGAACGCGAGCAACGAAGGATCACTCCCTCCTTTGAGCAGGAGTCGAGATCAAGTGTGCCAGATCTGAAATCAGTAAGCAAAAATCAGTTTCTTTTAGACCATGTCCACACTAGGGCTGTCACTTTTTATTCGATATTCGAATATGCATTCGAACATGACGTGAAATATCCGTAATCAACCTATAAATAAAATATCTGGTTTTTAAAATGCCATGTGTAGCGCATTTTTTGCAGTCTATGATTAGACCGTTTGTTTTTTATTTTATTCCTTGCCATCTTATCCAGTAGAGGGCACTCTAGACGTATTGTAAATGTAGGCCCATGACCAAATCAAGCGAATAAGAGCTAGTAGCCAGGAAGTCACGTCTGTGCGCTCCGAACGTGTGTTCTCCACCAAGGGGAACATTGTAAATAAAAAAGAGAACCGCACTTAATCAAGATCAAGTTGGTAGACTGGTGTTTCTTGCAAACAATATTAAGAAGTGAATTAGTCTAGGCTATATGCCTTACTTCTGTTGCTGCGCGGGGGGGGGTGGGCACGTAGATATATGAATATATTCAAATACATTGCATGACATTCGATATCCGTTCGAATTTGATTTTTCTCAAAAGTGACAGCCCTAATCCACACGTACATGGGTATTTTTATAAACAAGTATATTTTCCTTCTTCAGTTTAAAAAAAAAATCTCCATCCACATGAAAACACAAAAGCCTGCAATAAAGCACTGTCAAGAGCATATCAAGCCAACAGGTGTCAATATAATCTCACACGTAAAGCCTTGTTGGCCAATCAGAAGCCTGAAAAAGTTTCCAGTAGGCGGAGATAACAGTGCATGCTGTGACGTCACAAGCCAAAATCTACACAATAACACTGAAACCAGAGTTTTTGAAAATCTTCACCCTGGCAGGATTTTTCATAAATGTTTGGTTTCAGTGACATGGTGCTGTGTTTGCATGTGGATGAACAAACCGCAAAAATACCCGCATTCGTGTGGGCAGGGCCTTAATTGCTGACCCATTTTACTGGTGTCTGTGCTGTCAGAACGTTTTGCGATCCTAAGAATATAAGCATACTGACCTGAAACCCATCTTCAGGACAATCCCCCCGGCCTGGTTACGGATGAGAAAGCCATCCTTATTCAGATCAAGCAATTCTGTCTTCAGCAGGTCAGCTTTACGAAGGGAGGCAATATAGTAGCACCATGCAGTCACTGCTGCAATAACCAGAATCGCACCAATAACTCCAGCCCCCACCAGAGGGCGACTGTCCTTGTCTATCTTCTTGATGGGCACACCATCTGTAATTGTTCCTCCTGCTCCTCCTGGGACTACTTGGTACATCCTGAGTCTTAGATTTTAAATTCACAGTTGAAAAGAAAATTAAAACTGAAGGCTAAAATTGTATACAGTCTATGGAAGACATTTGGCAGACAGAGAACAAAAGTGAATAACTTGCTAAATTTGTGCAAAATGGAATCATGCATCCATTTTTCTTCTCTCAGTGTAGTATTTTCCTCTTGTTCACTATCCCTTCTAAGCCTGTGGAAAAAGGAGTGGCAAAAAGTGTCAATGTAAAAGGTTGAAACAAAGTCCAAACAGAAATCTACTTGTTATGCATATGTAGGAATCACAGTACACATTCTAGTATTAAGTTTTCAAAAACACTATCATTTTAGCTTTATTAATATTGGCCTGAATTTGTCTGCTGGGAGGTAAAAGCGTAAACAAAAGCAGTTTATTCATGCTGCCAAGGTTTCTCACTGTGGCAGTGTGTGAACTGACTGCACCAGAGGACAACACAAGGGCCTCTGGGTCTGCAGTATGCAACGCCACCTGCAAAACCTTGAGACTGGCTAAGTGCCACCATACACACTTGGTTCAAATGAAAAGCACAGTTAATGGACAATGTTTTCTCCTGAAGAAAGACCTAGAAGAGCTGAACTGACCATGCAGAGGCTCTCTCTTTATGTTTTTGAGGGAGATGTACAGCACACTAATAAGGCGCAACAGTGGCTGCCCACCTTTTCAGTGGCCTTGGGGAAGTCTTATTTTGTCAATAGTCACAAAAAGATTAATAAAGAGATTTGAATAAAAAAAAACAGAATAAATGTTTCAAATCAGCATATTATATTTGAGAAGTAAAAACAAAAGGTTGTTCTTGTAATCATGCATTTATACTTGTCCCACAAAGCACTGTAAATGACACAGCTAAATCAATTCAGAAATAATGGCAAAAAATATTTATTCACTATAGTTGTTTGAAGGTGTATGAATTTACTCAATGTCATTCGCAAAATAGTGACTGACGACAAACAGGAAAGTTTAACAAGGATACTTTGCCAAGTAAATTAATAAATCTAATAGTTAAATGCCTAAGCCTCTCCTAACAAGAAATGTTTTTGAAGGGATGAAGCAATCATGTATTATCTCACAGCACTCAAGTAAACAAAAAACTGCTGATTCGTAACATGCGACTAAAAAAAAACTGGTTCTTCAGTCTTTGCTTCCTTAATTTATTCAGCGGGACACTGACAGTACATACATTCACATGTAAATAGGTCAGAGTTGTTTATTAAAATAGCCAAGCACTGTATGATGAGTGAACTTTTATTAAAATAGCCAAGCACTGGACACACGATCAACATTGGCTGATGCTTGCATGCTTCTTATTTTAATAATTCAGGGCAGATGAGACCTAGCACACATATATAACCTCGGTCAAAGTGTAACATAGCCCTGAGGCATGCGGTAGTCCCCACAATAACATTGTGACTGGTCTAAAACTGCTTAAATGGTTACATTACTATAGAATAATGAGTAAAAAAAACTCCTTACAAAACAGTTATTTTATCACAAAAGCAGACATTTGAAACAAGACAAGACAGAGCCAGTAGTCGGGGGGTCGACTGTAAAACACATGCAGTGTATTACCGAGGCTGACAGAAGGAATTCGCTATTTAAATGCCTAAAAATGAATAGTTACGTGAAATAACATACCGTACTCACCAGCTCGAAGACTGTTGGTTTCGTGTCCTGTTGACATGTTCCCTCGAACAGTTCAAGACGTTGAACTCCGCGTCTTAATATGGGAGGAGTTTATTTGGCGACTCGCTCTTCACACAAACTCTGCAACTCTGGGAAATTGAGTTTTATAGGCTACTCAGCGAAAGTGTGAATATTTTACGGATTGAGTTTGTTCGGCTGTCAGCAACTAGTCTAACAAAGAAAACAACGCTTACCAAGTTTGTTTTCTGTGGATCTCAAAAACATACAAAAATGTAACGTTACCATGGTAACGCATGCCGCAAAATACCAGATAAGTTACTAAGATCACTAACGTTTCTTTAAAACTAAAAAAAAATACTTTATTTTAATATGTGGATCGTTGAAGAATGTGGTATAAATATAATTAGTTTTTTCCATATTCTTATTTTTAAGTACTACATTTTATTTTAAAGGAAGTAGCCTATATTTTAAACATTTAAATGGTTTTGTATTCCGTGACTATTTTAACCAGTTGTTAAAATAGTATTTGAAATGTATTAACCATAGAGGTATTAACTGATTTAACCGGTGTGAGTATTAACAAAAGTTAACTATTTTAATATATTTGACCTATTTTATTCTATTTTATGAAAAAGCTTGAGGCTCAAGATTGAATATGTTGTAGGGACTACTATGGTCCCCATGGTAATGTTTGTAAGACAAAATAACAAACATTTAACAGGCACATCATAAACGTTGTTTATTTTCATGTAAGATCCAAAAATACATTCTACAGTCAATAAATTGAAGCTGCACCCAAGCATATTTTACAAGGCAGGATCTCCAAACACATAATGTACCTCAATAATACACTGTAAAATGACATTATTAAAATGACAATAAATGAAAATAAATAAATATAAAATGCCCAAACAATGTGGTTTTTAGTAGTGCTTTGCTTCAGACACAAACTCTGGGTGGATGATGTAGTGTCCAACTTTATATGGCTTCACCACATGGAAACAGCTGTGTCCTTCACTGCAAACCAAAACATCTGGATTTAAAATGGATCATCTCAGACATTCAGATGCATTAACAACAGAGCCATGTTCATGCTAAAGCACACATTTACAGCTTAGCAGAATGGCATGATTAACAGTAAAAGCACTGAATCAAAATATCGAGTTATAATATGTTTGAAATGTGATTAATCTCTAGTGCTAGTTAAAATTGGATTTGTAGCCCTATTTATTTATGTACTTGATTTGTGTATTTATGTATTTTATTTAGTTAGTTTTATTGTTATAGACTTTTTTAAATAAGAAATGCTACTTTAGCACCAAATCAGTATATTAGAATGATTTCTAAAAGATCATGACCCTGGAGACTAATAGCTGCTGAAAAGTCAGCATAATCATTACTGGAATAAATATATATATTTTTAATATAGTAGAATAGAAAGTAAATTTTTAATTTAGAAGTATTTTACAATTTTACTGTTTTGCTGTATATTCAAATAAATGCAGCATTGGTGAGCAAAACAGACTTTTTAATTGATTTAGTTATTATACTATTATTCTGATTTATTTGTTTGCTTGCTTTTTGCTCTCAAGATTTTGCAATAAAATACCTGCAATCAGTAGTGGATTTTGAGCGTGATCTGTGAGGATGGGTAACCTGGTGTTTGAAGGTTTTTAAAGATGGCATGATGTCCGTCTGCTGGTTCCAAGCTGATCTGATACGATCTGTCTCTGAATATTTCCTGAGTACAAAATATATATATATATATATATATATATATTCTAAAAAGTATGGCAGATGTGAACTTGAGGACAAAATCATAGCATGATCTGTTCATAAGCTGAGAGTGTAGCAGTCAGAAAAATACTGCAGTACTGGTTTGGACTGAATATAGATCTGGTTTATTCAAGCACAAAAACACAAAACAATGTCATAAAATAACATTTAGGTTAAACTAAAACTAATTATGCAGTGCCCATGCATTTCAAATATAGAATTGCAAAACCTTTACCCTTGAGTGTTTGAGATTGTTGGATGAGCAAAGTTGTTTGTCTGTGGTTTGAGAAGCCAGGCAGCAGGTGGCAGTGTACAAACTGCAGTCGAGATCACAGGTGGTTTGGAGTCTCTTTGTGATGAGCTCTGCATTGACTGTCCATGTGCTGTTTGTACGTCTTAAAGTGAATACAAAGCAAAAAGGAAATAGTGATATATTGTGTTCCAGTATATGCAGGTACTATACTCTCAAATATTTGCAATACACTGATTAGATCGACAATGACAGTGATTTTTTTGACTCAACCTCAGCTGTAGTGACACAGATTGTATTGATACCTGGATACTGGACTGATATGTGTCTGACTGGAGGTAGAAAAGAGGTAGAAGGAGTAGATGTCTGAAAGTATTTCCGTGAGCCATATCCTGTCTGCAGCATTCTTGGCATCAGGAAGTCCTGGGTGGGAAAAGGGATTCAGAAAACTAACGCTAAGTGGCACTTAATAGCCTGTAACACTGACCCAGCAGAGGTTAGATTGTTTTGCTAACATAGTGAGAGTCGATCCCAACCTCTGATCCCTATGCAGTGGTTTGGAAACAGTGTAACCGGAGCCTCCTGTACAAGGCCCCCCACAAGTAGGTTGTTTTGCAGAATCAAGCGGCTTCAACACTCTCCAGGCGGGTGAATTATTAATGTTTCGCCGAGGCAGTCAAATTCAAGTTAATTGAAAAATGTTGGTTGTTGTTTACAGTGCTTTTCTTACCTCAATATTGCATTTTATCCCAATCGTTTTGCTCATTCTGATGTGAGTCATTCACACATTAGCAGTGAAATAATGCTAATTGAGAGAATGGAAGCAAACAAACACCTCACAAAATTTCAAAACAAGTAAATAATGAATGTAACACACTTTAGGAGCTATACATTTCACTTTACATCCTATACGCGACATAACCTCTACATGTGGTTAGAAGCTTAGAGCAAAATAATATGGTATAAATGCTTATTATTAATCCCTAACTTCTAAAATATAAATTTGCAATTATAATTTCTGATATGATCAAAAACTTAGATTTGAATGCAATGACATTAATTTGATTAAAAGTGTATAAAGATTTATTATATGTTGTTCTTTTAAACATGTATTCATCAAAATATATGTTCAAAATATGTTCACCAAAATTTGAAGCAGCACAACTGTCTGCAACATGTATAATGATAAGAAATGTTTCTCAAGTAAATCAGCATTATTAGAATGATTTCTGAAGGATCATGTGACACTGAAGACTGGAGAAATGGCTGCTGAAAACACAAATAAATAAAATGTTAACATGTATTAAAACAAAATATTTAATATATGTTTATACTGCCTCTTCTTTTTTTTTTTTTTTTTTGATGAACCAAAAACTGACCAACCTCAAATCAAGGGAATGTATAGCTCTCTCTATGTAAAATGACTACATTTATATTAAAAAAGGTAAAATAAATCCCCTAATGCTAAAAAGAGACCCATATAAATATAACAAATGCTTATTTATGGTGATGATCATGTGTTAAAGTATTTTTAAAGAAACTCTTACCGGCCGTGGATGAGGATTGTTCTTGCGATACGCAGAGGACGGTCTGGGCCGGGTGGGTTTGACCCGAGCCGGGTAACTAAACTCCTCTGAGTAGGTGCTGCTGAAGTGTAGCTGAGGACCCATTTCCCCTGTGTACTGTAAGAGTGTGTCTGCAGCTCACAGACTGATTAACCCTACCTCACTCCCTCCCTCTCATCAGCGCCTGTGTTCTAGTGCTGTCATGCTCCTCTTCCCCTCTTCTCTAACTTAATCCCTCAGTCCTTTCATCTTTCCATGGGGTATTCGGATTTATTGTCTGTCACCAGGATTGAGCAGCCCCAGGTTTCATTCCCCCCTCAGCCAGTGATCAATAATTCAAGCCTTAGATCCTGTGTGTCTTTTGTGGCCCCTGACTGGGAGTTAAACAGGTGAGGCGAGAACTGTTTGTTGGTCTGGACAAATCACAGAAATATTGCTGGAAAAATAGGGATGTTGCTTTTACATAGACAAATATATAGATAAATAAAATTATATAAAAATAATCCTACATTTAAAAATTAAAACTAAGGATTATTATTATTGACCTTACTTTGTTGGTCTTTGAATTGTCCGAACTCAAGAATAGTGAACATAATAAACTTCCCTTCTTTGTGAATGAATCTACAGCCATAACTTCAGAATGTTAATGTTCAGACATTAAACTGACATTAAACTCCACAGTAGAGTGTAACGATATGAAACATTAGGATACATTAATTTGCTCATGTCATCATAGTAGATACAATATTGTGGATGACAGTAATGAATGATTAATCCTGTATGAATGAAAGGAGTTCTTCATTATAAGAGATAATCAAGAGAGTCATCATTTGGCACTTATCCACAGTCACTGTGAGCACCACAAAATATCCCTGTGGCTGTGCCAACACAAGTAAATCAAATGTCCCGTCAGCGGCCTATTATGCAGAGGACAGTGTTTAGGTTACTCAGATAGTTCCACAGGGAAAAATGTTCCATAAATAATTAATGACACGAAATGGGTCTGAAGGGCGGTTTCTGTCAAGTTCTACTTTTTTAATAATCACTGACATAGAGAAAAAACCTATGGGTGCTGTCAGAAGGTCAGCTGTCAGAGTCCAAACAACTGACAAAACATCACAATGATCCACATGACTACAGTTAATCAGTTAACACCATGTGAAGTAGAAAAAAAATGTGTGTTTGGCCATAAATCCACATAAATACAATCCACCTACATATTTGTTTTGGGCTGATTTTGCTTCTAAACAGTGCTTGATCTGTTGCGAGATTACTTTTTCAATGGAGAAAACAATATTATGAACAATTAATGAGCGATATGTTTATTACAAACACAGCTTTCTACCTCATAAGACATTAATTGATGGACTGGATTACTTGTGGATTATTGTGATCGTTTCATCATCTCTTTGGACTCTCAAGCTGATGGCACCCATTAACTGCATAAGATCCAATGAGCAAGTGACAAAATGTTAAACTTCTTCAAATCGGTTCAGATTAAAAAACAAATGCATTGACATATTGGTAACTTGAGTTTAAAATTTAGTTTTTGAGTGAACCAGTCATTAAACAAAACAGTTATATTAATCTTTGAAACATTATCAACTGGTGTTCATAAGCTTCTTTTTCATATAGGTGTTCGGAGACAATAATTCCACTACATATAGGTGACCCAGTCCCGCTCACTCTTATTTGGCTTTAAGTGACTCATAATTTATCCATGAGTTCCGTTCTACTCCTGAAATATCATATTTAATTTAATTTGATCTCTTTGGCATCATTGACTAAAGTGTAAACATACAGTCATGTTCCAAAAGGACTTCTGATTGCAGAATGTAGCCAACTACTAAAAGAGAGAAGTGATCTTTAATTTAAAAAAGGGAATTGAACAGAAACAGAAAAGACTGCAAGGGAATTATAAAATACAAGGTATAGTCACTTTAAATTCTAGATGTGAATTCCAAAAATGTTCAGTCCTCACAGGCATTGCATTGCCCATGTTGTAGACATCTCTGTGTACTAGTTCTTTGATGTGTCTGCTTTACTCCAGTTTATTGGTGCTTGGCTTTCACAGTTGCTTTCAGTTTAGTGTAGACATTGGCAAAGGTCTGCAAACAAAAATAAATTATTAAAATAAATTAACCAAGCACTTTAAAGAAATATGGGATTACAGATTGTGATTACTGATAGACTTTCAATTCTAACCTTTGCAAGTATAATTAGCATGCTGACCACAGCTCTCTAATTAGTTTGGTATACATTACCCACGGCTCACCTGGATTGCATAATAAACTATTCCAAGGTATCCAGCTATACAGCCACCCAAAAACAGGTCAAAGGTGGCAGGCTTCACCCTAAAAAAAAAGTGAATATTAAAATTAATAGTAAAATGACAAATAATAAAAAGGATACAATTAAAAATAAATTAACACTAACTAAAAGAAAAAAAACACTATTACCAAGAAAAAAAAAACTTGCACTAGAATACATTTAAATTTTTTTCATTATTTCAGAATAACTCTTTCTAAAATAATACTAAATTAATTCATTTTAGTTATGAATACATTGTTTATTATAAAAAAAACGTATTAAACTGAAATAAACAAAAATAAAAACTAATATACTCAGTTAATACACTGAATGTAGAAACTGGAAAATACAAAAACTAAAGTAACCAAAGGAAGAAAAAAAATAGAACAATAACAACAGAACAACAAGGGATTTTAAGTTAACCTTATTTAAATTTCTTTTTGAATGTCTTGTTTCATTTGGAAATGCACCATATTACCAATGTAAAAAGGGTTTTTAATGTTGTTTCAGGGTGACTTTAAAACCATCTTCAAAGCCTCAAAACAACAAATGAGAAGACTCACCTGTACATCATCATTGGTTGTTTCATTTGATCAAAGAATGTGATTTCAGGATCCCTAGAAAAGTCAGACAAAACTTATAAATATCTTAATATGTCTGTATCGGTGTGTTTTGGTGGGTGTGGGTTTGTAGTTTTGCTGTTTTCAGAGAGTGTGTTGGTAAACATTGTTTGAACTTATGCTACAGTCAAGGTAAAAAGAAAAACGAAACCTGGCTCTGTGAATTTCTGCGTATTTGAAATCTGCATCTGTAAACCATCTACAGAAGTCTTGCTTCAGGCAATTGATGAGGTGAAATATTTTGCCCGTGTCTGTGTGTGCGTACCTGCGGTCCAGGTGGAATGTGCGTCTATGGACCTGCCGTAGATAGTGTTTGAACTCTTGCTCCAGGCTGCTGATCAGGAGTGTGTGTTCTGGCTCTCGGTCCATCAGCTGAACGGCTCGTGGAACAGACGTTATCATGGTCATCAATGCAGACAAATGGTAGTCTTGAATATCCTACATGGCAAATAGGGGTGCACAGTTTTAGGTTTATTTCATAAAATTAGTGAAGTTCAAACATTTAGGGTCGGTAATAAAAAAAAACTTTTATATAACAAGGTTACATTAAATTGATCGAAAGTGACAGTAAAGAGTTATTTCTTTAGCCTGATTAAATGAACAACAGAGAAGAAAAAAATGTATTACCAAACTGCCCTTGAAAACCTGCATGTCTTTAGCAGACCCCTACAGAAAAAAAAGTATATATTAATGAAAAGTGCAAACAAAGACAAAAGTGGTCTGTGTGTGCTTTCAAGGTTAGCGTGAACGTATACATTTGGTGAGACACTCCAAATGTTTGCCTCACCTTGTCTGAAAGATTGTACATGAATCTTGCCAAGGACTCAGCAATAATAACGGTGTTGCGCTTGAGTTTTCTGATGTCCACCTGAGCCCTGAACAGACAGAAATAACAGTGAAATCTGAAGCAATGCATCTATCATTTAAAATGTATTCTGAAATACGGTATCTGCTATAACAGAGCTGCATTGGATATAGAAAACTTAATTCACACTTGTTTTCAAGGATTAAAGAAGTCTTAAAGGTACGAAAGGAGATTCATTATGGAATGGCACTGGAAAATATACATGTAACTCGAAAGATTTCACTAAATTAGTAAAAAAAAAAAATGTTTTAATAAAACTCTGAATCTTTGTTCAGTAAGTCAGAAGATTTTGAGGCTCTTTCCACCAGTCGATTATTTTACACATTCAAAATGCAGCCATTAAATGTGAAGCAGGATGCTAAGTTAAAGCAGGTTATTCAAGTTTACACCACATTTAGCTTCAAGCAGGTTTCAGTTGTTAATTTATCATGCAGGAATTCTATTTCTATATTTTGGTGGGATGGAGTGGTAGTAGTGTAATAATTCATTTACTACATCTGACAGAAGTTCCAGAATGGAATTTTCAAAACTTTTGAAAACATTTGGTAGGTTCTTCTCACATGGTGTCTAGTATTGATCCTCTTAGCTCTGATTTAGGGTTCTCAATGTGCGACAGAGTGAATCCTGGGATACGTTTCATTCCGTAGCGCTCGTGCTCCCAAGCCAAGGTGGCCTCCTGCAGGTTGATCTTCTTATGGACAGTTCCAAATCTAACCCAGGGGAACCTGGCAGAGATGATCTGAAAACACAGAAAGGGAAAAGAATGTACAAGAGGGTCAAGTGATAATCAACATTTCAGTTCAAAACCAACCGAATGCAACTCTGCAATTCAACTTAACCTGCTCCAGCTGCTGAATAAAGCTGTACTGAGGTGTTCCAGGCTTAGGTGGTCGTGAAACATGTAAGAAAAGCTCGTCTCCAGTGGCAAGAGAGTCCAGACATAGAACAAACGCCACATTATCATGCAAAAGGCTAGATTCTGCAAAGAGAGATCCAGACTTCAAACTTTGGTGTTTTTATTGTATTTCTTTATTTTAGGGCATAATTCTTACGGTGCGACAGAAGACCCATTTTTGGTACCCAAAGAATCTTTCAGTGAACAGTTCTTAAAAGAAACATTTTTTCTTAGTGTGAGGAAAACACTAAAACAAATCTAAAGAACCTTTTTCTGCTATAAAGAATCTTTTGTTTAATGCAAAGTTTCCATAGATTTTAAAGGTTCTTTATGGAACTATAGATACCAATAAAGAATCTTTATTTTTAGAAGTGTGTCTGTGAGCAAATGTGATACTTAGACAATGTTTTGACTTTGGGAGTGTAATATGTGTCAAGAATACACACCTGCGTGGTCCATATTTTCCTCCAGCCAACGCTTGGTGCCCAGGAAATTATATTTACCACCACCAGTCAGGGAGAATAAAAGATGGTACCTAAAATATTTTGATTAAATAAAATAAATAAATAAAAATTCTTATGATGAATATGAATCAGGTAATACAAGCTATTGTATTCATGTTACCAGTTTTTAAATCATTTTCCTAACACAAACATTTAAGTTTATAAACTACAGCAAGTACTCACGGAGCCTGGCTTTGTGGGTCGCTGTAGAGATGATGAAAGAGTCGAACCAGCTCGAGAAGAACGGTGACGCCACTGCCATTAGAGTCTGCACCATACGCCAGCCACTAAACACACATAAACAGATCACTCACACATACAATCTAATAAAACCCTTTCACATACTTTAAGAATTAAAATATCAAAAGTATTCCTATTCTTTTTTGTAAATAAGAGATGGCTAAAGTATCAGCAATATACTAAGCATACAGCCAAGTACATTGTTTCACTTTATGAAGCACCAATGGATGTGATCTGCCAGGTGGTGACTGTAAAACTCATTATTACCAGTGGGAAATTTTACCATCTGAACCCGTAAAACACAGTGGTAATAAAATGCTTTGCTGTGATTACAAGATTACCACAGTATCATTACTGGTACTTAAATCAAAGGTACCGGATTTAAGCATACTGTAAATTCAATTACACATGGGAATCATATGGAATTCAATGATCAAGATCAATTTATTTTTTAGTCAAAGAGTAATTGGTTGGAATCTGTTGGACTAGACTAGTCATGTTGCATAGATATGATTCAATAAAATAAAAAAATTGATTGATTGTGCTGTATGTTTCTGATGAACAAAAAGAACCAACTCATATGTGTCATTAGTTGCAAATCATACTACATTGATAATGCTTTTTTGATTTGGTTGTGATTCACTAAAAAGAACCGGCTAATAAAATTATTTGTTCAGGAATTGGATAGGTTGCATCTTTTTTTGAGTCATTAAAAAGAACTGACTCATAAGTCTCATTCTTTTGGGAATTGGACTTGTTGTGCTGCATGTTTTTAATTCACTAAAATGAATCATTCATTCTGGTATACAGTACTGTATGTTTCACACTGAATAAAGCTTTGGCAGTTCTGAATTACATTTGTCAGTTCCCAACACTAAATTCAATACAGTTTTCACTGGTGGGGCTTTGAGAGGCCGGCAATGTGAATATGTTAATTTCTGATCAAGGTGTTTGAAAAGGTCAGTTCCCACAGCAAGTGAACCATGTCAATTGAAAACATACATTAATCATTCCCAACCATGTTTGGGGGAAGTGTGATGTATTATGTGACCAAAAATGATTAAGCATTTATAAATATACGATCAGAAAGGTTGTTTCAATCTAGTTGTGCTGCGTGTGTGTGTGTGGGCAGTAATGAGTGTGACTTACAGGAGCAAGACCGAACGAGTCATAATGGGCTGTAATTACAATAGTGGGTGGGTCTTCTCCAGCTCCAGGAAGTACTCCCTTGAAATGAAGCAATAAATCGACTTGACTGACAGGTTTAATTATAGCCCAAATGCTTTTATGTTGTACAGAAAAGGATAGAGTTGCTGTGTGTGGGTAGATGTCATTCTCACCTCTAAAGTAATGATGGTGGTATCAGTAATAGGCTTGATGGGGGAGTTGTTGTTTGCTAATATTTGGAAGGCAGTAGTGGTGATGATACTACAGAGAACTGAGAAAACAGAAAGATGATTCACACGACTATGAATATTTACAAAGTATAGCGCTAGTTACACTCCAAAAATATGTAGGCCTAAGATTCATGTATATATAATTAATGCATATATCATTTCCATTTAGATTGCACAGTTTTATTCTAACTAATATGCTAAAACAAAAACCAAACAAACCGAGAAAAACAAAACAAATCAAACAGGTAAGATTTCTGTAATAGTACTAATAAATAAAACACCGAAAATTGGAATATTTCATTTTAATTGTATATTGCTTGTTTCATGTCTCATTTTAATCACGTTCATACTTTTTAACAGATTAAATTTAATTGTTTCCAGAATTAACAGAATTATGCTAATTCTAAACCATCTCAATAAATACATTTTGTTAATCAATTTAAATATTTAAATAAAATCAGCTAGATGCAGAGGTAATAGTAAACATTGCCTTTGAAAAAAAATGCTGAAATCTCTTTTTTGTGTTTCACGTATGTATGACTGAGAATTAGTTTTTATGTTAATGTAATTCAAATAGATGGAAAATTTATATCCAATTCAAATACATCAATCTTAAATTTAGGCATTAATATTTACTTAGCATTGGTGTTTAATTAATAATGGTGCAATTAATTAATTTATTTTTTAGCTCTATTAGGCAAGTCATTCACTCACATGCATCTACAATTATATTTTTAGTTATTATTATTTTGTATTTTATCTTTAACCAATCAAATCCCTTGAATAAAACTTTTAATAAACCCTCCCAAAATGTTTTACTAAATATCTCATACTATAATGCATAATAGTAAATGTGAGTGGCTACAGCAGTTACAGCCATAATGTTACATTATTTTGTCTTTTTTATGACTTGTTCTCTGCAGTGTCCCTCTCACCTCTCACTAGAACAGAAGCAGATTTAGTTGCTGCAGCCTGAGTGACCTCTTCATACATACAGAGCAGCTGGTCGTCCTCTGGGACCACATATACAGGCATGAGAGTCTCCTTCTGCAGGACCTGAGATTCAGCCACCATAAAGCCCTAGAGACAAGAAATTCATTTTCTGACCTTTAGTAAACCAGGCTGGGGAATTGAGAGGTATTTAATGTAATCTTTTTCCTTCATTGATTACAAATAACCTACAGTTACTGGAAGAAACAATGAATCAACAGCTATACATCAAACGTAATTGTGCATAACTGCAAGAGATGTTCCTGAATGACCTGCACAATATCCTCTGGTACTGAAGAAATGTTTTGGGGTAGCAGTATCAAAACGGCTGCTGCATTCTGCTTTTTGGCTTCTAGGTAGCGCTCTGTGGAGAAATCAGGCAGCTTCATGATCACACATCTGCGAGTCAGACTTGTATCCACAGCTGATCTTGCTTCTGCCACCACAATAGCTCCACGGCAACCTGAGGGTCAAAGGTCAGAGTCTAAATATCATGATCACCTTTGCACAGATACAATGAAATTAGTGTGTGCCCTTTTCAAATGAGTGCATTCTTAATTAAAACAGGAAATTAGATTTCCATTGGGGTGTTTTTCACGTCTTTCTAAATCAGTAAGGAATTCAGAATTCAATTCAAGTTAAATTCTGTGGTTTGGCATATTTTAAAAAATACATCAAAGCCATTTCTGAATTCAGAACCGCATTCTACTCTTACTATTTTTACCTTATGTTTCTAAGGGAGGAATAGAATGAGTAGTATACAGTTCTGAATTCAACAAAGTTTGAAATAGCATACTTGGTTCTCAAATATTAACAATGGTTCATTTGATCATCAATGTAAAAAAAAATGCTACTTAATATTAATGTTGATTCTTTGATGAATAGAAAGTTTAAAAATAGAAATCTTTTGTACCATTATAAATGTTTCTGCTTTCACTTTTGACCAATTTAATGCATCCTTGCTGAAGAAATATGATCATTTATTTCACAAAAAAATAATGTTTTACTGTATTTTTTTATTAAATAAATACAGCATTGGTAAGCATAAGGTTTTTTAAATTCAGAAAATAAATAAATACATATTTTTATCGACTGGTAGCATGTTTTTTTTTGTTTTTTTTTCTTCACAAAATGGGATTAAAAACTAAATTGATTTTTCACTTTTTATTACTCTCATCCAGTGACAAAAGTATTATTGGGAAAGAAATGAGCAAATAATGTGTTGTTGTAAATGCACAACTATAGATATTAAGATACGCTATGACTATTTTATAATTTAAATTTAGTAAAACTAAAAGGTTTGTCATTCCAAACCTGTATAACTTTTCTCTTCTGTGCAATATAAATGGAGATATTTTGAAAAATGTTCCAGTGCATTTTGTCCATAGAATGTAATTCAGTGGGCACCACAATTTTTGGGTTAGCTTCTTCAGTATTTCCTTTTGAGTTCGGCAGAGTAAAGAAAATCAGTCTAAATAAGAGAATAGCAGACAGAATTGTAGTTTTTGTGTAAACTATGCCTGTTACCATGTTTGTCCTGATGTAAATTGTACTGCTGCATCCTGTATGCATTAAACTCATAAGAGGACGCAGCTGGCAGGGCAGACGCATGCAGGAGATGCACTGACAGCAGCAGAAGTGCCACCACTTTTGAGGCTTGAAGACTCATGCTGACACCCCACATTTGAGTCCTAAAAGATGTCTATGAAAAATGCAAGATGGAATATTAAAAACAAATTAAGTTGCACGAGTATATGGGTCAAAATTATCGATTTTTCTTTTATGCCTAAAATCATTAGGATGTTAAGTAAAGATCATGTTCCATGAAGATGTTTTGTAAATTTCCTACCATAAATATATCAAAATTTTATTTTAGATTAGTAATATGCTTTGCTAAGAACTTCATTTGGACAACTTAAAGATGATTTTCTCAATATTTAGATTTTTTTGCACCCTCAATTAATTTCAGTCAAATATTGTATCCTATCCTAACAAACCATACATCAAAGGAATGCTTATTTATTAAGCTTTCAGATTATATATAAATAATTCACCCTTTGGGGTAAAATAATTCACCCAGGGTCACAAACAGCAATACATCTAACATCAATACATCAATACATCTAACAGCAAAAATACATTTTTATCCAAAAGATCCAATATTATGCATAGTGTAAGTTATATAATCATGGAGAATATGGACACAAGGTAACAGTAATTGCTGAGTATCGACTGCAGCCTCAGAACTTCACATCAATACGCTAATTATATTGAGATGTGCTGCCATGTGTAAAACTTGATTAAATACATACAATAGATGTAATGAGATATTATAGCAGTACTAGGCCAAACATGGCCCTAGTTTGAGACTGGAACTCACCCAAAGTCCACGTTAGGTCTTCCTCAGTTTGGTAAAACGATCTGTCTGGTGCTCGGAGCAGAATGTGATGTCCGAAGCATGGCCGGGACAAGGCTTAGAGAGGCCCGCAGGTAAGCCTAGTGCACCATCTGGCCCAGACGGGATAAAGCCAGGCTAATCAATCCTCTCCTCCAATCCCACACAACCTACAACACTTCCACACCCTGCTTTCCAGTTGTTGCAATATCCTGTTTTAAGTCACTGAACTCTAAACACCAAAATTGGAAGAAGTATGGTTGAAGATGAGCCAAAGGTTTTGACACACCTACCCATTCTGTTTTATGACTATTTTCCCATTAGTATAATATAATACTCAATATATATATATATATATTACTCAATTAATGTGTAACTGAAAATGGTTGATATTTTCAACACTGCTTTTCCTTCACTATCTCCACCAATTCACCTCTTTTAAATACATTTATAAAAAAAATATTTATTTGTATTAAAATTTATTAAAATAGATAAATTATTATCCATTTTATTTCATAAACATTATTTGTCTAATTACATTTCAATATTCAAATTTCAGTACAGAAATTCTATCAAGTATGTCACTTCTTTTTCTGGTAGCATACATATGCATAATAATACGCAGGACAAGGGTGTTGCAATTGTAATTTCAGATGTATTTACTGATATGATTCACTACACAGAACAACAAACATTAATAAATACTGCTGTGGAAACGGTTCATGTCTTTACAATCATATTTATCGACAGAAAGGGGGAAAATGTAGGAAAGAAAATAAACTAAAAATACAAAATGTTGAACAAAATCCTGTATACCAATAAATTAAAAACATACCACCAACAATAAACAGCATAACCCGTTGTATAGCTTTACTTAAGGCATACTCCACTTCAGTGTAGCAACAGAAAGTGAATTAGACGTTACACAATAGAGTGTTTATCTTGAACCAAATAACCAAAGCATTGACACGGGATGACAGACATCTTCATTCATCACTACACAGATCTGTCGGTCTTACGGCACGTCTGTAAAGTAACATGACAGCTTAGAGACGGCGGTCTTAAGAGGACTTGCCTTCAAATTCTCCATCTACTTTACATATATATGGTAAGTCTACTGAACAGGCATTCTGTAGGTTAACTATTGCTATTGCTATGCTAAGGGCTATGCTAAGGGCTATCCCACTGAAACATGGCCATAAGAGGGCATTTTCCCTTGTGGAGTACATTAATAATGGCATTGGTGTTTGTGTAATGCTCATGCTGGTGTCGATGACACAACATACACAAAAATACTGAGTGAATGCATCTTTAAACGGCAGTGTAGTAGGAAATATTTGTCTGCATATTATTATAATGAATATATATAAGCATTTGGGATATGGTCTTGGGGAGTTGTTGTGTTTTGTATCCATATGAGAAGCAGTAAAAAGAAAATATGTAACTGGCTAATGACACCACACTGTTCTAAAATTTTGAGTCCAATACACAATATTTAAAACAAAAAGCCTGTCAATTCATTTGTTGGGTTGGTAAGATTTTTTTTAAATGTTGTTGAAAGTCGTCTCTAATGCTCGCCAAGACTGCATTTATACAGTAAAAACATGAATACTGTGAAATATTAATACAGTTTAAAAGAAATGTTTTCTATTTGAATATATATTTTAAAATGTAATTTATTCCAATGATGCAAATGTAGTAAACGATGGAAGCTCGTTTCATCAACAGGATAAAAATAGTTATAGGTAATTGCGACTTTTTGATTATACAATTTAGACTTTTTTACGTCTCAATTCAATTCTTTTGAAAGAAAAGTTGAAATTGTGAAGGGAAAAAAACCTCTCGATGGCAAAAAAAAAAACTGAATTGCAATAAAACTGTCTGAATTGTGTGATAAAAAGTCTCAATTAACGTATTTATTTTTGCCATGGCGAGAAAAATGTTTCCATAGTTGTTGAAAGAAAATAATTTGAAATAGAAATCTTTTTATATTATAAATGTCTTTACTGCCAATTTAATGCATTCTTCCTGAAAAAAATTAAACCATTTAAAATAAAAATCCTACTGATCTCAAACTTTTGAACAGTAGTGCATAAAACAAAATATTACATTTCTATACTATTATATATTGTAATCTCTCTTAATACATTCTTTTAATTTGCCAAATAAGATGAAAACTGGAGTGTTACTAGGTTCTGTGCTTGGTGAAACTACATCTAAATACAGCTGGCAATGACAACTGGGTGACGATGTACACGCAAGACAATAAAGTGCTCTTAAAGTTGCACAAAACAAACAACAGCTGCATGACAAAAAGAAGACACAAATACTGTAGAGAACAGTGCAGTCTTCAAATCAATGCAAGGACCTTCATACTATGAGTGTTATCAGAAGTGATAGTGATTTGGTCACTGAATGAAACAGCAGAGATGAATTTATAAAGACGTTTTTAAGGAAAGGTATACCACTGAAGCAAAACAGCAAACGCAGAGCATCCTGTTTCAGAGTACTACACTTAATGTCTCACAAAATGATATTGCACTTTAAAATTACTATAAAGATGAGAGCACTAAAGTGTAAAATTGATTTTGAATGCAGGCTGTAGGCATTTCATGCATGTTCCATTTATAAAATAAAGGAACAATGCATTTTATGCATTTGGCACAAGCTAAATGAACTAAATTTATAGTATTTTTGTCCTGCTAATGACAGAGATGATGGAATATGTATCTGGCAGCTGCTATTACATCAACACAAGCTTTCTTCCCTTCCTAATAAATCACAACATCCTCGAAAACAAAATCCTCGAAACAAAAATGCTCTCAAAAATGAAACGCACTGAATCAAGAAATTGTACCGGATTATCTTGTTTGTCCTATGTAGAGGTAACTAACATTTAAGTGTTTACAATTTCCGGTATGGATATCTCAATTTACGAGTATTCCCTTCATTAGTGTTTGCTACAAAGCTACTCATAATATATTAATATGTAAGTTTGCAATGAAAATGATCTGAGAAACAAATTCACCCGGTCACTATACATTCCCTTTCATTAGAAAACAAGCACACCTGTCCTAAAAACATCAGAAAGCATCTAGAGCAGATATTCTAGAGCAGGCAATCCCAAAAAGGGGGAAAAAACTAAATGTTGATTTTGCTTGGAAAAACTTATAAAACAGAAACTGAGTTATAAAATAATAATAAAATCATAAGGGCTGCTGATATTACTCTTTAAGCTTTTTTTCTCAAGTAAGTAGGCCTATTATATAAGTTAAAAGTGACACAACTCTCATTTGGCCAAAAGCCAAAAATGTTGGGAAAACTATTCTATCGAAGGAAATGTTCAGTTTTGTTAAATTTTAAAAGATATTTAAGCAGTTGTATTCTTCTATTGTTGCACCATGCATGTATATACAACTCGAAGCATCTTAAAGCTATACACACCTAAGTCTAGCGCCCTCTGGTGATACAAAGACTCGCATCCTACCATAGGAGGAACCAATAACAGTTACATACTTGTGCATTTTCATTCATTACATTTCACGATTTAATGTTAATTTTAATACACCCATTCTATTGTTGTTGTTTTTTTTAAGTTCTTTAGTAGTTAATCTATACTGAGAGGGTTAAGCTAACTGTGAGCTTAACCCACAGGGTTGGGACTGGGGGGTTCAAGGGATGCTGGGGTTACTGAATTTGACAGGCTGTGGAGGAAGTGGCTTGGCAGCACATGCAGGTGGGGTTGATTGATTTTGGGGGGATGAGATCTAGGTCTTCATCATCTGGGATTTCATCCAATCTGTAGCCATCCTTCAGCAGCTGGATGTTCAAGTCTTGGTTTATTTGCTATAGGAAGAAAAAAATAACAAAATGGTTAGTTATCAGAGAAGTTATGCTCACTGAACACAATCCTAACAGAGCACTCAGATCATTAGGATCGAGTCAGTTAGAAATACCATGGGTTCACATAAAACAAGGGGAGTCCACTTTTGGCTATTATGCTGCCTACAGTTGGAACCAGCTTCCAGAAGAGATCAGATCTTAAAACATTAGCCACATTTAAATCCAGACTCAAAACTCATCTCTTTAGCTGTGCATTTATTGAATGAGCACTGAGCTACGTCCAAACTGATTGCACTAAATTTTAGCTGTTTTAAAATGATTTTAAATACAATTTTAAATAATAAAAAAAAAAGAATTTAATACCTTGAATTATTGTTGTGTTATTGTATTATTGTTTATTTTATATGATTATTTTATTTCCTTTTATATAAAGCACTATGAATTACCATTGTGTATGAAATGTGCTATATAAATAAACTTGCCTTGCCTTAATGAGATGGCAAAGGGTTCAAATAGTTAAGTGGCTTTATTTCAACGCATAAGTACCTGGTCCTTTAGACGTCTTACCTCGGCTGAGGAATATCCAGATGATGAATATCTGGACATATCAAAGTCATCATCACTAAAAGACAACAGAATGTAAACAGTCACAATCGGGCACCTTCATTTCAGACGAACAGCTACAGACCAACGATATAATACGCCTTTAATATTTCTAGTGATATTTAAAAAAAGAGACTTTGTTTAGTCACAGTAGAGCAAGAGAGAGAGAGAAAATACGTAGATTACATTTCAGCCAAATTAATTTATCAGGAAAAACCAACAGCAAACGGTCCGGAGCCTTCTGCTGATTGCTGCAGTAATTACAAGTTGTTATAATGAAGCTATGCTCTCCAAGAATAAGTATTACAGGAACTAGTACAAGTATGTGATGGACAGAACGCCTGAGCATGTGACAGACAGTGGGTGTGCGTACTAAATGTCAGGGAATGAGTGTTACATACAGCGACTTAGCGAGGCTGAAATGGAAAAAGAGAACCAGAGAGACAATGAACGATGAGTGACCAAAAAGATGACTTAATCACAACTGCAGGCAGCTGAGGTCACAGAGATCCAGCAAACAGCTGGCAGCTCAGAAAGCATTAAGTTAAGAGACCCATCTGTGTGAGACGCTGCACGCTGTGCCTGATCATCTGAACCGAACAGCAACCACGCTATTGTGGCTGAACACATACTGCGACACATCACATTACAGAAGGGTGTGGGCTACACAAATGATACCGGTGATTTCAAGGGCTTTGGACTTCTGTCAACAAACATGTTTTCTTGCTTTTTTCCAACTCTCAGGGCAGGAAACTAAGAAGCAAGGCAAATCTTGATTACAGAATTATACTGTAAATGGTGATTCTGCACTAAGAGCATGTCAGAAATCTTTAAAGGGACAGTTCACCCAAAAAGACAATTCTGTCATCATTTACTCGTGTTGTTACAAACATCTATGAGTTTCATTCTTCTATTAAGCACAAAAGAAGATATTTTGAAGAATGTTGGTAACCAGAAGTCAACAGGCTGTTTGGTTACAAAAATTCTTCAAAAGATCTTCTTTTGTTTTCAAAAGAAACTTATACAGGTTGGAACAAGAAAATGGTGAGTAAACGATGACAGAATTTTCATTTTGGGGTTAACCATGCCTTTAATCTATATTAAAAGGACAATGAATAAGGTCAAAAAACTGTATTTTACACTAATATTTCTAAATAGAATTCACTCTAATTATAAAAATGAATCTTTAAAACACATCATTAAGTAAATGCATCACAGTACGCATGTTTGCATACACTATTGTTCTAAAGTTAAGGTAAGGACTTTTTTTTTTTTTTTTATTGAAACATTTATTTAGCGGTTTTTAAAAATCCTTAAGCAACAAATCAGCATATTAAAATGATTTCAGAAGAATCATGTGAAACTGAAGACTGGCGTAATAGCTGTTGAAAATTCAGCTTTACATTACAGAAATAAAATACACTTTAAATATATTCAAATAGAACAGTTCATTTAAACTGTAATAAAACTAAGACGATATAAGATAATGACACTTGCTTCTGCCTTCCTAGACAATTTGGTCCATATTTAATAGGGGTCTCTGCTGTGATAGATGAGAAAATCTCTGAAGTGACTTTTTGCTTTTGTTTGTAAGAGCAATTATTGATTCATTTTGCCAAAGCTGGTGTCTGGCTTTGCATTCAGAAAAGCACATTCATTTTAAATCTTTTATGCTTATGTCAGTTTTTCACGGCAGTCTTAAGAGCACCAGCTTTACTCTCTTTAAAATTAGCTGGTATTTTGATTAAATGTCAGGTCCTTTTTAGATGGAGATGGCTGGCATTGTGTCTGCTAGGAAAATGGCACAAAGCTTTAATTAGAGGATTTATTACCATTTCTCAGCATTTGATACATTCTAATCCTTCCCTTGAAGTAAAGCATTCAGAAATATTCACAAAAGAATTCTAGAACACTTCCCAGAGAATAACAGAATAACGTTTTAAGTGTGAATACCTGTCAGTGTCCAGTGCTACAAGCGGTTTCTCATCTGGACTCTGGTCTAAGGATGAATAGCCTTTATTAGGGACAACCAACCTGTAATAGGAGTAGAAAAATAGAAGAGACTGTCAGACCAGTTCAATCAAACATGTACATCTATGCCTGAATGGGAATGTGAATGTAGGTAGATAGATAAATTAAATAATAAAGTTATTACTTTACCTTGTTCTGGCCATAACGTTATTTTTCTTGGGCTGCTGATTGACTGGACTACCCACAGTTCCATTCTTCACCGAGCCTTTCCTCGCAAGCTCTCGCTGTTTCTCTACCGAAAGAACAAATTCAAAACAAATCACATATTGTAAGTCTCCTATTGATAGAACGTTCAGCATTCAAAATGTAATCAACAGCGATGGTGCGATTGTAATTTTGCATACGGAATTGTTATTGATCCTCATTCTCCTATTCATTTGCATACTGAACACTGAGTCTTCTTTGCATAAATTCCATAAACTGTAGTTCTTTTGAATCCAGATAAATACCATGGCAACACACAAAGTTTTATTATGAGTTGAGACTACAGTCTTATTAATATTCTCCATTCTGTGTGGTTCTCTGGCTGGAGAACTGTTTCTTCAGGCGTGAATTCTGAGCTTGACTTCTGCGTGACTTACACACATTGATCTGTGTGTGTCTGTGTGTGTGTGTGTGTGTGTGTGTGTGTGTGTGTGTGTGTGTGTGTGATTTCTATGTGGTGCAATAAGTAATAAGACTGTCAGAGGGAGGACTGTAAAGTGAAGTTTAATTAACAACAGCAACTGCTGTATTTCAGGATGCCCAAACAGAGCAACACTGAACAGAGAGTGATGTGATATACAGATGCAGGACAGGAGAGAGAGACAGCAGAAGAGAGGGCTGAGCAATAAGCAAAGTTGTTTTTGTTTTATTCCTGTTATTTGTGGGGAAACTGACTAATTTTTAATTTATATATATATAATTTTTTTTTCTTTTTTTTTTGTGGAAATGATATAGTTCCTAAGAATTCAAGACATTATTCTACTTTAATTTAACCCGCAAAGATTACATTTTGCTGTTTTTTTTATTTATAAATAATTATAAATAAAATAATTGACATGACACTGCAATCAAATAAGATACAAATATTTTATGAAAAACTCTAAAATAGAAAAAAGACTGAAATAGTAGTTTTATATAACTGAAATTTATTAACTTAAATAATACTAAAATGACTGGAATAAAAATAAATTAAAGCTAAATGGAAATCTAAAAAAAACATACAATTAAAATAACAAAAGCATGCAACATTAATCAAAATTAAACATTAAAATGAAAAATATAAAATAAAAGATAATATTAATAAATACTACAATAGTATGTAAAATAACATTGCATGGTTGGTAACAGACTACCAATAATTATTTTAATGTTATGGTTGATAACTGATAAATGTATACATTTAGCATTATACCAAATCAAAAAATATATATATTATTCCATTAATTATTAAATTACCAGTGACATAAAGTAAAGTAGATTGCTTTAAATGAAACTGAGCATTAAAAAATTGTAATATTCAAATAGACGGTCAAAAATATATATTACTATTTAGATGGTTTTGAAACCTAAAGAATTACGTAAGGATGTTTTTTTTACACAGAAATTATTATGCTCATATTTCAAATTTCTTTGTAGAAAAGGAAAGCCCAAAAAGGCTCCACAATTATATTTAAAGAGCTGTAGATACTTTATCTGAGAGAAACATTCAGACTTGAAGGCTCATTACACTCCTGCTTTTCGAAAACCACGGTCATCCATTTTACACGGCCTCTGCTAATCGCTTCTTAGCTCTCGCTCCAAACCGTATGCTTCACAATCACAATATCAAGTGGGAAAATCAATACAGTCGTTTTTACACTCAAATGAACAAATTACACTGGTGACGATATGGCATAAGTTGAAAGTGCCTCACCTATCTTCACTTGTAGTGGAGAGGGCTTGTAGTTGATGGCAACTGACTCTGATTCTCTCGTTTCTGTTTCAGCCTCCAAAGTAGACGCTGCTGCAGGATCCTGGAGACAAAAACACAATCCCACTTATCAGGTAGATGCAACACTATATTCTCACTACATGAGAAAACAACACAATTCCAATATCGAGTAGCTGACAAATGGATCTCGAGAAAGTTGTAGATTCAATAAGAATTGAGAGTGTAAATCGAGAAAACCCTTTCAAATGTGAAACCGTGTAATGTAGAATGGATCCCTCTGGTACAAAACTCCAACCATGCTCGGTGTGCTGATGAAAAACAGACAGCGAAATCGGTTGTAAATAATGGCATCTGGTGAGACAGGCCGTGTATCAAGGGTGTTGATTTTGCTGGGGTTGGGTGAAATAACACGAGTCAGCACAATGTCACCATCTTGTCACCAGAACGGGTCATTTTAATACATCTCTCTCAAAACGTCTCAGATTTGCTTTCACAGCTGTGCTCCAGCGATTTATTGATTCTGGGAGCAGAGATAGATGTAGGGTCTGTGCAGTCGAAAACTCCCAATGTACTGTAAAGCTACTGGTTATCAGATGAATCCAGATTTTGCCTGAATTTATACAAGATTTTATTCCTTAAAACATCGTGAAAATTATTGTTTTCTAATAGTTATCAGTATTTTCTGATTTATGCCAACAAAAAAAATTCCAATGGTAATTTTACAAAGCTACAAGAATACTTTTCGTGTGAAAATAAAACAATTAACAACATAGTTTATTCAACCGTTCTTTCCCCCCGAGTTACCGTCTTTCACCATTTTGGAGTGTACCCAGAATGTAATTAACATAATCTGCGTTGTTTACGTTCAGTAGACAGACAGTGCGCACATGAATTTTTTAATACGTTTTCTTTGCGTAGCTTCTCGTAGCTTTGTAAAATTACGGTTGAACCCCTGAAGTCACATGGACTATTTTACCATTGTCCTTGCTACGTTTCTGTGCATTGACCATGATAGTATCCTTGCTGTCTATGGAGGGTCAGAGAGCTCTCAGAATTCACCAAAAATATCTTAATTTGTGATCTGAAGATGAACGAAGGTCTTACAGTTTCTAACGACATGAGGGTGAGTAAATAATGACAGAATTGTCATTTTTTCGTGAACTATTCATTTAAGACATTTATGTAGAATGCATTATAAAGGGTATAATGCATTATAATTATTCATAATATCTTAAAGTCGTAAATAATTATAACCGGATTTAAAATGCATAGTCTAACAATTAACTGATAAGTGTGATACCCCTGGTTTCATAGACTGAAATAAACTTGCACTGACTGAATTTAAAATGTTTCATTGTTAAGTATCAAGATGCACACCAGTAGTATTATTATCCAAGGCATGTTAATAAAAGCTACTTAAATGTCCTAACTGAATTATGGCCTAAACCTAGCTTAACCTAAGCCCTGTCTGTAAAACAGAGCTATTGTGTATTAACTGTGGTTACATTATTCATAAGATTATAAAATGTATTATAACATGCATTACAAGGCATAATTAATGCATAAAAACATTTATACTGCATTATACATAAAGGCTAAGTAAAGTGTTTCCGAAACATCTATTGAAATAAATTCTGAACAAAACTGCAGTGTTAAAAAAAAAATAGTTTTTAAAATTAAAAGTATTACTGTCCAGTAAAATATGTTTAGTAGTTAAAGGTCTCTTACAATATTTCAAGTCTTGATTCTTTATTAATTTCATTTAGAAATATAATGGCACTGAAATTGGACAGATTGATAAACAAATCTTACGGTCTTGTACAATATAAAATTTACAACAAGCTTTTATTACTACTCAAAGTCCGAGCCAATAGACACCCTATCTTCTCCACAACCTCTTTTCTGCACAGCTGTTTGGTGAAGAGATGGATGAAAGGAGGGAGATTCTAGCAGTCATAGTAACCGGCGGGTACTTCCTGCATAGTTGGCTACATGACACCAGGCATGTTTTGTAGCTCCAGCCTTCAATATGTAGGGTCGGATTGCTCTGTGATATCACTCAGGATGGAGAGAGGCAGAACAGAGGGAGCTTGTTGGAGGAATGTTGACAGCACACCCAAACTGCCTATTCCAACAGAGTGCCTATTATGACCTAAAAAGCCTGCCTTTATTGGATGTGGCCCATGTGGCCATCTGAGAGTCTTTGGGCTGTCATCATGAGCCCCTAGAGTCATGCGATTATAGCAATGCTATGTTTTTGGTGAAGTTCATGACACACCAGATGACTAACTGAAACTTCAAACCACAAAAAACAAACAATCTGGTCAGTAGATAGAATGCTGTGAATTGTGAAACACAAGGGTTTTCAAACATTCTGATGCCACAGAAACCCAAACATGATGGTACCCTTAATCTGAAAATATAAAGGCCACTATATAATTTCATGTATAAACATTATTAATAAAATATTATAAAAGTGTCAAACTGTATCAATAAAAAATTGTTTCTATATATACATATACATATAAATATATATGCTTAGCTCATGTCAGCAGAATAAAATAAGCTAAAACCTTTGGAGGGGTCACTAGATCTGTATCATAAAGAAATCCACTGAAGTAGACTTGTTATTGAAGGAAACCTCTTTGCCCACTGATTCAGTCTTGGCATAGTGCCAGCTCTAGGCCTGGAAGGGCTCTCACAAACCCTTTAAGCTCAGCACCAGCTGAAGAGACCAGCAGGGGATTGTGGGTAATAGCAGGATACCATCAAGCTCCTGAAGAATCTAATCATATGCTGGGCATCAGGATACACCTTCAAAGCAAGGTAATGCTTCACGTCAAAATAAATGTAAAAATGCTATCTGTTTTTGTACTTTGTGGTCTACAAAGGACTCTGTTGAGTAAGCCAATGTTATTGAGCTTTCCAGGCAGTCTTTGTTGGACTACACAGGCTACACAATCTCAGAGCAACACCACAAAGAACAACATTAAAGTCATGCATATTCCAGCTACATGTACAACTGCCCGTGAAATTTATGCAAGATCTACTGGAGAAAACCAAGCCTAAGAACATACACAACCCAATCTGATGCAACCCTAATCTCTGGTCTCATTGTTTAAAGCTGATCTACAAGATTAAGGTGATCAGAAATCTATAGGAACTGAAACACATAAGCAAGTCTGCATTGATCTAGAGCAGTGCTAGTCTCACACATCAACAGAAACACATCAAAAACATGGTTACTATGATGACTCTGACACATTGACACATTGTACACCTGTAGGTCTCATGTAAAATCTCTCACAAGGACTAATGTTCATCCTAATGAATGTCAATGAGAAGGTCAACTTTAACAACAGGAACCACATGTCATGTCAATGTGGCATTTTGGTGATGTTGGTTGATGAAGGAGATGAAGATGAGTGAATGCTGACACAGCTGAGGCGATGAAAAGGATTGGTGGGATTATATGACAAGATGTACTCTGGACCAAGGTGACTACCATGATAGTGGTTAATCAGAATATCAACAATAACCAACAAATATATTCTATAGCCCTATATTATAATTTATTTATATAAAATAAAAGGGGTGGGATGGGTTCATCTAAGGGGTATTTACTGATAAGGGTTTGTGTCAGGACAATGTTTGTTCGACAAGAATGTTTTCTAGAGCCAACAAAAGATGCTGATCCTGGAAAATTGCCTACTTGGCAAAATTACAGTCACCGCAAACCGACAAGCGCTGTGGCAGCTAACTGTTATTGCAGCCTTCCTTTTATCCACATGGCATTCTGAAATTAAATTGGTCATTTTTTTCTTATTTATGTAACCTAATAGACTGTCATTTTCATCTATGTATGTATGGTACAACAAATCAGAAAGCCAATAACTAGTAAATTCATAAAAGGATGGAGACATATTATAGTCGGTGTATGTCATTTTCTGTCCACAGAAGAATGAATTGCAATTAGAAAGCACAGTATGTTGTATAGAGTAACAGCTGGGTCTTTGCCACTTTGGGAATAGTGGGGCGCCAATGAAAAAGGAATGACATTATCAAGCCGGGCCATATCTCACCAGTCCAGCATTTTTTTAAGTGCACACTTCAGTCCAGCCAGATAGTGCAGGCCTGCTAACTGAATGAAAACATACTTACTTCACTGGAAATCGATGTGTTTACACAAGCTCTGAAACAAATAATACCTTCAAGAAATTCAAGATGTATGTGTCTGACTGGGCTGACGGGATCAAATCTACTCAAGTCAAGTACTTTACGGCTTGTATTGTTTCTATGAAAGCACAAGGACGGTAATTAATTACAACTTTAATTCTACAGTATTTGTGTTATTTGAAGAGTTTATTTGTTATTGTACTTTTAATTGTATTTAGTGTGCAAATTCTAATTCAGTTTAAAGGCCATGTTGCAGGTTAACCACCACTTTCGATTAATGGGTACAAAAATCACTCAAGATATGTATATCATTTTTTAAATGTCTCAAAAATAGTCTTAAAGACCTTTTTTTACGTTTTTGGTATTAATGGTTTTTTATGCAACTCGGCGATGACGTCACGTTGGGGAGAAGTCGAGGAAAGGTAGCCTCAGTCTAGTATGATGCCGCGTTCCAGGCAACCCGTAACCAGTGTTTTTCAAACCTTAAACCCGTGAAAGTGCACAGGAACGGCAATCAAACTCGTGACTTCCCACCCGTGAACTCGTGTCTCGTACTAGATCGATGTACTCCGAGTTCCGAGGTCACACAGCACACGAAACAACAATGACAGCCCCTACGGATAATACTGCCTACGGATGCAGTGTTTATGCAAGTGGTACACGTTGAAAAAAACAATTTTAGGTCAATGTACCGTTGCAATAAAAAAAATAATCTAGTTACAATTCCTTGTACTCAGAAAGTTTAGCATAACTTGCCTGGAACGGTACAAAGTCGTTAGTCGTGGTATGAAATAGTGATTACGAGCTCAAAAACCTGCCTGGAACGCAGCATCAGAACTAACGTTATAGCGACTGACTGGGATGAGGAAGAGGTGGAAGAGGTATATAATATATATATATATAATTTTTTTTTTACTGTCATTGAGTAGCACCGAGTGTAAAATCAACGTTTTCTTTATATCTAGTGGCACTGATCATGACGTTAGTTCATATAAGTACCGGTAACCTTTGTCATAGTGTCGTAGAACTGGTAAACGTTGTCTTTGTCATCTAGAAATAGAAGGCATCATGCTAGCTATATGGACGTTTCTAAGCGTTTATCTCTTTCTCCGGTGAAAATGTTGTTGCAAACGTAGCCGCGTGTGTGTCGCTGGGTTTGGCAGGTGCTTGTGTGGGTGCTGTCCCATGGAAACTGCGCTGAAAAGCTTGTGTTGTAGGGAAGTGAGTGCGTTTGGGTCGCTGTTGGTCGATATCTATCTATCTATCTATCTGTCTGTCTGTCTGTCTATCTATCGATATATGTAGTCTATGTATTTATCTATAATCTGCGTTATCTGAATACTCTCGTCTACCACTCGTCTCTCTCTAGTCACTCTCAATGCTCTCAAGGCGGGCTTTGGTAAATTCTCTCCCCAACGTGACGTGATACAATGCATTATGGGGGAAAGGAGACCGCTGTAAGATAGTACCTACTTTTTCGTATTATATTCCGTTTTGTGATACCCAACAACATAAAATACAATGGATAACAGTTTAAATGTTTATTACCAACAAGCAAATTGCACAAATTCGTAAAAATTTTTACCCTGCAACACGGCCTTTAAGCTTAAAACAATCAAAACATTTAGAGACTGGTTTGAGTCATCATAACACATCATCACGTGGTCCTGATATTACCACAACAAAACATTGCAAAGCAGTTAATTTGTAAAAACTTTGCTATTTGGTTTTGTAAAATAACAATTTCACACAATCACTCAAATTGAACTCAATCATTTGGTTCTCGGCGATTCATTTGAACAATAGCCTAAGCGTCTTTTCCGGTCCGATTCACAGGGAGTCGAACTGATTCAAACTCAATAAACAAGAAGACCGATTCATTGAAAAGCTCCGATTCAAAAGAACGTAATATTCACGAATCGGACAGCTATTAACAAACAGCCATTTCTGTCGGTCAAAAAAAATATATCATCATCAGTATATAACTTGTGTTGTGAGTGATTTATTAGGGTCTCATTAAGGCAGGTTTACGAAAACATAAACGCGACTGAGTACATGTCAGTAGCCTACCATAGCAACTGGCATAGTATCAGCATAGATATGTCGGTTTTGTATAAATAACCCCACCGATCCTTTAGATGACATCTGGTAAGTTAATGTGCCTGACGTTTGTGGAGCAGGTTCAGTTAGGTAATACAAAATTACTAGTCTTCTCACACAGTGTCATTTCCCACGACCTGTAAAGGTACACAGTGTTATTCTCTACGTAGAGCGAGTGAGTGATACTCACCAGCAGCTTCATTTCTGGATTTACCGGTGGCACTTGAAATCTGTCAATTTCTTCCATCATTTTGATAAAACGTCAGTCTTGTAAAGTAAAGCACAGATGCTCGAGGTGATATCCTAATTGAAAAACGCATTTATTCCCTCTCTGGGACGGTTCAAAGATGCCTAGCTCTCCAGCATCACCTCTAGCTGTTTTCCGCTATCTGCATATTGCTATTACCAGTCAGGGGTGACTCAACAGCAACATCTGACTTCCGGGTCCGGGACCCTCCCATAATGACGTGGAGATGAATAATTAATAAGCCTGAAAGATTGATTAGAGCGTGCCGTGCAGGCGAAAACGAGTCCAGATCAAATTAAATATGCGGTAGATTTGCAGATCAAAACCAGCTTTGTATTATTGGCAAATTAAATATGATTCTCGTGCAGATAATGTTATCATATCAATGTAATACTTGTACAAGTGCTAAAATATTACCTTTATAGTTTATTATTGTTTATATGAATGATTTGTTTGTTGTGTTAAATACTGTGGTTTTGTTTTATATTTGTAAATCAAGTTAAAAAAAATGGAAAGTGGCAACGTTGTTGTTCTTGTTTTTCATAAAAAAAACACTTTTTGTATGTGTGGGCTTTTATGAAACTTTGAAAGACAAGTGTCAGTGAAAAACTACATACGGGTCGCTATCACCATCTTGTGGTGTTTTAGATTGCTTAAATTACGCCTTTGCTTGACTTTTATTTTGAAACAACATCCACAAAAATCCAGTCAAGTCTCTTCAGAGGTCTACAGCAAACCCATACACTGTATAAAAAGAGCAAACATCGCGGTTACGTATGTAACCATTGTTCCCTGAGTAGGGAACGAGATGCTGCGGTGACGTCACCGTATGGGAACACCCCTCGGTGTGACGAATGTCTGAAGCCCTATACCATCCCGCCAATCCTATTGGCCAAATAGCGCTTGGCACCACCCCTACGCATGTGCACGCATCGTATACCTGGGTGTCGCGCGCTATTTCGCTCAGATTTCATGAACTGAAGAAGAAGAATGCTATCAAGGTATGGAACGGCCAGGACCGCAGCATCTCGTTCCCTACTCAGGGAACCATGGTTACATACGTAACCAAGATGTTCCCTTTCATAGGTCACTTCGATGCTTCGGTGACGTCACCGTATGGGAACGCTATACCATAACGCCTGACGTACCTGATAGCTGGGATCCAAGGAAGCATCTGCTCAAGCGGAGAGAACCCGTGAGCCAGGAGCCATCCTCACATCCAGACTGTAAGACTTGATAAAAGTGCTCGTGAGGACCAACCTGCCGCAGCACAGATATCATCCATAGAAGATCCACTGAGAAAAGCTCGTGAAGAAGCCACTGCTCTCGTGGAATGAGCTCTAATTCCTAAGGGCGAAGCGAGTCCGCGCGCCTCATAGGCTAAAGATATTGCTTCCACCAGCCAATGGGACATGCGTTGTTTTGTGACAGCATGGCCTTTATTCTTATGTCCAAAACAGACAAACAGCTGGTCAGACTCACGCCATGGGGCTGTTGATCAACTTTAGCGCTCTGACAGGGCAAAGACTTAGATCTCCTGACCCCGCCTCAGCAGGGGATAAAGCCTCCAAGACCACTTGTTGAAAACAAAAGGGGTTAGAAGCGACCTTAGGGACATAATTAGGCCTCGGTCACAACAACACCTTTACAGAGCCCGGTGCAAATTCCATGGAGAAAGAAAGAGCCTGTAAATCCCCAACTCTCTTGAGAGAGAATAAAGCCATGAGAAGAACTGTCTTCAGAGTCAGGATTTTATCCGGTATAGTTTCCAGGGGCTCAAACGGATGCCCTGATAAACCTTGTAACACAATAGATAAATCCCATGAAGGAACTCGCACAGGGCGGAAAGGCCTCAGTCGTCGCGCACCCTGCATAAAACGAGAAACCAGCGGATGACGGCCCACTCAGGCACCATCTATATAGTCGTGGTTGGCTGAAATGGCGACCACGTAAACTATTAGAGTGGCTGGCCTCACTCCATCAGAAAAACGGTCCTGAAGGAACTCCAGTACTGAAGCCACTGAACAGTAAACTGGATCCGTATTACGAATTCCACACCAGGTCGTAAACAGTTTCCACTTGAAAGCATACAAGCGCCTCGTAGAAGCTGCTCTAGAATTCAGTATAGTCTCGGTGGTTTCAACAGAAAGACCGGGACATACTAGCTCACTCCGCTCAGAGGCCACGCCCACAGTTTCCATAGATCTGGCCTTGGGTGCCAAATCATTCCCTGTGCTTGTGATAATAAATCCTGTCTGAGGGGAACCTCCCATGGAGAGCCCACTAACAGACTGATCAGGTCCGCAAACCACGGCTGTGTGTGCCACAGCGGAGCCATCAGCATCAGCTGTTCCACTCGGGGGAACGAATCGGGGGAAAAGCATACAAGCTGGTTTTGGGCCAATTGTGAGCTAACGCATCCAAGCCCAGGGGCAATGGAGGGCATAGGGAGAACCATAGCGGGCAATGCGTAGTCATGTTCGACGCAAATAAGTCCACTCTTGCTTCTCCAAAAATCTGCCATAAGAGGTTCACCGTTTGGGGGTGCAATCTCCATTCCCCCTGCTCCAGAGTCTGTCTGGATAGCAAATCCGCTCCAAAGTTCAAACGTCCGGGGACATGAACCGCTCGGATTGACAGAAATTTGTTCTGAGACCAGAGAAGAATATGTCTCGCCAGCCTGCACAGGGGGCGAGATCGTAATCTTCCCTGATGATTCAGATATGACACAACCGCTGTGTTGTCTGACCTAAGCAGTACATGACGGCCGATCAGCAGATTCGAGAAATACTGGAGAGCTAGAAAAACTGCCAGTAATTCTAACCTGTTTATGTGCCAACTGCGTTGTGTCGCTGTCCACACTCCGTGGGCTGGGCGCCCTTGAAAAACAGCTCCCCAACCGATCAAAGACGCATCCATCGTGACAGTCTCTCGGAAAGCACAAATCCCCAGCCGAACCCCGGCTAGAAGAAATTCGGTTGACATCCACAGTTTTATCGACGTAACACACCTCCGTGTCACCGAAATCATCCGATGCGGAAGACAACAGGGTGAAATGTTCCGTCTTTTCGTCCACCACCGAAAAGTGCGCATGTGAAGCAATCCCAGACAGATTATGGGGGATGCCGCTGCCATTAGACCTAAAAGTCTCAAGCTCAAAGTCTCAAGAGGCACAAGCTCACCGCCACTGTGCGACCCGCTTTGAAGCTACGCACGCATGACACGATAGACTGAGGGCGCGGGAGAGATAGCTTTGCTGTCATCGCACGAGAGTCCAAGTCTATTCCCAGAAAGGTTATCCGTTGAGAGGGAATTAAAACACTTTTCTGGAAATTTGTGCGTAAGCCCAGGCTGTTTAAATGATTCAGCACAAGATCCAGATGAAAGTGTGCTTGAGTCTGCGATTGTGCTATTACCAGCCAATCGTCTAAGTAGTTCAAAACGCGAATGCCTTGGAGCCGCAACGGGGCCAGAGCTGCAGCCATACATTTAGAAAAAGTACGGGGAGCCAGAGCTAAGCCAAAGGGAAGAACGCGGTACTGATACGTTTTGCCCTCTAAAGCGAATCTGAGGAACTTCCTGTGTCTCTTGATGATCTGAATATGAAAATATGCATCTTTCAGATCGATCGTGACAAACCAGTCGTTTGGTTGAATCTGAGACAAAATAGACTTTACCGCTAACATCTTGAATTTGCTCATCCTGAGTGCAAGATTCAAACGGCGTAAATCCAGAATGGGTCGCAACCCGCCGTCTTTTTTTGGTACCACAAAATAGCAGCTGTAAAACCCTGACTCCATCTGAGAGGGGTGTACTTCTTCTATAGCCCCTTTGCTCAGCAGAGTTGACATCTCCTGTCGCAGCACCGCTATTTCCTTCGGTTTCACAACCGTGGGAAGAATTCCGCGGAAAGGAGACGGGCCTTTTCAAAACTGAATGGTGTATCCGTGACGAATTGTCACAACATTAGCGTCTCAAAATTTCGACTTCCTGCTACGCTGTCATACGCGTTAAAATGTCCGGGCACGAAAAGCTTGTGGCGTTCGTGAACAGGAGAAGTGTGTGACGAGTGGGGCGGGGCCGAGGGACATGGGAGCGAGGCCGGTGGAGCGATTGGAGATGAACTACACCTGTTCGACCCACCGGTCTCGAGGCCCATGGAGGAGATGGAAGGATATAAAACTGGAGCGACGACAGTGAAGGACGAGAGAGGACCAGGCCTGGGCTTTTAGTTGTGTTTTGGTTTTTATTTGTGCACACCAGTCGTCCGTGAGGGGCTGGTGCGCTGTTTTGTGTTTATTTTGTTATTAAAGTTTAATTTTGATTGTCCGCCGGTTCCCGCCTCCGTCTTCCGGATGAATACAAAGGTTTATTATCATTACAGTGGTGCCGAAGCCCGGGAGAAGGAGGGACGCGCTGCTGAAGATCCCTCGCCGCTGTGGTGAATCCGCGGTGCCATCGAGCTGGCGAGGAGTGTGCCGCCATGGACGCTCGAGGCGGTGGGCTGGAGCGAGTTGCCGGGGACGGGCGAGCTCGCTACCGGCCGCCCACGATGTGGAGAGACGGCTGCCGTCCGTGGGGGAGCGGAGGAGTCGGCGCCGTTCGCCAGGTGGCCGGAGCCTGCTGCCATCCGCCGGAACGGGGAGGAGCAGGGAACGGGGGACTCCTGCCGGCTGCCCAAAACCGGAGGAGCCGTCGCCGTCCACCGGGCGGCGGAGGAGTGTCGTGCCGTCCGCCGAGGGCCGTCCAGTGCCACCGCCAGCCACCGCCAGGCACCGCGGAGGAGATCACCCAGCTGGTGGAGGGCCGAGCAGCGGTGCGTCTGGGAACCGGATTTTTTTTTTTTTTTTTTCCTCTCTCCCCTCTCTCGTCTCTGTCGCTCCTCCTTCCATCTCCTTTTCTCTCGCCTCGTCTGTCCTACCCCCAGGTTCCCGCAGGTCCCCGTGAGCGGCCCCCCCGGAGGGAGGGGGGGGGGGGGAGTAGAGCGCAGTCTCGGGAGTACCCCCCGGCCTGCGAGGGGCGATGGGGGTATGTGACGAGTGGGGCGGGGCCGAGGGACATGGGAGCGAGGCCGGTGGAGTGATTGGAGATGAACTACACCTGTTCGACCCACCGGTCTCGAGGCCCATGGAGGAGATGGAAGGATATAAAACTGGAGCGACGACAGTGAAGGACGAGAGAGGACCAGGCCTGGGCTTTTAGTTGTGTTTTGGTTTTTATTTGTGCGCACCAGTCGTCCGTGAGGGGCTGGTGCGCTGTTTTGTGTTTATTTTGTTATTAAAGTTTCATTTTGATTGTCCGCCGGTTCCCGCCTCCTTCTTCCGGATGAATACAAAGGTTTATTATCATTACAAAGTGCATGCGTAAAAGTCGTTGCGTATCGTTGTGTATAATCCTGAAACGTGTTCACGTGTTCGCTAGCGAAAAAGCGGCGACTGTATGAGCCGTCATAAACGGGTCGACTTGAACCGTCCCTCGAATTCTGAAAGCTGAATTGCGCAGAGTGTCTAAGGGAACGCTTGGCATGACAACTCGATCCAATGCTGCTCGAGGCGCTATTTGCGGCGAGACAGTCAGTGTTTGAGTATGGGGACTGCAGTGAGAGGGTTGGATGCGCAAAAGCGGTCCAACAGCGCTCTCTAATGGAGGGCACAGTCCCTGGCAAGCAACGAGAACATCAGGAGCTGCTATTCGGGGCCCGAGAACGAGAGGCATTAGCCGTCGAGCTCAGGTTTAACCTCTTCCTTTGTCGCTGGTGAGCCGGTGGAAAAACCTTATGACCCCAATACTTACGAGGGGGCGCCATAGGTGAAGGCTCTTCCTGAGAGGCAACTCGTTGGCGGTGAGAGGGGGTTGAGCGAGAACGCGCGGGCGCCCGCTGGCGTTCAACCTCCCTGGACCTGCGAGGAATCAGCTGGCGGAAAGCGGCTGATTGCTGTTTTGCTGCTCTAAATTTTTCCACCACCGAAGTGACAGCCTCTCCGAACAAACCGTCCTTAGAAACGGGGGCGTCCATAAGAAAAGACTTGTCTTTTTCTTTGATATCGGTGAGATTAAGCCAGAGGTGGCGCTCGACCGTAATCAAACCAGCCATGGAACGGCCCACTGCTCGAGCAGTATGTTTGGTAGCGCGTAGCGCCAAATCCGTTGCTCGTCGTAACTCCTTCACGGCCTCGGGTGTGATACCCTCCCCTTCGTTGAGTTCCTTTAAGAGCTCCGCTTGGTAGGCCTGAAGGACCGCCATAGAGTGGAGCGAAGCAGCCGCCTGGCCGGCGGCCATGTAGGATTTCCCAACGAGGTTGGATGTGTCTCGACATGCCTTAGAGGGAAGAAGGGGGCGAGACTTCCATGCCGCGGCCGAGTCTCTTCCACCGGAGGCATCGCTGCATAGCCATGGTTCGCCATATCATAAATGGTGGCGAAATCCGCAGCCGCAGCATTAGTGATACGCGCCGAATATGGCTGTTTCCAGGACTTCGAAACTTCTTGGTGGAGGTCCGGGAAAAAAAGGCAAGGGCCTTCGGGGCTGCACAGGTGTACGACTAGTTAAGAAACGGTCGTCCAGCTTAGATGAAGGTTGGGCCTCGGCCTTCTCAACCTCCCAATCCAGTCCCAATTTACCCACCGCGCGAGAAACCACATCCAACAGCTCACTGTAGGATGGGAAACATGCTTCTCCTGTCCACTAGGAGGGAGAGAGCTAGTGTCGGCCGCGAAGTCCTCAGACCCCGAGGCCGCGGTGGATAAAATGTCGTCGTCATAACGTCCACAACGTCTTCTTCTTTCTAGAGAAGACGACCGGTTCAATAAAGCTCTTTTCCTGCACCAGGGTAGGGGAGAGCGAGCGACGTGGAGAAAATTCCAGCGCTGCGCTGTCCTCAAAATCCATGTCGCACGTGTCACCCCAAGCTATCACCTCGTGTGATGCCTCGGCAGCCGCAGAAGTGACATGACAGGGGTTAGACACGAGGGTGACATTAGAAAATACATCCACCCTCGAGCGCAGTACTCTGAGCGGCAGGCCATCACAGTGGGGACAAGAGGAAAGGCCGCTAAGCGCCGCCTGTGCGTGATGTAAGCCTAAACATACTACACACCTTTCATGTGAGTCTCCCTTTGTGATGAACCTGGTACACGGTTCCTTACATTTTCGGAAATTCATCGCGTCCGCGAAGAGGAGTTAGCACTGCTCGTAGAAACCGCTGAGAACGCGAGATGATTCTAGGGCACAGATGATTCGCTTCCCTGAAGGAATGAAATCTGAGCGAAATAGCGCGCGGCACCCAGGTATGCGATGCGTGCGCATGCGTAGGGGTGGTGCCAAGCGCTATTTGGCCAATAGAATTGGCGGGATGGTATAGGGCCTCAGACATTCGTCACACCGAGGGGTGTTCCCATACGGTGATGTCACCGCAGCATCGAAGTGACCTATGAAAGGGAACCTTGATTTTGTTGATGCCAAAGATGTGAAATGAGCATTATTTATATTGTGGAAAACATTATAGTAAAAAAACTAGATGTTTTATTTTTTTTACTGTGAAATGTACTTATACTCTTAACGTTAAAATTGGTTGGTTTAAACAAACAGATTACATTTGTAAAATATACAATTTATTTATTTATTGACGCTTTTATTTTGAAAGCTTCACGGTTTTTAGGCTTCTTGATGTTTTCAGAAGGCATACAAAACTACTGAGCATGCGCACGTCTATATAGCGTATTTTTTCTCACACTTTACAACGTTAAATACTATTTTTGAATTATTGTAAGGGTATGTTTATGGTTCTGGTAGGTGTAGATGTTAATAAAACACAATCTACTAGATAGACAATTTAATTTATTGTTAGCTTCCGGTTTTTGTCACATGGCTCACCAAACTGACGCTGAAACAAAATAATAGATAGCATTTGCACAACTTGTTTATAGTTTCTGGTCGAACAAAGATCATCGCTGCAGTGTCGTTAAACAGAGATTCTAAGCTTTTGTTTGGATTCTTGACAACAACTGAAGCTTGGGCTTTTGTTAGGCTTGGTTTCTAGGGACACCGTTGCTATAGACAGCGTACTACACAACGTTGACCAAGGTCAGGCGATTTCCTCCAATCACGATCACGCACTCGCAACGAAACCTTTTGAATCAGCCAATCAAATGAAAGACCGATTACCCACCGGAAGTAAGGGGTTTTGAGACTCTGGGATGAAAAGAAAGCTGAAGTAGTTCGCAACTATTTTTATATACATTTTACCCGTATCGACGCTTGAATGTTTGTAATTTCGCATGGTAAGACTGTGTGCAAATAAATAAGTTTCGCTTTATGTTTTAACGACTTTGTATTGTAGACATCTTCAAACCATACTCCTACTGATTAATAGACAATTCTCCTGCTCTATTTGCAGTTTCTCTGTCTTACTCATGATTTCTGTGTCATTTCTGTTTATGTGTCTTTGTGTTTATGTGCCGTAAAAGCTCGTTTCAGCTTCCTCGGGAGGTGAATTGCCTTTTAGCTTGTAGCTTAGTGTCCTATTTGGCTTTCATTCACTTCTGAGTCCATTTGTGATGTAATGGTGGTATATGGTTATGAACATACATGTTCTTGGATATAGAGAATTTGATGTAACCTTTACGTTAAGCCAGATGTAAGTCATAATTGTAGGAGGGTCTGTTGTGGTGGTCTCGGTTTACCTCTGATAGTCTTGAGCACTGTCATCTGAAACATGACCTGAAGATGTAAGACCAGTAAAATGATCCTTCAGACATGTGTTCCCTGATCAATAAACAAAGACCAGTACATAACTTGTGTAGTGGTTATGACTGGATGCATTTTAATTTTAATTTAAAATACTAAAATGTATGTGTGTGTGTGTGTGTGTGCGCACGTATATGTTTTTATATCTGTTTATTTATAATGCATTTTTAACTTATTTGTTAGATCATCAGACATCCCATTTTTAAGAGATGTCAAATATTACATGCCACCTACTTATTAATATCAGTGATGTAGAACATGTATATTAAACATGACTATGCATTACATGATATACAGGATTCTATATTTCTTAGTTCTAGCAGTCTAATCTGGATGTTTTTATAAAATTAATTCGCAAAGTCCTATTTATTGATATTTATCTTTTTTTGCAGAGAAAATCAACGAGAACAAGCTCTTCTTCCCCACCTCTGCACGTGCATGTGAACGAGACCACACCTGTGCACGTGCATGTGAAGAAGAGCACAAAATGCAGCCCTACAAAGACAGCCCAGGTATAACATAAGCTTGTAGTCTGTGCACAGACAACCATCCTCAAAATACTCTTAAATATTTAATTACAATGATCATTACACAAGAATAAAGAAATGTCTATAGAGGAGTGGAGCTTCAATTCTATAAATGCTGCTGAGAAATAAGAACCCATCACTCATCATGTATGTCTTTTATGTTCCAGGTTAAAACTAAAAGTAGCTTGCATCCTACGGCTAAGGTGAAGTCGAGGGTCCCATGGATCCCACCTGGCAAGGTCTCAACACGAGAGACCTCATATAAGTGGGAGGTCAATTAAATATTACAGATAAATTCCCATTTGTGCTTGTGCACAATTTGTGTAAAATATAACACACTATGCAGAAAGAAACGTTTTTTGTTGTTTGAGATGTTTTGATATTTATGTATATTTTAGGGGCCATCTCATCGTCTGGAGATAACACCTCCACAGGAACCAGAACGTTCCCAGTCTCCTCTCCGAATAGAAGATCTCTCCACGGATGAAGAAGAGGCACTGCATGGACGCATCAATCAGTACGAGAGGAAGATCGACAGCCTTATGACAGAGGTCAGCTCTCTGAAAAATGAGGTGAGAAATAAGAGATTGGAGAAATGGAGAAATTTTTCAAAGGCAATTTTATTGTCATTCTTTTTTTTTTTCAGCGAAATTATATCCCAGAAAATATTCATCCACTAATTAAAAACTAATACACTTTATATACACTATAGAATCAGGTATAAGAATTTTTTTTTTTTTTTTTGTGATTATGATTTAACACTATCATTTAAGATTATGACTGAAGTTTCTAACTGTCAGTCAAGGCTGCGTTTATTCGTTAATAAATACAGTAAAAATAGTAATATTGTGAAATGTTATTACAATAACTGTTTTCTATTTTAATATAGTATGTCAACGCTGAATTTTCAGCAGCCATTATTCCAGTATTCAGTGTAACATGATACTTCAGAAATCATATGAATCTAATATTTATCATCATCATGTTGACACCAGTTGTACTTCTTAATATTTTTGTGGAAACCATTACTGTCATTTGTGATCAATTAAATGCATCCTTACTAAATAACTAATTACTGAATTCAATAAATTATAATATGATTATTTTGCACACACACACATTTATATAGTAAATAGAATAGTGTTGTATAATACAGTTAATGTGGTACACATGTGAAATAAATAAAAGTGTGTGATGTCTGTGTTTGCAGGTAGAGCTTCGTAAGAAGGAGCAGCTGCTAGAGCGTCAGTCGGAGAGATTGAGCGCATCACAGCGCGTCATCGCTGAGCAGGAGGAGGAGCTTGCAGAGGTCGCCCGGGAGCTGGAGGCCACAGAGCAGGAGAACTCCCGCCTACGGGAGTCTATGGAAAAAATGCTGGAGGGGAATGATTTTGAGAGGTGTGATGAAATTGTGTGATGACATTTTAACATTTTGCTATTATGTATAACAAATTTCAAATTCAGTTTGAACCATTTCTTCTTGTCTAGATCAGAGAGAGACAGTTTGCAGCCAGACAAAGATGTTCTCCTCAGGAAACTGCTGGAAGCAGAGATGGACAGCAGTGCAGCCGCCAAGCAGGTGTCGGCCCTCCGGGAAACAGTCAGCCATATGTCCAGGAGTCCGAGTGTGAGCAGAATACACCTTTCAAAACATTTCTGATTGGTTTTTGTGAAAATGTGAAACTAGAATATCTTGAAAAAGAGCCAGAAACAACATTTTCATACCTTTGTCCAGGAGAAAAAGATGTCCGGATCCGATTCAACGCTCTTGACCCGGCAGAAAGAGCTCTTGCTGCAGAAGCTGGAGACTTTTGAGAGCACTAACAGAGCCCTCAGACATCTTCTGAGAGAACAGCATAGTCGAGAAGTACTGCTCTGCACAAAATAATATTATTGAACAACTTCATTTTAATGTACTTAAAACACCTTTCTATACTACTTTGTGTTATAACAGATGGAATCACTAAGACTCTTAGAGCAGAAAGATGTGCTTCTGAAAAAACTTTCTGATGTGGAAGCAGAAAATTCGGTTTGTGTAAAGCATGTTGCACTGTAAACAGGTGTTTTTGATTTATTTATATTTCATAACCATTAACTCCTTTCTGTATTCCAGCGTATTCTTGTAAAGCTTCAGGACAAAGACAGAGAGATTAACCAGCTCACTTCCTTGTTAGAAAGTGAAAAGGTAAACTGTATTTTTAAGCAGGTTTTTTTTTTAGACACGACACTGACAATTATTTGTGAACCTTTATAAATTTCCATTTTAACAGGACAGTGCAAAGACCACCACTGAACTGTCCAAAGTCTTGGAGTCCACTCGAGCACATCTGCAGGGTCAGCTACGCAATAAAGAGGCAGAAAATAACCGTCTCAATGTTCAGATCAGGGTAATGCATACAGCATTGGCTATGAACTTAATGGCATGTGCCACTGTCATTTTATTCTACTTGACATGTCTAGTTGATTGCTGAATAACTTGATAGAATCAAGTATATATGGTATATTATGAATGTATGAAAGTGTGTTGATTTGGTTCAGAATCTAGAGCGATCCATCAGCCAGCAGCAGGGGGAGGTAGATCACCTGCAGAATCAGTTGCGTGACCTCAGACAGCAAGTGGAGGCTGGTAAGGAGGCCCTGAAAAAAGCCACACGGGCACAGAAACAGCGGGCACAACGCAGTGAAGACACTGTGGGACAGCTCAGTTCCCAGCTCTTGGAGATAGTGAGTTCAATGAGCTTAATGTCTACTGCTTACACATGTTCTTAAATAACAGTTTGCTACAATAAATGTTTCAAGCAGTAGTATGCTGTTGAAAAGACAGCTCAGTGATTTGCATCTCATTTCAATTCTGCTTAATTCATGACTCTGGAAATGGATGGCTTACTGTTCGCTTGTTAAGTCTGACGTAACGTAGCAGCGCTTCCGTGTCTAAACCATAGACTGTATTTTTTTTTTTTTTTTTTTTTTTTTTTTTTTTTTTTATTAACAAAAACAGAACATACAACAATAACATGACATCCAAAAGATACAATCAACACTATTGCATTAAGAATACAAAAGTAAGTAAAATTAAAAACAGAAAGAACTTAAACAAAATTACAAAATTAGATAACAATAGGGGCAATCTATTTATAATAAATAAAAAATTAGAAACCAGTAATTATAAAATTTAAGAAAACAGCATATTAATTTACTTTTCAATTAGCTTCAATTCTTCAGCAAATATAATTGTATCACTACATTTTTTGTTATCAATACCTTTGAGAGACTCAATATACAACTGAAAATCAGCCAAAAAAACCTTCAAACAAGGTTTAGAATTATTTATTCTACTCTTGTGAATATGAAATTTACCTAATAAAATCATAAGATTCATCATAAAATTAACCGAAACAATTTTTGAATCAAAATATATGATAATATCTTTGGATGTTAGTTTAGAATTGTAACCAGATTTTTGTTGAAAATGCAAAGATAGATCCTCCCAAAATTTTTTAGAATGATAACATTCAAAGAAAAGGTGAAGAATTTTTTCTGGCTGATCAGAACAAAAGGAGCAATTTTCATCAATATCCATAAATTTTGATAAAGCATAGTTACTAACGTAAATATTATGAATAATTTTCAAATGTATTTCTCGATGTTTGTTAAATATACAAAACCGAAAAGGAAGCAACCAAGCCTTTTTCCAGATAATCTCTGGGAAGCAAACATTCCAGAAAAATTTTCCTCTAGGCTGAAAGGATCTATTTTTATAAAATATATTCTTAATAAATTTATTGGTACACTTTTTACTGTGAATGTCCACCCCATTTAAATAAAGTATAGGTTCAATTCTACAAATACTAAGGGACTGCATATGACTTTTCATTAACAACAATAGACCTGCGGGAATGGCTTTTATCACAGAATGATATTCTCTATATTTAATAGGGAATGCCCATTTATTCATAAAATTTTCATAGGAAAGAAACTGAGCTGACTGATCTAAAAGATCAGATAAAAAGTAAATTCCTTTAGCTTTCCAGCTCTGTAAATAAAGAGATTTCCGATTTACTGTAATATAAGCGTTATTCCACAATATTGCTTTATGTGGGGAAAAGTTATGTACATAACATAACTTCCAGGCCTTAAGAGCTTGTTGGTAGAAGTTGGATAATGTCACAGGCAGTTTGCTAACAGAATAATCACATAATAACAAAAAGTTTAAACCTCCAATCTTTTTAAAAATATTATATGGAATAAAAAACCAAATTGAGTCTGATTTAAGAAGACAGTTTCTGAGCCATTTTACTTTAAATGTATAATTTAAATCGAAAAAATCCAAAAGCTCAAAACCACCTTCATTTCTTGGACCCTGAAGAACCTCCTTTCTTAAATGATGATGTTTATTCCTCCAAACAAATTTTGTGAATAAATCATTAATTTGTTTACAAATCGAATCTTGAACAGAAAGAGATAAAGCTGGATAAACAAATCTAGATACCCCTTCTGCTTTGGTTAATAAGACTCTGCCTATAATAGTCAAATCTCTTTGAAGCCAGTTATTAAAGATGTTTTGAGTTTTTTTAAGTTTGGGGGAAAAATTTAGTTCTTGTCTCTCCGCTTTATCTTTTGTTACACTTATTCCTAAATACCTGATCATATTCTTTACTGGGATATTACAAAAAAAGTTTTCTTTTGATTCATAAAGGCACATTATTTCACATTTATTTATATTTAGCAGTAAACCCGAGGCATCAGAAAATGCACTTACCAACTGCAGAACTGCGGGCAACTGTTCTTTATCTTTCAAAAAAAGAACAGTATCATCTGCAAGCTGAGTTAATCTAAGCTGTTTGTTAAAGATGGTAAGTCCTTGAAAATCTGGAGAATTCAAAACCTTTATGGAGAGAAACTCAACTACAATAAGGAATAAGAAAGGGGCTATAGGGCAGCCTTGGCGCACTCCTCTACAGATGGGGAAACGTTTAGAAGTGTTTGGGTATAAATTAATAGAGCTATTAATACCTTTATGAAACATTTCAATTATAGAAACAAATCTATCCCCAAAACCAAAAAACTCAAAAGCCCTAAACATAAACTGATGCTCAATCGTATCAAACGCTTTGTGGAAGTCTAAGAAAACCATTAAAGCCTCTGAATCTATTAAATTTGAATAGTCTAACAAGTCCAAAATTAGTCTAATGTTCCAACTTATGTGCCGGCCAGCCATAAATCCAGTTTGACACTCACTTATAATTTCATCTAGACCCTTTTTCAAGCGAACTGCATACACAAGAGATAATAGTTTATAATCTACGTTTAATAATGTTATAGGACGCCAGTTATCCAATATCAAACGATCTTTATCGGGTTTCGGAAGGAGAGTTATTAATCCCTGTTTCATCGAAGTCGATAATTCGTTCGACTCAATACATTCCTTATACATTTCGAATAACGGATTTTCGATAATATCCCAGAAGCAGAGATAAAATTCAACTGAAAGACCATCTGTGCCTGGCGACTTTTTTTTTTTCATTGCGCGAATAGCTGTAACCATCTCTTGTTTCCTTAATTCTTCATCACAAAGGTCTCGAAATGGAGTAGAGATAGGAGAGACAAATTGCTTAACAGACTCAAAGAAATCTGAACATTTATCAATTTCAAATACAGATTCATATAGCTTAGAGTAAAACGATTCAACATAATTTGTAATCAGTTTTGGGTTTGAAGTGAGAACATCATTAATTTTAAGAGAGGAGATCGTTTGTCTTTTATAATTTCGTTTTTCTAGTGAAAAAAAATAGCTTGTATTCTTTTCTCCCTTTTCTAACCACTTGGCTCTAGAACGAATGAATGCCCCTTTTGCTGTATTAATATATATCTGATCAATTTGAGTTTTTATAGTCTCCAATCTGACTTTTTCATCTTCTGTAAGATTCGTTTTTTTCAAAAGCAAACCTAATTCTGTCATAAGTGCACTTTCCTTATTCAAATTATTCTTTTTGACTTGCTTACTAAAATAAACTGCCGACTGCCTAACTTTAAACTTAAATAATTCCCATTTCTTAACATGTGACATTTGTTTATTTCCAAAAATACTATGTGCTACTTCTCGAACCTGTGTTACAAACCCTTCATTACTAAGCACATTGTTATTTATCTTCCAATAGCCTCGCATACTATTATTTTTAATATCGGATCCAGAAAGTGTTAAAACAATCATTTTATGATCCGAAAGAGGTGTATGGCAGTATGTAACTTCAATAACATATTGAACAGATCCTGGGTTGATTAACCATAGGTCAATCCTTGACTGTAAAGACCTAGAGGAATTACTCCAAGAGTAACACTTTTCATTGAAATTCAAGAATCTCCAAATATCCACTAAAGAAAGATGGGTACATAATGCAGTGGTAAATTTAAATTTTGAAGTAGAATGCATATGAGGTGGGAAACGATCTAAAGAATCATCTGGGGCATCATTAAAATCACCACCCATTATCAAAAAGGCACCTTGATATTTCCCCATCAGTGTTGATGTAGCATGAATGACCTCCGTAGACATATTTTTTGCTTGAACTGAAGAGTTATGACCATAGAAATTCCCTAAAACAAATATAGAGTTATCTAGTTTAACAACTGTAAGTAACCATCTACCTTCTTTTGAGCTAACCAATTCCAGTACGTCGCCTTTAAATTTATTTAGAAGAGTAGCGGCACATGCCGAATGATGAGAACCATGAGAAAAAAAAATTTGATCGCCCCACTGAGAACGCCACCATTTAACATAACCATAGACTGTATAAAAATATGGACGTAGTGTCCGTGACGTCACCCGTAGACTACTTTTTTTTTTTTTTTTTTTTCACCCGTAGACTACTGAAGAGAGTTTTTGAAGCCTAAAGTGTGTAGAGCGGGCCGTCGCCATCTTGGCAGCGCGTCACCGCGCGACTCTCCCGGACAATCAAAAATGGGAGTGTCAGCAGCGGCAATCTCCCTGTCACTCAAGTGGCCACGCCCTTAATTATGCAGAACTTTAAGTCTTAATATAATTTAAACGGGTGAGTTATAAAAAAAAATTCACCCCCCTCACAGTTGTCATGAAGGGCAAAATTATCTATTTAGACCAAAATCATTTTTTGAACCATGCTGTAAACATGTTTTTTTCCTGCTGTAAAATTGGGCATTTTAACATGGGGAGTCTATGGGACTGACTTCCTTTTGCAGCCAGCCTCAAGCGGCCAGTCGATGAATTGCAGTTTTAGTCACTTCCTTATTGGCCTCACGAAAGAGAGCGGGAGGTTGGCGCTCGGTCTAAACGCTCTATCTGTTACCACGAGAAAACAACAAAAGGTGCTAATATAAACTCACAATGTGATAGAATACTAGCGGAAAAGTTATAATCTTAATCTTTAAGTCCATACCGAAGTCCGAGATAACCAGACAATGAAAATATAAATATAAAAAATATATATATAAATTATTTGTTTGGGACGCTGTGAGCACGGAGACTGTAGTGTACACCGTAAGTTTGAAAGCGTTTAGCTTAAATTATTAATATGAATAAACAGTGCTCATAAACGGCTGCTGAGGTCGTATTCTCAAGTGAAGCGAGTTGAGGCTTGGACCCGGAAACTGCGCTTCTTACGTCATCCTTTAACAACCGAATATACAGTAATGTTCAGAAGTTTGGGGACAGTAAGTTTTATTCAGCAAGAACACATTCAATTGATCAAAAGTGACTGATGTGAGATTATATATAACATTTTTATTCTTTTCTTTTGAACTTTCTATTAATCAACAAATCCTGAAAATATCATGGGTTACACAAAAAATATGAAGCAACACAGCTGTTTTTAACATTGATAATATGAAATGTTTCTTAAGCAAATCAGCATATTCTGTTAATTTCTGAAGGATCAGGTGACACTGAAGACCGGAGTAATGATGCTGAAAATTCAGCTTTGCCATTTTACAATATAATAAAATAGAAAACACTTATTTTAAATTCCATTAATATTTTACAATAATATATATTTTTAACTGCATTTACTAGCAAATAAATGCAGCATCTGTGAGCAAAAAAAAAATTAACCGACCCCAAACTTTTTAATGTTAGTGTAGATTTTTCATTGCCAGTATATGATATAAAATGATCAAATTATCTTTACAGGAAGCCCAGTTGGCAGATGCTGTCTCAGCCGCAGAGAATTGGAGCAGTCGCCACGCAAAAGAGATGAAGGAAAAAGGACAGCTAGAGATGGAGATCACATTGTTGAACAGGTCAGTGGTGATTGTGTCCTCTATGTTATAATGCAAATCATAATCCTGCATCCCAGAAAGCCATGCAAACCATTCTTGTGTGTTCTTTTAGCCGTATTACAGACCTTACAGAACAGTTGCATGGGCAGGAAGAGAAAGCCCGAGCAGAGAGAGATGGCATTTTAGATCGCCTTCATGAGTTCACTACAGAGAGCACTACTATACGCCTGGAGAACCAGAGCCTTAAGGTTTGTCCCTTTGCAGTTGTAATGTCCAAGTCACCAATTTGTTGTTTTTTTTACATTGAGCACCAGTCACATTTTATCCATAATACTTCCTTATGCCTTTATAATAAATATGTTAAATGAATTCAAATGAAAACTGAATTGTTGTGCTTGTGCAGGCCACATTGTCTGCCTTGGAAGAGAAGTTGACGTTGTCCCAGTCTGAGGTCCAGCAGCTCAAAGTTTCAGTGAAACAGTATGAGAGCTTGGTGGACAGCTATAAAGCCCAGGTGTGATCATAATATTCTAACATACTCATTAATCACAATTATGAATTCCTAATAATACTCTTCTAAACCAAAGTTTGGAATTATGTTTTTTAAAGAAGTCTTTTCATTTATTTTGATTAAAAATACACTAATATTTTACGTTTATTATAAACGACTTTTTATGTTTCTCATGAACGTAGGTTCAGAAGACCCGTGCCGAAGCAGATGAGTATTCTGCACGTCTGCAGGTGGCTGAAAGTGAAGCCCAGGCTGTAAGAGACGAGATAAACGAGGAGATCCAGACGGTCAGGAAGCAGCTTCAAGGTCGTTTGGCGGAGCTGGAGCCACTTCCTGAAGCTCTGAGACACGCTGAACTCCAGTTGCAGGAAGCTCATGAGAAGGAGCGCTTGCAAGAGAGAAGAAACACAGAGCTTGGCACCTCCCTCGCAGAGCTACGCATCAAGGTGTGTTTATTAAGTATAAGTCCTTGAAATAGGTTTGCATTTAATGTTGAAAACATGCAGAAAAACTGGTTGAACAAAAATGCCTTAGAAGAAAAATCTGCAAAGCTCTTCAGTGTTAACAACACTTCTGTGAACATGTGACTGCCAACATTTACCATATCAATGGCTATTCAGTGTTCAGCAACTTGGCGGGCTGTTATGTCCTATTTAATATGAAAATAGGTTAGCAGTTCCTAACAAAGGTTGTAAAATTTACATATAGAAGTATTAAAGATACATTAGCAACAGTGTGGAAAATCTAAATGACGATGATTCTGATGCAAGAAACTTTGACTATGAACATAAGTGGGGTAAAATAAGATTTTAAGAAAGGGTATAATATGGACAATTTGAGTTAATTGGGGATTTTTACTGTATTTTCAAATTAAAACAAAAGCAAACACAAACTGTAAAAGGACGTTTTATTTTTAATGATCTCCAGTAGTACATATATTATGTTTTTAGTGAAAGAATTGTATTTGTTTTGGTGGTTTGTGTTTAGGCGGAGCAACAGGGAAGTCTGGCAGAAATGTTGAGACACAAGAACATGTTGCTGCAAGAAGAAAACAAGCAGCTTCAGCACAAAGTAGAGGGCCTTGAACGGTCTGCCACTTTGTCACAAATTTTCTGTTATTAATTCAAATGTGGTTCATGTTTTATAGGGATAGTTCAACCAGAAATTACAATTTTGTCAACATTTTCTCATGTCATTCACAAACTGGAGGAATTTCTTTCTTCCGTTGAACATAAAAATATATTTTAATAAATGTAGTTCTTGTTCATGGGCTCAAATGTTGTTTGGTGCCTAACATTCTTTAAAAATAATTTCTTCTGGTCTTAAAAACATCTTAAATCAGAGCAGAATTCATAAAGTCATGGCATTAAAAATGGCATGCATTGCTTAAAATAATCATACATGTTTGGAATGACATGAGGATTTTATTTTTGGGTTTCATTTTATCTTCTGTTGTCAACAGGAAGCTAGAGGAGGCTAACTCCCAAAATCGAGACCTCATTCAGGTAATTTCAAAACGTGAAGAAACAATTCATAGCAACCAGGTGCGTCTGGAAGAAAAGTCTCGAGAGTGCAGTATTCTGACTCGACAGCTGGAGGAGGCCCTGAACGATGCTCGCCAGCAGGTCTGTACCACTACATCTTGGAAAACACATGGATTTAATCATTTGCATTGCTCGGTTTTTATTGAAGATACCCTGTTGATTAACAGGTTACCCAGACCAGGGAGCGAGCAGCCTCTAAAGAGCGTGTCACACAGTCCAAAATTGTTGACTTAGAAACTCAACTAAGCAGAGCAACAACTGAGCTCAACCAGTTACGACGAGCCAAAGAGGAGGTCAGCGAAAATCCTCCATATGTGCAATTCTGTTAGATATTTTTGTCAAAAAATTGTCAAAACACCCATATCTGTCTTACAGGCTGAGCGGAGGTACCAGAGCCGTTTACAAGATGTCAAGGACAGACTGGAGCAGTCCGACAGCACAAACCGCAGCCTCCAGAACTATGTCCAGTTCCTCAAATCTTCTTACGTCAATGTGTTTGGAGATCCTGCTCCCACTGGATCCTCTTTCCGCACACCTTCACCAATCTGAAGCTCTTTCAGGTGTCTTTTTAGACTTCCTTTACGTGGACTGGCATGTAATTGGTCACTACCGATGACCTCGACTTTGCTGTGCTTTGTACTTTACTCTTGAAGGATTATTAATTTATCATCTTCATTGTACGTGCTACTGGCGAGTACCAAGAAAGATCTCTTTTTAGTATTACATATCCATCCTAGAATGAAAATTCTGGTCTTCATATACAGATTGTGTCATTTTGCCTTGTCTCAAGGTGGCCATTATCCAATAAAGAGAGTTCAAGATATTATCTTCTTCTTGCAAAAATTTAATTTACATTTTAAAATGACAGTTGTACTATGCTTACAATAATTTGGATAGAGCTTTTGCTTGTATGCTTGTATATAAAACATACACATTGCTTTGTTGTAGCAGAATATGATTGTCAGTTTAAATAATAACATTATATACAGTATAATAATGGTTGTATAAAGTACAGTAAGAGCTTGGAATTAATAATTAATCTCATATCCATAAAATACCATTTAAAACATCACAATCACCTGTTTAAATTTGTATTAGCATAGTACTTGAGTTGGTTTATAAGACAAAATGACAACAAACTCAGGATTTATCATTTTATTTTTCAGCCAAAGTTGTTTTTTAACTATAGCAGGGTCATTATGTGAATATATCTATATCATAATGCAGAAACATCTTTTTATTCAAGGTTACATTGTTGTTGTCAGGCTGAGAGCATAGAATTTCTGTAGTAAAATGTCCGTTGGTGCTATACATTTAAATTACTGTAACCATTCATCTTTTTTTGTGTAAAGTTAAACTTGCACTTTTTTGTCTTTTATTCAACTCATGACCTGTCTTGTGAAATATCCGAACACTAATGTTCCACTGTTGCTTTTTAATTGGTAAGAATATTTTGTATACATATAAAGTGTAAATTATATGTATAAGTATTTTGAAAATCATTGTGTGGACTATGTGTTCTTTCAGTCCAAATGATTATTTTTAGGTGTAGATGTTTTTCTTGAAGCAGGTATTGACCCCCTTTGTTTCATTGCTCTGATTGCGCTCTGCAAAACTATTGCTCGCTTCTGCCATTTTGCTGCTTTTCGTGACTCCTCTGCTAGATTCTTCTTGTACTCTTTTATCTGAAGCTGAGCAGCAGCTAATTTTAGCTGGTAATTTCTTTCTGTGGCCTGCAGATATTTATAGCAGTCAGAGCAGGATGATCTGGAAGACTCTTTGGATTCAGTAGCTCCTTGCTGTGGAGGGAGATTTTCAGTGTCATTTAGCATCTGATTCTGAAACAAAAAAGTTTAATCATTTTTAAATATAATTGTTTATGGTTTGTTAAAATCTTCGGTTGGAAGGTTATGCGTAAAAAAATGAAGGCTCTAAATAACCGAATTTTAAGTCTGTGATAGATAGATAGATAGATAGATAGATAGATAGAGATTTACCTTAGACTGTGTGAAATTAAATAGAGTCGGAATCGCGTTTGAGTGTAAACGCGCTGATCCAGATTCAAAGCAATCCGGAGTGAAATGAGCGGAGCACAGAGACGAGGATTCCGATGGAGTCCATTCCGCGTCCTTCCCCATATTCACTATCCAATGACGACGATGTTCCTCTTTTAAAGGGAATCTGAGAGAACAATATGATCAGTAACTGAACGGTTTTGTTATACTGCTAAACGGCAAACTTATTGCAAACTTACTTGAATGAGACACCGTGGGTATTCTCGCCAGAGCCGTATCCGCAGAAATCACACGATTGCATCTCTTTTACTCTGTTTACAGACCTTAACCAAAGTTCCTGACCTGAGTGATGAATGATTTTGCATGCACGGGCTTTATAGTGCGGTGATTGCTGGTTCTCGTTCATGTAAATGGTGGTAATGGGCGATTTACACATCACCTGTGAATAGATATATTTGTGTTTTGTTTACATGATGGTTATGAGATGGGCTTTTCTTCGCAGCAGCATTTAGACACCTCCCAAAAAGATTTCTGAGATTTAACTTCAACGAACTGCACACCAAACACCAAAAGTTTTTAAATAAATAATCGAATATGTCCAACTTTAGATTTAGTCATCCTTTTATTATACTTTTTCTTTTCTTTTTTCCTGGAGGCAGATTTTGCTACATTGCTCCTCTCTGCTAAATCTTCTGTACCCTCCCCTTTTCTCTTGCAGAAGAAAATGAACATCGACATTCATAAAATGCCAATTATTTGTAAGACTGTTAAACAGAACAATTCTCAGACAAAACTGGGCTGTGAAAGAAACTGGTTACCACCTTGAACGGCTCTATTGGAAGACTTGGGTGATTTGCAAGCCATTAGCTGCCAAAGTCAAAAGAATAGCCTGTTAAGGTATAATAAAATGAGGTCTGAGTTTAATTTAAAACATGTATTCTATTTACTGTGTGCCATTTTTATTTCTGTTTATAAAAGCACTCTTCTCTCTCTTTAGGATATTTATATTTTCCTATACTTGATTATAAGCTATATTTAAAAAATATCTCATTTAATACCTGTATTACTCTGTTCTTTGGGACCAGAACATTTTGCTTTAGTCAGAAAATATAATTGCATCAGTCAGATGATCACTGTCATCATCTCTGTCAAGCTGTTTTGATTCAGAAGCTCTTTACTTACAAGGCCCTTAATGGTTTAGTTCCTAACTAGTCTTCCGTCACGCTACAATCCATCACGCTCCATAAGTCACAAAACTGTGGACTTTGGTATTACCTATGATAGCAAAGTCCACTAAAGGAGGTCTTTTTCACATTTGGCTCCCAAACTCTGGGATAGCCTTCCTAATAACATTCAGGGTTCAGACACACTCTATCTTGTTTAAATCTAGATTAAAGACATCTCTTTGGACAAGCATTCAAATGATGCATCTCATAATCTTGCACTGCAGTTATATCTGATCAAATGCACATCATTATTCCATGGGTTAAACAAATAGTTTTTGCTTGGTCGAAACAGCAGCTACGCTAATTATGTCTCTATTTGTTTGTCTGATTCTGCCAAGGGATTGACATCCAGTGGTAACTAGGAATTACACAAGGTTCAGGATCCAGCCCTTAAAAAGACCCGAGAATTAACTCAATTTTGCCATACATTTCTGTTGAGACAGAAAAAAAGTAAATAAGGAATAACAATATACAAATTTACAATTGTATGTGCAGGTATATTCCAATTTATATCAGTCATTTGGTCTTTTTTGATTATTGTCCTGTTTTATTTAGGCATTATTGCAAATTTCATCTGGATGTGCCAAGACACCATGATACAGCAGAAATCTGATTTATTATAAATATATATATATATATATATATATATATATATATATATATATATATATATATATATAAATATTGTAGAAACATAATTTTCTGTAAAGTTGCTTTGTAACGATTTGTATTGTAAAAAGCGCTATACAAACAAACTTGAATTGAATTGAATTATGGCAGTGTTTTCCAGACCAGGAGTACAGCCAGGATTTTAACAAATAGACACAGAATCATTTAAATTCACTACAGTCAGGAAATTCAGCAAATTAAATTGATAAACTATCCAAAATTGACGTTCAGCAGCAAACTACAAAATCAATTGAGCCAGCATTTATTTATGTTATACACAGAAATAATGTTTTATGTAGAACGCAGAGGTTCAAAGCACTATGGGGCGCACTAGACAGCTTCGTCATTTTCCGTCAACTTTCGGCTCGTTGTTGCAGTGAATGATGTCACCGTCTCGCGCAACTCCAGTGCGTTCCATTCGATCGCTCGCGCTACGCTGCTATTTCATTCGTTGAGGTCGCCACCCGTTCTCACACAGCTCCAGAAAAACAGAGCAAATCCTTCGGCAAGGTATGATATTATACAACATCTCAGTTTTACAGTTGTGTATTTTTTTTTTTTTACAAAGAAAACACAATACCTTGACGTGTTAGTTCAAAACTAAGGGAATGCTTGGGTTTATGTCGCGCTTTCTATGCCGAGGGCCGTGCTGGGCGTTTCAACGACCATTTTCATCAGTTTAACAATATACAGAACAGTACGCCTCTCTCATTTTACTAAAAATTTACTGTTATTACATTGTTATGCCAATATCATGAATTAAATACGTTTTCAGACAAGCTTTTCATTGCCCTGCCCAAAGAAGTCGTTAGCTGCAGAGAGCTAAGTTAACCTATATTCACGGCTAGATTATGAACTAAACATGCGCGGATACAGAAAGTTGTGCGGGATTCATTTAAATCAGGTTTATAGGGAAGGCATCAGTACTTGCAGATAAATCAGCAATCTCCAATTCCAAATGCTCTGCCAAAAAAAAAAAAAAAGAAAGAAATTAGTTTAAACGGTGTGCCTTGTTCTGTCGATTCAGAATACACAATTTGTGTGTTTGCATTGGTTTAATGTTAATTTATGCATTTAGGCTGTTGAGGATCCACCCAGCGCCTGTTTCTCTCTTGGTCTGTCATTGGATTAATTCTCTGAACTGAGGCCTGGGCTTTTGCTTGGCTTTTATTGTTTACTGATGGTCTTCTTAAATCTACAGTGTTTATTATAAACATAGCTTTGAGTTTTGGTTAGATAATGGTTTATTCCTATAACGCGTCAATGTTGGAAAACCTCTGGTATAACAATGTTTGGACTGTTATTATAATAAAATATATGCTGTATAAACTCTTTGAAGGTGGGTCTTAAATATTTTATTAATAATTCAGTTGCACTTTTCTGGCTAAACTGTGTAATGGTTGGGGTGTTATGTTGTCACTATATTATGTTCTGTACTGCACTTAAGTTCTGGCTTATGCAAAGTGTTTAAAAAAATACCTGCAAGATTTTAACGCTTTGCACCATTGCTTTTTGAAGCTGGCATAGAGTTTTCTACAGTGAAGCAGTGACTTAATATGCACGCCCACTTGCTGAAATGCCAACAGCCCTGCTGAGCAAATAAAAAAGCTCCTGAAGTCAAAAAGATGAATGTTTTTGTGTTTAGACATTAGCATGCATTGCAAATAAACTGCAATATTCATACTGGGCCCCTTATTCATTATAATTTGTAGAGACAGTCATTTGTTTGATATTAAAATCAGATTGATATATTGAAACCAGACCTGCTGATAATAAATTAAGGACAAAGCTTGCAAAAATAATAAATAAATGTAATTATAGGAAAATAAAGGAATAAATGACCTGCTCAAACAAATACAATACATTTTTTTTTTATAAATTTAGTTCTGGAAAATTATTAGTAATTGGCACCAGAGATGAAAATAAATTTGCAACCATTTAGCGTAATTTCAATGGCATAAATAACACCAGTAGTCATACTAATGTATGTATATTAATAATAGTTTTTTTAAAAATGTTTAATGGTTTATTATTTGTTCTAAAAAGCAGTAAACCAGTAGTTCAAATGTTCTGAATGTTACATAAAATGTTATGTTCTTAAAATCAGACACTAATCAGAAACTAATCTCTATGAGACCTAAAAGCCATATCTCTAATAATATGACTTTTCCAGTTACATATTTAGTTGCCCTTAATCAGCAACTTGAGGCCTATTTTCAGATCTGGTGCCTCTGTGCAACTGCGCATTATGAAATAACCTTGCACTGCCTCTCATATCAGCATCTGGAATTTAACACTTTTGTTGGTCTCTTTACAACAGTGTACACAGTCTAGTGTGTTTCGGAAACAAATACATCAATGTTCATTGTTCTCCTCATCCTGTTTCTTCAAAGGCTGATGGCATGCATTCTGAAATGTTTGAGAATCTTTCAAAGGGTGTGGTCTTCTTTCTCATAACGTAACTCATAACATGCAGGGTCTTCGTAAGGGAGGGTGGGGGTTTCCTTTGGGACATGTTGCCGTTGTGCAGCTGTGTAACTATTTTAGTAGACCCCTCCCAAGCGTCAGGGTCCCCTCTTTTGTTTTGCAGTTAGTTTTTGCATATAAATAAGGCAAGTAGCTGCTTAAATCAACCATATTTTAGAAATATTCTTGGTTCAAGCTGTTGCAACAATCCTGATGTTGAAATTAGTTGGTGCAGGTCATTATGGTGCTACTGAAATAAACAAACAAAACAACTCCTGATTATTGAATTCATAGCAGCCCTGTGTCTATAATGACGCAGATATTATTCAGAGACCAGTTACTGTTGCCTTAGGTTGATGCCTTGTAATGCTGATAGAAAACAGTCCAAAGGCTGTGTGTTGTGCCATTGTCTGTTCTGGTTTCACATTGCATCCTGGTGTAACACAAACCTGCCTGAAGTGGTCTACTTTATTTACCAGGCTCTAAGGGACACCCTTATTTTGCATTCAGGTCTATTCTGTCACTTTGACATGTATCATTCAGATGGTCTCTTTCCTGTGGTCTGTGTTGTGCTATTGCTTGAGCCGATGTAATACTGCATGCTCTACCCTGGCTCAAAAAGGCCTGAATTTAACCAGACCTTGATTGTATTAAATGGTTTATGTCAGGGCTGCACGATAATGGTTAACCATATAATCATAATTATTTTCCTCAAAAATGATTGTGATTTTTAATCATGACTGTTCTTATTTGAGATTTTAGTTGTTTTTACATTTGATAAGAATTATTGCACATAATTCCAGAAAATGTTAACATATACACAGTACCTTTACCATTTTTTCCTGAATTATTATATTTATCATATGTACATTAACACACTGAATAAATTATGAACTGGTAAAACCTTTTTTAAAAAGGTTAAAAGGGTGAAATTCCTAATATTAACTTTAATAAAACCAAATGATATTATGGCATTTATATTACAACATCAAAGTATTTGTATTTTAGCAAAGGGATTGCATAGCTGCATTTATTCTGCAACCACATTCACAAACAATGTAGTCAAGAGATTCATATTTGGATTTAATACAGTTCAAAATTTGTAGGTTTGCATCAAATGGCACTTCGGCCTCTTTAAGGAACACAGACTGGCTGTATGCCACTTCTGTTTGAGAAGAATTTCTAGAAGGTACATTTTTTTTAGGAAAAATAAATCCAGCTGTCCAATATTGCAGATGTTCATGATTGATTAATTGAGAGGAGCAGAAATCATGATTAAAATACTATTAATCATGCAGCCCTAGTTTTAACCAATAATGTTGTTTTACATTACGCCTTGGAGCCACCCCTGCGACACCTGTTACCATGTCCAAGTTTCTTAAACCCAAACTGAAGGTAAAATATGTGAGTTTGTGTGTGTATCTGCCCTGGTTTGCTGTGTAGTAGCAATGAGAAGATAAACTGAAATTTGTCAATGTAGGAAGGGGGAAAAACAGTTTGAAGTGTTTTTCTCCTTATTCTCTGGAAAAGAGAGACGCATGGGCTGGGCTCTACCTTGGCTATCGCCCCACACAGGCCTGTCACTGCAGCGCTGATGCTTTTGTCTGCACTGCAGCGAGAGGCAGAGGAGATTGTTAGACAAATGCAGTCAAAGAGAGGTTTTGTTTTCTGCATACTCATGCACTCATCATCATCTTAAGAAGCATCATCGCACTTACCTGAACTGAATGTAAGTGGTTGGATATGTGACAGGAGGATATTTTTGAGGTCTGTGGATGCTCTTTTATATATAATGCATGGAAATGCTGGTTTATATTTCAGATTTTGTGTGTTTGTTGCATGGTTTGTGTGGGTGTGTTCTGCATGATGAAGCATAGTTGATATGCTGCCATGGATTAAGTCATATAAAATCTGACTGAGTGTGATGTTTTGATCCATGGCAGCTGTGATGGGAGAACCTTTTTTCCCTGCAGCAGACTATAATCATAAATATTGCATTTTTTAAGATGGACCCAATTTCAGTGCATTGTCATTCTCAAGGTTAATTTAGCTTTCAACTCTTATTCAATAAAGTCGTTTTTAACAGGATATGCTTTAAAGGTTTAGTCAACTCAAAAATGAAAAGTAACTTACCTTTCAGTCGTTCAAGATATAGATGAGTTTGTTTCTTCATCAGAACAGATTTGAAGAAATTCAGCATCACATCACCTGCTCACCATGTGAATGGGTACCATCATAATGACAGTCATAATGAACTGAAAAAAAATATTGTAGTAGTTATAATAGTTCGTAATAAATTTCCCAAGATGTTCTTTTTATTTGTTTTGTTTTTTACTTCAAACCACTACATCTGGGTAAAATACGAGTCCTCCATCCATAATATTGGTTTCTCCAGTGTGAAGGTAATCTTGTCTGAATCAGGAGATAAATATGTACAGATCAAGCACCGTTTATATGTGAAAACAGTCCAAAACAGTTCTAAACAAATATGTTGGTGGATTTTGATCCCTGGAGGAAGTGTTGTTATGGATTATGGATTGGTAAATTCCTGAGAAGCAATGGTTAACAGTAAAAATATAAGAAATGTACTTCTTACAAACAAACACATTTTAATTTCACAAGATGTTAATTGATGGACTGCAGTCATGTGGATTACTTGTAGATTGTTGTGATGTTATTATCGGATTTTTGTGAGTTTAAATTCTCATTCTGACGGCATCCATTTACTGCAGATAATGCATTGTTGAGCAAGTGATGTAATGCTAAATTCTTTAAGTGTAAGGGTTCAAATAATATATAGGCGCTTTTATCTGTATCTGTATCGCTGTTATTTCAGCTTTTTGGTCTCTTCAAACAGCTACTATTAGCCAAGCTAAATCCTTGTAGACAACCCACCCATTTCCTCTAAATTCCTTAGGCCTCCATCCGCCCATTCAGACGTCAGCTTCTCTCGGATACAGCTGTGTTACCATGGAAACTTCCAGGCTTTCAGTTCTCAGTATTCCCAGCTTGATAGTGGGAGTGCATTTAATAAGTGCTTCACTTGAGCTGAACACTGATGTTTGGAGTATGGTATCCATGTTATGAAAAATGAACACTTGAGGAAATAGGTGTCTTATTGCATCACTTCATTTTTCATGTCACCTGTGATCTGATAAGAATCTGATCTCTTTAGCAATGCAGCTTCATGATTGACTCACTTTCATGTTCTAGTTTTCCTGGTTGGTTCTTTTTCACACAGATGTCTTCTGAATACTGCTTTGAAAATCTGTGTCACCTTCAGGCTTGTGGTTAATTTCCTAGATCTTCTCCAAGAGAATCTTACGAATGTCTGTCAGGACAACCATATTTTCAGGGTAAAGCGCGAATAGGAGCCTTGATGCTATTAGAGAGTCCTGACTGACCTGATTGACCATTGACCACAAAGCAGTATTGTATCCAGTGTCAACAAATACTGATATATTATTTTAAATCACTATTATATATAACAAATGCAATTCCAATATATTGTAAATTTCCAAAAGTTGGTTCATTTATGTTTTTATTTGTTTATTCCGTTGACTTCTCTTCCTTTTTTGGTTTGTGGTCTGTGGTTTTGACCATAATGGTTTTTAGTGTGACTATAACATGATGGTTGGTTTTACTGAGTGTTTTTTTTATTACACAAACCTCAAGAGCATAAAATGGTTTTCAGCATGTCATATCTTAAAGCTCTTGTAATGGTTACCTGTTCATAAATCATAAATGGCCACTGTATTGCAGCAGGGCGAGAGGTTGGACTTTGCCTGTGTCATCATGTGTTGGGAATGTGAGAGACAGTTACTGAAGCACTCTGCTCAATGAACAAGCGTGTGGGGAAAAGAAGGGAACATTCCAGAGTGCCACTGGACTGCTGTATTCATTTGGATTTAGAAGCAGCAGACAAATGATAGAGAGGAACAGGGAGGGAGAAGAACGTGTGAGTTTGTGTTATCACTAGTACGCAGTCGCATTTAGAGGTGCTATCTGTTGCTACAGCTGGACTGCAGTGAAACCCTTGTGAACACGTAGCTTTATATTCTGGTGAGTTTTATTACTTTTTTGGGGATTTTCATTTGCGACTCTTTTATTTCATTCTTTAGCATTTTGAAAAACATCACAACCAAGATATTGATAGTTCATGTTTATTAAAGACTCATTATGGGTTGACATCTGCTGACTTTTGATCTGTGTATGGGTGTGGCTTATTGGAATTTTCCCGACGCACATTTGCCAGCTTAATTTAACAGTACAGATGCGTGGTCATGACATCTATCCATGCAGAGCTGTCTGAGTAAAACCAAGCTGAGCTGGTCGAAATCCCCTGTCTGATCTAAGCGGACATTGAGAAGGGATCATTTTGGGAGAGGCAGGGTAGGGGGAAGGGAGGAATGCGTCCAGCTGATCTGGACAAAAACAGGACATATTCACAGTAGAGCACAAGCTGTGCATTAGATCATCAGTCATTCATCACATTTCTCATCTGGATGTTTTATGCTTTTTTAAGAGGTTATGATTGAGTCAAGGACCTCACTAATGGATCAGCCATTAGCTAATCACTTCCTCATCTGCTTTCTCTTTTCCATCCTTCTGTCATTATATCAAGTGGATGTTTTGTACAGGGCTCCTCTCCTGCAGTTAATATCAAACTTCATGAGACTTGTCTCTTTTATATTAAGCATGATATTCTCTTTGCTCTTGTTCCACCATCTTTATTTTATTAATTCTACGTACGTGCATAGAGGGTTATAGTGAAAAGTTGGTAGTTTTGGCCTGCAGAACAAAAGACTGTATTGATCCAGGCTGACAGTGCATTACATGGCTGACTCCATAGTCTGGTCCCTCTTCAAATTGTTAAAGTGCTGTTTTGTTAGTTTTCCTGAGCTTGGATTAGCCTGAACCCTTTTCTAAATGCATCCTATGATGGATTTGCTTCAGCAAATGGAGCACACCATGTGATTGTCAGACCACATTCATATGAAGTCACACAATAATGCTATTGTTGAATAAAATCATAGATATATGTGGTAATTGAATTGGCTTAAAGATTTTATTTAAAAATAAAAGCTTTTTAATGAATGTTTTTAACAAGGGAAAGGTTTTACAGTTTCTGTTAAATATTAAACCATAATGTAGTTTTGGATATAGTTAAGGCTGGAATACACTACATGATTTTGGCACCAATTTAAAGTCTGGACTAAGCAACACTGTAGCTGCTGGAGGTCATTGCTAATCTGAAGGTTTTGGGTAGTTAGAGTTTAAAGATTTCACAGAAAATCACGTAGTGTATGATGGGCACAGACTCATTTTTTAGGTTTAGACTTCAATTCCACACAGTTGAAGGATATCAAACATGTCTGATATTTTGAGCTTTGTCTTGTGTCTCCTATAAACAAGGTGCATGTTTTTGGTAGTGTCTTTTGTTTGGAACAACAGGAAGAGAAGAGTATAATGCCTAGTGTTTTAAATTCTTACAGTTTTTTTTTTATATTATTATTGTAATTTAAATTACAATATTCTGGTCAAGAAAATAACCTTTATCATTAGACGAATAAATAAATAACAAAATAATCCTCACAAGGGTTAAAAAGTTGCCATGTTAGTTCTAAAACAGATGAAGAATGTTCAGATGTTCACACGTCCGTGTGGAATAGCTCCAGATGTTCACACGCATGTGTGAAGTGAATTATTCTACTCTTTGTTAGCTTTTTATCACCACTTTTGAAGATCATTTTGATTTGAGCCAGATGTGTCTGACTGCATTAACAGGATATTTATTATCCTATCCTTAGACTCTTCTGAAATGGACCAAAAACTTGACCCTGCATTCCTAGAAATCCATTTATTCTGGCGCTCAAAATCAGCAAGCATTTTTGAGAATGCGCTTACTATTCTCCTGACTCAACAGCTTTTGTCTTTATATTACCTGATTACAGTAAACACGACACATAATGGTCTTTATTTACAAGATTAAAGATTTTTTTGAATAATTTGAGTCATTTTTCAGTGTTTCTTCTTATAATGAGAGCAGTTTAGTTTTGTTTCACATCAGAACAATGTTGTTGAGATTAGTCCATCCCCCAACCTCTGACGTTAGCAGTTTTGTGGTGACAACTGTTCTAGAACGGATCAGTTCTGGATCATTAAATGGTACACTATTCGTAGAAAAAGAGCATAACCTCGTCCCCACCACCCTCGAATACAGCTGAAGTCACACAACCCCCTCCCCACTGACAGTATGGGACAGATGCCGTTGGATTGGGGTGAATGTAGCTTTGGATTGATGGGAGTTGTGTTTAGTGTCAGTGGGAGGCTGATGGCAGCACTCTCTTTGTGACGGTTTGCTCAGAAGCGTTAGGAATTTCCGCCGGGCCCCCCATGTGCTCAGCTGTTGGCCATTGCTTATGCTTACTAAGCCTTCATGTGGAAGGACTTGGAAATTTGGAGATTTATTCATTATCTTTTCACCTCTTTTAGAAAATGGATATCAGTGGAGTTAAAGTTCTGGAGTCAGCCGATGACATCCAGGAGCGACGTCAGCAGGTTCTTGACCGGTACCGTCGCTTCAAGGAGCTGTCTGTTGTGCGCAGACAGAAACTCGAGGACTCTTACCGGTTCCAGTTCTTCCGTCGAGATGCAGATGAGCTTGAGAAATGGATCCAAGAGAAGCTACAGATCGCCTCTGATGAGAACTACAAGGACCCCAGTAACTTACAGGTGAGAGTAAAAATTAGCTTCATAAGTGCCTTTTCTGAAATCACATTTAGTTAAAAATGAGCTGTCACCTATGTTCTTGAAGTGACTCCTCCCTTAAGCTGTAAATTCCTCGGCTAGGTCAGTCTGCTGTAATCAGCAGTGAATTACTTTATAGAGTCATCAGATTGTTATAATAGCTGAATTCAGTGAATGAACACATGCATGCAGTGACTTTGGTCACAAGGTTTGTGTTGTGACTTATGACATTTGTTTTGTGACTTGTGTTGTGGTCTTAGAGTTGGAAACTTCTCATGAGTAATGAATTTTCACAATATACAGTGTTTATTAATAAAAATCTGCTCTCATATAGCATTTTCACCCCATCTCTTAGGGAAAGCTCCAGAAACATCAAGCCTTTGAGGCAGAGGTGCAGGCTAACGCTGGGGCCATCATTAAACTGGACGAGACTGGCAATCTCATGATATCTGAGAGCCACTTTGCATCTGAAACCATTCGAGTAAGGTTTTTTATGTTTAATACCACATGCTAGAGTTCCATAATGGAGAAAAGTTACACTTATAGTGTTTTAACTTTATCCTATATGGATCAGTCTTTCACGCCTTACCGGACCGCTCAGCGACCAATAGTAAAAAGTGTCAATTATGGTGCTTTTATTCCAGTAGGTACTTGAGTGCTGTGAAATTTTCATTTGTTGTAGTTTGTTTTACAGTGCATGTACCTTAAAAGAACTGAGTGCTGTGTTCCTTTTCATTCTACCTCAAGTTCCTTATTCGGTGTTTCTATTACAGTCCAAGCTGACTTTGAATAATGTTTTTGTAATGTTTTGATCCTAATTGTCTGTCTTCGTCCCCTCTTAAAATTCAGACCCGTCTAGAGGAACTTCACCGTCTGTGGGACCTGCTGCTGCAGAAGACTAAAGAGAAGGGCGTGCGTCTCCTGCAGGCCCAGAAACTGGTGCAGTACCTTCGTGAGTGTGAGGATGCCCTGGACTGGATCAGTGACAAGGTGAGAAATCATATATTACGCTATATATACGTTGGGCCGATACTCCAGTATAATTCCATCAAGTAGATTTGAAGATACAATAACAACATTTTATTGCAGGAAGCTATTGCCACTTCAGAGGAGCTTGGCCAGGACCTGGAGCATGTGGAGGTTTTGCAGAAGAAGTTTGAAGAATTCCAGACAGACCTGGCGGCCCACGAGGAGCGTGTGAATGAGGTGAACCAGGCAGCCGGTAAGCTAACCCAAGAGAACCATCCCGAGGCTGAGCTCATCCTGAAGAAGCAGGAGGAGGTGAACGCTGCCTGGCAGAGGCTGAAGGGTTTGGCTCAGCAAAGGCAGGGCAAGCTATTTGGAGCTGCTGAGGTGCAGCGTTTCAACCGGTGAGTTATTCAAGACATTTGTAATCACTACTATACAAATTGGTTGGTTTGCATGTGTTTAGTCACTGAAATGTTCTGTTCTGACCTTCAGGGATGTGGATGAGACAATCAGCTGGATTAAGGAGAAGGAGCAACTGATGGCATCTGATGATTTTGGTCGTGACCTTGCCAGCGTTCAAGCCCTGCTCCGGAAACACGAGGGCCTGGAAAGAGATTTGGCAGCCTTGGAGGACAAGGTCAGACACAGCATATCCAACTCTCTTTTTCTGTCCCTCAATACAGACCTGCCCATCACACTTATACACGTATTCTTTTATTGTTTTATTTACGTACATTTAATTTGTTGCAGAGATGTACAACAGAATGTGCAAGCATTGTACAGTCATTCAGTTTGTTTGATATAGAGATTCTGTTCTGTCTTTAGGTAAACACTCTTGGCGGTGAGGCAGACCGTCTGCAGCAGACACACCCCCAGAATGCCTCTCAGATCCACCTGAAAAGAGACGAACTCATTACCAACTGGGAGCAGATCCGTACTCTGGCAGCTGAACGACATGCTCGGCTCAATGACTCCTACAGGTAGGCTAAGACACACCTTTTTGCTTTTGGTCACTACTTCAAATTGATTGGTTGAGATTTTAAATTCAGTTTACACAGTGCTAACTTGTGATCTCATGGTTGTCTTGCTTCCAGACTGCAGCGCTTCACTGCAGATTTCCGCGACCTGACCAGCTGGGTGACAGAGATGAAGGCTCTGATCAATGCAGATGAGCTGGCCAACGATGTGGCCGGTGCGGAGGCCCTGCTTGACCGCCACCAGGAGCATAAGGTATTGAACTTTGAAAATCTAAATAAGTAGAGCAACATGGGAAAATTATGTTTGGCTAGTAAATATAGGAGCTTAAACCTTTCTTTCTTTTTTAAAACTGATTTGCCGATTCAGTATTGAATTTATAGTATTGCCCTTCCAAGGATGCTTGACATTGAAAGACCATAATGTTTTACCAGGGTGAGATTGATGCTCATGAGGACAGTTTCAAATCTACCGATGAGGCTGGGCAGGCTCTGCTGAACACCGGACATTATGCTTCTGAGGAAGTCAAGGAAAAGGTGTGTCTGACCTGTGACCTGTGTTTTTGTAGGCTATTTTCAAATCATCATTCATGCAGTTTTAATTCTAAAGTGAGAATCTGAATGACCCTCATTTTGTGTTTGATGGTGTAGCTGGGCATCCTTTCTGAAGAGAAGGTGTCTCTTTTGGAGCTGTGGGAGCTACGCAGGCAGCAGTATGAGCAGTGCATGGACCTGCAGCTCTTTTACAGAGACACTGAGCAGGTTGACAACTGGATGAGCAAGCAAGAGGTAATAACTCATCTAGGCTTATCATATTATGAGGATCAGACAAAATACTTTCTCTGAATCGTGTAACACTTTAAATTTGTTTACAACTGAGAGCAAATATTTAAACATTTCAAACGGATTTTCTCAAAGGCCTTCCTGCTGAATGAAGATCTGGGTGACTCTCTGGACAGCGTTGAAGCTCTTCTGAAGAAACATGAAGACTTTGAGAAATCCCTCAGTGCCCAGGAAGAGAAGATCACCGTAAGAAATCACAGTTTGACATAAAATGCAAGGCCTGTTATAATCAGGTTTACAAATCTTACTTCGTTCTCTTTTTAATTCTATACTGAAATACACAGGCCCTGGATGAATTTGCCACCAAACTGATCCAGAACAATCACTACGCCAAGGAGGATGTGGCCACTCGCAGAGATGCAGTAAGTGGAGATTAGCACCCTGAAACGTCCTTCATTCCAACCCCGCAAGCACTTTCCTCTCTTCAGTTATTGCTGACAGAATTGCTGAATCACTGGTAATACTATGACTTAAACACCTTTTTTTCTACTTCAGCTGCTGAGCAGACGCAACGCTCTTCACGAGCGCGCTCAGTTTCGCCGTGCCACCCTGGAGGACTCTTTCCATCTGCAGCAGTTTTTCCGGGACTCTGATGAACTCAAGAGCTGGATCAATGAGAAAATGAAGACTGCCACTGACGAGGCCTACAAGGTATGTTGTCCTAGAGTTTTACACATTTGGAATCAACTGTTTTTATCTGCTTCTTACTCTCACCCTCTATTCCTTCTGTATCAGGACCCATCTAACCTGCAGGGAAAGGTACAGAAGCACCAGGCCTTCGAAGCTGAGCTATCTGCCAATCAGAGCCGCATTGATGCACTGCAGAAGTCAGGCCAGGAGCTGATTGATGGAAAACACTATGCCTCCAGCGAGATGTCCACCCGGATGGATGAGGTCAGCTCTCAGTGGAAGAAACTTCTAGAGGCAACTGAACTCAAAGGTAAGAAAATGGCACAGCACTGCCTATTTCACAGGAAGAGACAGTTGTCTGTAGTTAAAAACTATGTTTATCTGATTTATTATTGGTAATTATGAAACAAAAGGCAGATTTTTCAGCGATATCACGTTATTTACTCATTCAGGGATTAAGTTGCGTGAAGCGAACCAGCAGCAGCAGTTCAACCGTAATGTAGAGGACATCGAGCTGTGGCTGTATGAGGTGGAGGGACACCTAGCCTCTGATGACTTTGGCAAAGACCTGACCAGCGTCCAGAACCTTCAGAAGAAACATGCTCTGCTGGAGGCTGATGTTGCTGCTCACCAGGTAACAACGTCTGAATGATTTTCAAAGTAACTGATATTAGACATTTACACTGTTTCTTGTATGATTCTGTGCAGGTAGCAGTGTTTGTTTTTTAACATCTGAACTCATTCATCTGAACTCTCCTCTTTACAGGACCGCATTGATGGCATTACTATTCAGGCCAGGCAGTTCCAGGAGGCTGGCCATTTTGATGCTGATAACATCCGCAAAAAACAAGAGGCTCTGGTGGCACGCTACGAGGCTCTTAAGGAGCCCATGGCCGCCCGCAAACAGAAGCTGTCAGACTCTCTGCGCCTTCAACAGCTTTTCAGGGATGTGGAAGATGAGGAGACCTGGATCCGAGAGAAGGAACCCATTGCTTCCTCCACCAACAGGGGTTAGTGTGATTAAATTGCATGAATGAAATCTGAAATGACTATAAACTGTTGATATTCTTAAAAAAATTATTTTCTCGTACTCTCTCAGGAAAAGACCTTATTGGAGTCCAGAACCTTCTGAAGAAACACCAGGCTCTGCAGGCGGAAATCTCTGGGCATGAACCCCGAATCAAGGCTGTTTCTCAGAAGGGGGAGGCCATGATTGAAGAAGGTAATATTTAACTCTTGCACTCTTATAAGACTGACTTTCTATTAGGCATCAGTTCAGAATACCTTTAGTCATTATTAAGAAGAAACAATACATTTGAAATATTCATGGAAATAAAAGCTTTTTTTTCTAAATTTCAGGTCACTTTGCAGGGGAGGAGGTGAAAGCTAAGCTGGAAGAGCTGCACAATCGTTGGGATGGACTTAAGGGGAAAGCGGCCCAGCGTAGACAGGATCTGGAGGACTCCCTTCAAGCTCAGCAGTACTTTGCTGATGCCAATGAGGCTGAGTCTTGGATGAGAGAGAAGGAGCCCATTGTTGGAAGCACCGACTACGGCAAGGATGAAGACTCTGCAGAGGTAAACAAGAAAGAGGGCTGGATCTAGAATGAAATTAGTTAAAATGTTATATTGCATTTCTACTAATATTTGAGCAAAAAATGCAATGTAAGGCAAATATAATAATTTCATGTAGCATCCCTCATACATAATAAGATGTTTAACCTGCTTAATTGGCACAACTAAACTCATCGCAGTCATCGCAGTTTTGTATAAAAAAAGTGGATGGCTCTAAAATGTCAGTGTTATCATTTACAGGCTCTGCTGAAGAAGCATGAGGCACTGATGTCTGATCTGAGTGCGTATGGCAGCAGCATCCAGGCCTTAAAAGAACAAGCTGAGGCCTGCAGAGTAAGATCACATAACAACTCTTTTGCATTGACCAAAAGGAAATAACACGTAAAACCTTTACAATTTATGGAAATTAAAATTTCATTGATTTAATCAACAGCAACAAGTGGCCCCCACTGATGATGAGACCGGCAAGGAGCTGGTTCTTGCTCTATATGACTACCAGGAGAAGAGTCCACGTGAGGTCACCATGAAGAAGGGCGACATCCTCACTCTGCTCAACAGCACCAATAAGGTAATTGATAGGGCACACTATATGTGTTACTTAGCATGCCAGTTTGAATCTAGATGAGTGCTTGGACTTATGTAAGTAATATATATCTGTATCTTGTTCTCAGGATTGGTGGAAAGTGGAAGTGAATGACAGGCAGGGCTTTGTTCCCGCAGCGTACGTGAAGAAGTTGGACCCGACTCAATCTTCCTCTCGTGAGAATCTGCTAAATGAACAGGGCAGCATTGCTCTGCGACAGGAGCAGATTGACAATCAGTAAGAGTCATTCTACTTTTTAGTTTTCATTGAGATGATTGAAGGCAGACTTCTTACTTTGTCTTAAATGCATTCGGGCTGTCAATGTTTGAGGTCAGAAATAATCTTTTTTTGAAAGAAAAAAGTAATATTTTAATTCGGCAAGTATTCATTAAATTGATCAAAAGTGAAAGTAAATACATTTATAATGTTAAAAAAGATTTGTTTCACAAAGACAAAAAATTTGTTTCCCCAGAAATTTTAAGAAATATTAATTCATAATTTTAATTGATTGATGGCCCTTATGTGAACATTTTTGTAATTATTTTCAACCTTACTATTTACATTGCATCAAAATCATTTCTTTTTAACACAAAGCCTCTTAAGATCTTTGCATCTTTACTTGCAGTTTGCAGCTCAAATAAGGCATCTGTTAAAAACTAACTCTTAATAATGTTTCTGACCCCTCGTTACTCCTCTTTTTCCTTTCTTTCTTGTTTTCTTTCTTTCTTAACTGAAATGCTTGCATGTGTCTGCTTGCCCTGCCCCGTGGCAGGTCTGTGGTCACCAAGGAGGTGTGCAGCGTATCTGTACGCATGAAGCAGGTGGAGGAACTGTGAGTAGGCCCGACCAATGTCATTTATTTGATCAAAGAAGCCTCCATCATTGCAAAATGTTCATCCACATTCCCCCTCATCCATCTCGCTGTTTTTCTCATGCTTTAGGTCTTTTGTAATTCTATCATTCTCTGTCCATCATATCATTGTCTCATTCTTCCTCCTCTTCTATTCCATCAAGGGATAGACATTCACATCTCTTCTGAGGATGTTGTCATTCTGAGCTTTTCCTTTCATAGAGTTGGTGTCTAGATGTTTCACTCTGCATTTTCGATTACTGACTATGCAGATTTCTCGCTGTTAGATGAACCCCTGTCCGTGTTTCCAGCTTGTGTTTCCTCTCCTTGAAAGAGATGTTTCAGTCCCAGTGTTGAGGTGGGAGTTGCATTAAAGTCTCCGATCTCTCCTCTTAGGTATGGTACACTGCAAGAGTTGGGAGAAAAGAGGAAAGACATGCTGGAGAAGAGCTGCAAGAAGTTCATGCTTTTCCGTGAGGCGAACGAGCTGCAGCAGTGGATCAATGAGAAAGAATCAGCGCTTACTAATGAGGAGGTCGGCTCTGATCTGGAGCAAGTGGAAGTGCTGCAGAAGAAGTTTGATGACTTCCAGAAGGTATGTTTCTCATACATTTATGACTCCTTTATCACTGGATGCTAGCATTGGCTAATAAGTGTTCACTGATTCTAAACTCGCTGATTTTTTTAATGTTTGCTAGGATCTGAAAGCAAATGAATCTCGGCTGAGGGATATAAACAAGGTGGCATCTGAGCTGGAGTCTGAAGGACTGATGGCTGAAGAGGCTCCTGTCATGCAGGCCCAGGTATGAAGAAAAACACTGAACACACACAGTGAATATAATTAAACATACATTGCCATTGAAAGTATGGGGTCAATTTTTTTTCTTTGCCAACATGCATTGAATGTCTAAAAAGCTATTGTGAAGACATAATTAATCATAAATATTAGGCAGTACATAATATATGCAAAAAAATGTTTCTTCAGCATATTATATTGATTTCTAATAGTTTCTAATAGTATTTTTCAATATCAATATTTTACATTATTAATGTTTTTACTGTATTTTTTGTGTTCATATAAATGTATCTTTGGTAAGCATAAGATATTTCTTTCTAGAACTTAAAAATCTTATCTAACTTTTTGACAGTAGTATACATCATGATGTTTTCTAGATTTTTTTGTCAATCCACTAATCAATTTTATGCTTACATTTAACTTTGGAGAGTATACATCAGAGTAGTATTCTTATTTATATGCCTGAATGTATGAGATTTATAGATTTGGTGATTTTACCTATTTTTTCCGTTTCTCCTTCCGACCCTACACTCCCTCATCACACCTCCTCTTCATCCCTCCATCAGCAAGTAGATATGCTGGGCTCAGCTCCTGGCAAGGTCATTGTTGTTTAATACCATTTAACTTGTCTCAACAACAGTTGGGATATCTGCATGAAACATGCACATGAATATTTTTTTTTTACTAAATTAAACTGATTCTTTTTATTTACTGTATATATTTCACAGGATGAAGCAGATTCCAAAGGTGCATCTCCATGGAAGGTAATATAGCATGCTGAATTTGAAATGCTTTTAATCTAATCTATTACACTGTTTAAACTTGGGGCATTGATATTGATGCATGTGTAGTTTTTATGCAGGGTCTTGTTTGACCAGTATGTCATCCACAGAGGTGTTTGGTGACTGTGATTACAAAGCAACAAGAGCAGTCTGGTTCTTGTAACTCCTTTTGTGACATTCTCTTGACTGGTGTGTTTTTCTGTTCTTTTCCTGTCCTCTCTCTGTTTTTTACTCAATATAGTCTGTTCGCTTGGCTGTTCAAACAACGGCCAACTTTAATACTATTAAGGTAAGATTCTAGGTTCTTAGTTTCAATCTTTAAATCTTCCCTCAACCAATCCCACTAAATCGTGCATTGTGCCCCGTGTACCTGAAGGACTAACTCATGGTGGTGGTCTTTTGCTCTTACCATGGTCTCTTGTTCCCTGTCCTATTACTGACCATCAACCTTTGTTTCCATTCATGAGTCTGTGTCAACCATTTGAAATAACTCCTTTATGTTTTCACTCCATATGTTTTGGTGGAGGTAAAATAGCCATTCTAGAATGCATTAATCCTTTTTTTCAGTTTGTGGCTGATGCACCCACCCAAGTTTTCTATATTTGTTAACTGTCATCACTTATCCTATTTGCTTTAATGTTGTAGCCCTTCTGTTCATGCCACTCACCCATACTTTTACTTTTGCTACTGATATGAAGAGCAAAGTATGACGCAAAGGATATGGAACCATTTATGTGACTCTTTGGATTGTGGTTTGGGTGTTAAAGTTCATGTTTCTGAATGTAGATTGCCAAAAAAAGGTTTGTTTCTCATCAGTCATTTTATATCATTTAAGACATGACCTCAGGGAGTCAAAACTGCTGTCAGGGATCATATCATTGTCTAAACTGGATCTATAACCCGCCGTCTGATTAGCTGCTAATGGTTGTATGTTTGTGTATAGGAGCTGAACAACCGCTGGAGGTCCTTGCAGCAGCTGGCTGAAGACCGAAGCAACATGCTGGGCAGTGCTCATGAGGTGCAGAGGTTCCACAGGTACATATATGCCACTGATTAACCTCAGAATTATACTGTTATGTTCATGTTATACTTGTGTGATGTGAACCACATGAAGTGCAGAGGAATTCAGCTCAATGTGTGAATTACAGGGATGCAGATGAGACCAAGGAATGGATCGAAGAGAAGAACCAAGCTCTGAACACTGATAACTACGGCCATGACCTCGCCAGCGTGCAGGCTCTGCAGCGTAAGCATGAGGGCTTCGAGAGAGACCTGGCTGCACTAGGAGACAAGGTAAAATGTTAATTGTTGGTTTCGTTTTTGGTTAATTCCTAACAGAACATCTCCTAAATATCAAGTTACAAACGGGCTGATAGGTTTCTTTACATGCAATCTGCTAAAAATCCCATTATTTACTACACAGCACACGCTCATTGTCCTCTGCTGATTCTTTAGCCAGTGAGCATGCTTGCTCAACATTTAAATACCGTAAATTAGTTCTGCTGCATACTATCAGACTTCCTCTGAAATCCTCCACCTCCCCCAGCACCACCTGTCTAGATCTGTAAGGATTTATATATGCCTATTCATGCAGCAGCAGCATGTCTTACATGCTTGCTCTGGTGAAGCAGGTGTATCAGATCTAGCCCGCCAAGACCAAAAACATTCATATTGTCATATCCGTTAACATGCTAAAACTTTGTCATGATTGATATATCATTTTCTTCCTGGGGCAGGTGAACTCTCTTGGAGAGACCGCAGAGCGTCTGATTCAGTCTCATCCCGAGGCTGTGGATGACATCCAGGAGAAGTGCACTGAGCTTAACACTGCCTGGAGCAGCCTGGTGGGTCGTGCTGACCAACGCAAAGAAAAACTGGGCAACTCTCACGACCTGCAGCGCTTCCTCAGTGACTTCAGGTGAGGAGGAGGAAAAAAGAGGGATGGAAAGAGTATAAAACATGCAAAACGAACAACTCAGAGAAGCTATCTGAGCAATAATATAGAAGAGACTAAACAAATTAGTGCTTCTCTCTCCCAGAGATCTCATGTCCTGGATCAATGGAATCAGAGGGCTGGTGTCTTCAGATGAGCTGGCCAAGGACGTCACTGGAGCTGAAGCCCTGTTGGAGAGACATCAGGTACTTAAAAACCGCTATGATATGTACTTTTCGCTAGTGAAAAATCAGTAAAATAAAATGTAATTGAAACACATTTATTTCAAGCTAACTATACTATGGATACATTTACATATTTATTTATTTATTAATAAAAAAAACTTAAAGTCTGCTAAATTGGAACAACTCATTTTGCACTTAATGCACTTTAAAATATATACTTGATTAAACTAAAGATATACTTGATATTTGATTGTGCTTTGAAAGTATACTTTAGGCTAAATAATATGAAATATGCTTTGTGCTCAAGTACTACTCCAAATAAAGTGGAATTATAATTTTTCAGAAAATCTCTAGTGATGTGTCAAATAGATAGAAATAGATAAATATGTTAATAGATTTGAACCATACTTAGTATGAAATAAATGTATTTTAAATATATTACTAGGATTGTTACAGTTACTGTTTAGACGAGTTTCCTTTGATAATATTTGGCAAAATCCTGTTCAGCCCATGAACAAATGTTAAACACTCACATATTCATATTCTGTAGGAACACCGCACTGAAATCGACGCCCGTGCAGGCACCTTCCAGGCTTTTGAACAATTTGGACAGCAGCTGCTTGCCCGTGGTCACTATGCCAGCCCTGAGATCCAACAGAAGCTGGAGGCTCTTGAACAGGAACGTGCTGACCTAGAGAAGGCCTGGGTCCAGCGCCGGATGATGCTGGATCAGTGTCTGGAGCTGCAGGTCAGCAAGGACCATATTTACAATTTAATACACAAAACTTTAAGAGGGCAAATGATATCATATGTTTATTTTTGTCTCCTGTAGCTATTTAACCGTGACTGCGAGCAGGCTGAGAACTGGATGGCAGCTCGCGAAGCCTTCTTGGCCAGCGATGACAAGGGAGACTCCCTGGACAGCGTGGAGGCTCTCATCAAGAAACATGAAGACTTTGATAAGGCTATCAATGTGCAGGTCAGCAAGCGCCATTGTGATATAAAGCCATCAAGCTTGAGATTATTCGTTTTTGAATCTAGAGGGTTTTTTGTAATTAATCATTTAAATTTGTCTTTCCTCACAGGAAGAGAAAATTGCAGCACTGCAGTCTTTCGCTGACCAGCTCATTAGCGCTGACCACTACGCCAAACCTGAGATCTTTAATCGTCGTAATGAGGTCTTAGACAGGTCTGGGTTCTTCTTTTTGATGCTGCTCTCACTGAGTGTATCTGTTCCATTTGTGTCATTTAAGTTAAAGCAGTATGTCCTTTTGACCTCCAGGTGGCGCCGTCTCAAGGCTCAGATGATTGAGAAACGCTCCAAGCTGGGTGAGTCCCAGACTCTGCAGCAGTTCAGCAGAGATGTAGATGAGATCGAAGCATGGATCAGTGAGAAACTCCAAACTGCCACCGACGAGTCTTACAAGGACCCCACCAACATCCAGGTAATGTCACATTCAGGCATCACTCTCAGGAAAGATATGTCAATATTTTTGCAGATATGCTACGTTTTATGTTTTAAAGGTGAATATCCCACTTAAGTATAACCTTGTAAATATATTAATAATATAATACGTTCAAGTGCAAATTAAAATGTGTTTTTCTCACTATTCCCACCGCAACCAACCCCGAGTGTTTTATTATGTAGGAAATTAAACTGAAACTCTGTCTGTGTTCCCATTGTCTGTTTCTAGCTGTCCAAGCTGCTGGTAAGTGCAGTAGTGTGCCAGAGCTAACTAACACCAATAGGGTCTCTCTCCGTTGTCTCATTGTTTTTGTCTGTAAATGTGTATTTGAGTTCTGTATGTCTATTATGTGTCTTGCTTTGTACAGCATCATCAGTTGTTTGTTCCCTTCCCGCGCCCCATCGTTGCAACATTTAATTTTTAATTGCTGGGTGTGGTCTCCATTTTCTTGTTGTGTCACTGAAGTTGGGATGTCTTGGTTTAAATTTGTTCCACACAGAAAAGCTGAGCATCTCACAGAGTTGTGGATCTGAGAGCAAACTTTGACAAAAAGTAGTATGCGAAGACAAATTTTTGGCCGTGTTCAGAATAGCATAGTAGAATTATATGTTTTATGCTGTACTACTGTGTGAATCAGAATGCATTGCACATAAAATATAATGGCATGTACTGTATGTTATATACACATATAGTACTGTAGCATTTTGTTACAATTTCATTTATTTCGATGGCTTAATGTTTCAAAGCAAAGATATTAAGAGAGTCATAAAAATGTATTTTGTAACTGTGTAAAAACATTTTTCTAAAAAACAAATTAATTCTACAGTGAAATATAACATTTATTACTTTATTATATATTATAAATATATTTACCACTTTTTTTAACCAAATTGTGCAACTACAAAGAAACACTGCAAACCTGGAGGTTTTTAAATTGCATTTTTTCATAAGTATGTATATGTAAGTATTCTTTTCCAAAATCATGCAATTCTATTATCACGTGAACTCTTTGTTTCAGTTTTTAAATTATTATTTTTTTTTAATTTAGTGTAAATTTTCTTAACTCTCTGTATCCTAGTGTGCCCCTAAAATGTAGGAAGTCATCCAGATATTACATGCATACAGATATTTCCTAGTACATCTAATATGCATGCTGTAGTATTGTGCTATTCCGAACAAATCCCCAATTCTGTCAACCCAGAGAAGGTGGAGAGGTGCTTTCAAACAAGTAATTCTGCTTTGCTTTTTTGTGAAATACCGGGTTAAAACAAAAGAAACGGTTACATGTGTGCTATGGCTAGAAACCATATACAGGTGCTCAAAAATCTCAAAAAATTATAATATCGTGAAAAAGTTCTGGAATTTGTGCTAATAGAGCCCTGAGGAAGTATTGAGTGCGTAAATGAACATACTTTAAAGACCTGGAACTTTTCTGTTTTGCAAATCCTTTTTTTGATTGATCTTAGGAAATATTCTAATATTTTGAGATACTGGATTTTTTGACCATCATGAGCTGTAAGCTTTAATCATCAAAACTAAAACAAAAAACCTTTTGAAAGGTTTTACTTTACATGTAATGAATCTAGAATATATGGACATGTCACTTTCTGAATAAGTTTAAAATAAAACATTTCTCAAATTCAAATTTTTTGAGATGCACCTGTACAGTTAGAGTGCCAGCAGCCCGGCTTCCTTTGAGTGTATCAGCAAATGCTTTAGATAAGCCATTTGGAAGTGCTTTTTCCTTCTTCCATTCTCTCTGGGTGATCTAAAATATTAAATGATCTCAGACAAAACACCCCAACTCCTCTTAGGTTCCTCACAGAATTCATTGTGTGCTGGATCTTGTCCAGTTCATTTTATTGAATGCTCCATCAGGCTTTGAATGCGTCCTGTTCATAGTATGAGTTCCATGTTACATGTTCAGTCCTTGTTTGGTGGTTTCTAAATTCACAGTTGCCTCACTTATTTTTCTCACAATGTACACATTGATGTGTTGAAAAGGTTTGCTCTTTTGTGGCTACAAATAATGACAAACTTTTACAAACAGTCTAGACAAAGGCATATACATAAAATGCACACACATTACAATAGCATTGAATATGCACTGCTTTCTGCTGAAATTGAGTTTTTACACAGAGACATGTGTTAGATACAAAACCAGCTATTGCTTTATCACAGCTGCACCCATGCATGACTTCACTGTGTGGCTCAGTTTAGCTGTATTTCGCTTTCTTGCCACTTTCAGAGCAAGCACCAGAAGCACCAGGCTTTTGAGGCTGAGTTACACGCTAATGCTGATCGTATCCGCGGGGTGATTGACACGGGCAATGCTCTCATCCAGAGAGGTGCCTGTGCAGGAAGTGAGGATGCCGTCAAGGTAACAATTTCAGAAGGATTTCAGAATAGGCAGATGGTGAGTTACAGTCTGTGCTCATTTTGCTGTGGTTGTGCTCACATTTGCTCTCAGGCTCGTCTTAATGCTCTGGATGAGCAGTGGCAGTTCCTCGTCAACAAATCTGCTGAGAAGAGTCAAAAACTGAAAGAGGCAAACAAGCAGCAGAACTTCAACACTGGCATCAAGGACTTTGACTTCTGGTTGTCTGAGGTACTGAGATATGACTAAGTAGCTACTTAGGATAGTTATTGACTTAAATGTAAATGTTGAATTAATATTAATAATAATAATATCCATTACATATTCCTTTGCTCTTAGGTTGAGGCTCTTCTTGCTTCTGAGGATTATGGCAAAGATCTGGCCTCAGTCAACAATCTCCTTAAGAAGCACCAGCTTTTGGAGGCTGACATCTCTGCTCATGAGGTAGCTCTTCAGACATTCTGATCAGGGATCACTCATTTAGAGCATTTCCAAAATACAATATGTCCCGATCAATGCTTGTTTTTGTGTTCTTATAGGATCGTCTGAAGGATCTCAATGGCCAGGCTGACAGTCTGATGGCCAGCAATGCCTTCGACACCTCTCAGGTTAAGGACAAGCGTGATGCCGTCAATGGACGCTTTGGCAAAATCAAGAGCATGGCTGCTGGGCGCCGTGCCAAGCTGAACGAGTCGCATCGTCTGCACCAGTTCTTCAGGGATCTGGACGATGAGGAATCTTGGATCAAGTATGGTTTACATTCTTCTGAGTGATCTATAATTTTTCACACCAACTGCATTATTTGAGGCTGTACACTCGATTGAATTCATTCTCTTCCATTAGGGAAAAAAAGTTGTTGGTGAGCTCGGAGGACTATGGACGTGATTTGACAGGAGTACAGAATCTGAGGAAGAAACACAAGAGGCTGGAGGCTGAGCTTGGAGCACACGAGCCGGCCATTCAGGTGAGGAGAAATTAAAAAGTCTTAAGTAAATCGTCATTCTCAATGCTGACAGTATTTTTGTGGCCTTGCAGTCTGTATTGGAAACTGGGAAGAAGCTGTCTGATGACAACACCATTGGACAGGAGGAGATCCAGCAGAGGCTGGCCCAGTTTGTGGAGCACTGGAAGGAACTGAAAGATCTGGCTGCTGCTCGGTGAGTACTGTATTTTACTATTTAACTTTTTTCTAGTCTATTTTTCTGATTACCTTCAAAGGTATGAATCAATACGATGTTTTTTTTTTTAAAAACATTAACAATGTTTTCTGGTTTTTAGTGGACAGAGGCTTGAGGAGTCGCTGGAGTACCAGCAGTTTGTGGCAAATGTGGAGGAAGAGGAAGCTTGGATTAATGAGAAACTGAACCTGGTCGGAAGTGAGGATTACGGTGATACTCTGGCAGCTGTGCAGGTGTGAAAAAATAAACCACATGTAGCTGATTATGGCTTGATCTTGGACACACCTTCATTTTTTTTTTGTGTGCGTCTTAATTTTCTTCATTTGGCTCTTCTTTTTCAGGGCTTGCTGAAGAAACACGAAGCATTTGAAACTGATTTTACAGTGCACAGGGACAGAGTGAATGATGTTTGTTCCAATGGAGATGAACTTATCAAAAAGGTATAGAGTACAACTATAACAAAGTCCATATACTACAAATTTACCCCTTTGACCCTTGAATGCTTTATTATAGACGTTCCTTTGAAGTAGGATCTGACCTGATAGCAATATCATATCATATTGGGGCTTTTTGTGCAGGAAAACCACAACGTGGAGAACATCATGGCTAAAATGAAGGCCCTGCGTGAGAAAGTGTCAGAGCTGGAGAGAGCTGCAGCTCAGAGGAAATCTAAACTGGATGAGAACTCTGCCTTCCTTCAATTCAACTGGAAGGCTGACGTGGTGGAGTCCTGGATTGGTGAGTAAATGTTTCCTTCCATATGCATCAAACCTCATTTAAAAGATGTGCATTTAAAACCTCATTTTATTTTCTCTGCTTCTTTGTAATCTGTAACTCAAATGTGTCTTAGGCGAGAAGGAAAACAGCCTGAAGACCGATGACTATGGTCGAGATCTTTCCTCGGTGCAGACTCTGCTCACTAAACAGGTTTGACTTAGCATATGGAATAATATAGCCATAGCACAGCATATCCATTTACTGTTGTAACTGACTGTATTGATTCAACTCTGTCATAGGAAACCTTTGATGCTGGGCTTCAGGCCTTCCAGCAGGAGGGCATCACCAATATCACAGCCCTGAAAGACCAGCTGTTGGCTGCCAAACATGTACAATCCAAGGCCATTGAGGCTCGTCATGCCACCCTGATGAAACGCTGGAACCAGCTGCTGTCCAACTCAGCCGCCCGCAAGAAGAAGCTTCTGGAGGCCCAGGACCACTTCAGAAAGGTGTGAAGAATTACATTTCACCTCAAGTCAGGAAAATAAGTTTTGGTTTTGTGTCTTTAACTGTTGTTCACTGCTCCATCCAGGTCGAGGATCTCTTCCTCACCTTTGCCAAGAAAGCCTCAGCTTTCAACAGCTGGTTTGAGAACGCTGAAGAAGATCTGACAGACCCTGTGAGGTGCAACTCTCTGGAGGAGATCAGGGCCCTGCGGGATGCCCATGATGCTTTTCGCTCCTCACTCAGCTCTGCAGAAGCCGACTTCAACCAACTGGCAGAACTTGATCGCCAGATCAAGAGTTACCATGTGGCCTCCAATCCATACACTTGGTTCACCATGGAGGCTCTAGAGGAGACCTGGAGGAACCTTCAAAAGATCATCAAGGTAATTATAGAATCCTGCAACATGATTGAGTGTGTAAAAAGTAGAGTTAAAAAACTCTTAATAATTATATAAATATGATTTATAGGAGCGAGAGCTGGAGCTACAGAAGGAACAGAGGAGACAGGAAGAGAACGATAAACTCAGACAAGAATTTGCCCAACATGCCAATGCCTTCCACCAATGGCTGCAGGAGACCAGGTACAGAGGACCAGCATGCACGTCACACAGTGCTGTGTTCTCTAGAGTAGAGTTTGATTAGAGTATAGTTATGCTCGAGGGTTAAACACTACACGCAACACATTTGTTTCCATTGCATGAAATCACACACACATCCATTCGGATTTGATCAAGCTTTCCTGATCTCCATGTAACTTTCTTAGATGCCCATTTTCATTCGTGTCATCAGCTGTTTTTGTGACTGCAGTCTTTAAGTCATTGTCTGCTTTGCCATGTTGTCCATTTATGAAGATTTTCACATTGATCACACAACTTAAACCCACCTGGGCTTGATATGTTGCAGCAGGGCTTTGTGCTGGTCACATTTTCTTTTTATGTGATTGTTGAGTAGTGGCATTGATGTCACCACTCAATGTTTTAACTGTTTCTTTCTCTCTCCCTCCCCTATTTGTCTCTCTTTCCCCATTCCTTTGGCCTTCTCGCTGCTACCCTGATGCTTGGAATCATTTTTCTAATCAGGACATACCTTCTGGATGGGTTAATATCACATTTTTTACTCTTTTACTATAGTATGTTTGTGTGTGAGTGTGTATGTATTGTTTAATAGCATGTAATGGAAACTATGACAGAAACACATTTAGTATAAAAATAAAACAAGAATTTGGGAGTTTCAGGTTAGAATAGAACTATAATTTGGATAGAAATAATACAGGGTGTCTCAAGAGGGACTCACTTTGCATATATTTTGCGTATTTTATCGTATGTTTTGACTATATATTTCCAGATGTATTCCTTTGTTTTTCACACTCTTTTTCCATTCCCTCTTCATCTCCCACCTCCCTCGTCTCTGAATAGCATAGCCTATCGGAGGGTAATCCGTGTCTATCAGTATGAAGTCGATGATGATCTTTCTGGAAGGTCTTCTCCCTTTTTTCTTCCTCTGATTGGCCTCTTGCCCCCTCACCCCACACCTTTTGGGTTTTCTTCTCCTCATGCACTTGAGTCTGACCCCCACTGTAAAGGCTCTGTGTTTGTACAATTCCCTTTTACTAACATTCACTGCGATGTGAGGCTTTTTTTTTCTTTTTTTTTAAGATGAACCCTTCCAGCTTCTTAATCCAACAAGCCTGGCTACATTTGGCACTGATGTTGAGGAGTGTGAACACTTCATCTCATTCTTTCAACTTTTTTTTTTCCATGTAACAGTTATTTATTTTTTTCTTCATTTTGAGGAAAATGTTCATGCACCAGATCCAGGGTGGAAACTGCAATGTGATTTCCATGATTGAAAAAGTACTTGTAGACATTTTCCATATCCTGATCTGAATTCAAATAACTGTGCATTAACATTTTTTGGACATTTATAATACGGCTAGTCGAGTCCAACTCTGAAAATCTTTGATTTTGCACATTTTGCTTTTAAAAGTGTGCAAGTCAAAACTAAAACTAAGCAGTGGTACAAATATAGCAGTTTCTAACCCTGTTGACAGCAGCCCTAATCAAGCATGGTCTGGATTACCATGAATATAATTTGGCTACGTTAGCATGACTTTGGTTATTATAGTTGCCTTCTGGGTTGGCTTATAGTTTGAATTCCATATCTACTACAAAATTGGTAAGTCCTATTATTATGTACAAGACATTTAGGAAGATGCAGGTTACAGAACTAAAGGTAATGGTTATGCAAACCATTTAAACAATATATTATAAACTCATAGTCATATCAAAATAAAAAATACCCTTTTAAGGTCTACTCTGCCCAAGGTTTTGTTCTTTGACCCAATAAGTGAGCTAGTCTAGTGAGAGCCGCTCTTGTAAGGTGTAGACTGGCATGTGGAGTGAGTGAGATGAGTTTGGGTGGATGTGCCGTGTGCTCTCGGGCTCCTGCTGCTGGTTTCATCACTGTGTGTGTGGGCAGGTCCTGCATGGTGGAAGAATCCGGAACTCTAGAGTCACAGCTAGAGGCCACTAAGGTGAGTTTCAGAGTAGTGAATGGATTATTGAGAAGTGTTTGGTGAAGCTGATCGAATATGAACAACAAAATGAAGCATTAGTGTATTAAATTATATAATCAATAAAACATTGTGAAATATTATTACAACTCAAAATAACCTTTATTTTAGATGGCAAAAAAAACTTTATTTTCAGCTTTTTCTGATTATTATCTACGGTGGCCCAGTAGTGCACAATACAACAAAATCTCCACAACACAACGGAAACAAGCTGCTACACAACAAAATTAGCACAACACAATGGAAACAAGCTACATCACAAAGGAAACAAGCCACAACACAACAGAATTATCACAACACAACGAAATTAGCACAACAATGGAATCAAGTCACAACACAATGAAATTAGCACAACACACCAGAAACTAGTCGAGACACAATGAAATTAGTTGTGGCGATTTCATTGTTATGGAGATTTCAATGTGTTGTGCACTACTGGGTCACCATAATTATCAATGTTGAAATTAATATAATATTTAAACTGCTAAATATTTTTGTGATACAAGATACATTTCTTTCAGGATTCTTTTAAATAATAGAATGTAGTGTGTATTATTAAAAAAAAAAAAAATGCATTGTTTCTGCAAAAAAAAAACATTGCTTAAGAAAAATACCCAAAATTGCATTTTATGTGCAAAATGGTAAAATCCAGGTCTAGTGATAGAAATTGATAAAATCCTATATATATATATATATATATATTTTTTTTTTTTTTTTTTTACAAATCCTAGTAATGGTGAGCTCTAGATTATGTAATCTTCAAGACATTTCACTACAATATACAGGTGCTGGTCATATAATTAGAATATCATCAAAAAATTGATTTATTTCACTAATTCCATTCAAAAAGTTAAAACTTGTATATTATATTCATTCATTACACACAGACTGATATATTTCAAATGTTTACTTCTTTTAATTTTGATGATTATAACTGACAACTAAGGAAAATCCCAAATTCAGTATCTCAAAAATTAGAATATTACTTAAGACCAATACAAAGAAAGGATTTTTAGAAATCTTGGCCAACTGAAAAGTATGAACATGAAAAGTATGAGCATGTAAAGCACTCAATACTTAGTTGGGGCTCCTTTTGCCTGAATTACTGCAATGCGGCGTGGCATGGAGTCGATCAGTCTGTGGCACTGCTCAGGTGTTATGAGAGCCCAGGTTGCTCTGATAGTGGCCTTTAGATCTTCTGCATTGTTGGGTCTGGCATATCGCATCTTCCTCTTCACACTACCATACAATTTCAATGGGGTTGAGGTCAGGCGAGTTTGCTGTCCAATTTAGAACAGGGATACCATGGTCCTTAAACCAGGTACTGGTAGCTTTGGCACTGTGTCCAGGTGCCAAGTCCTGTTGGAAAATGAAATCTGCATCTCCATAACGTTGGTCAGCAGCAGGAAGCATGAAGTGCTCTAAAACTTCCTGGTATACGGCTGCGTTGACCTTGGACCTCAGAAAACACAGTGGACCAACACCAGCAGATGACATGGCACCCCAAACCATCACTGACTGTGGAAACTTTTCACTGGACCTCAAGCAACATAGACTGTGTGCCTCTGCTCTATTCTTCCAGACTCTGGGACCCTGATTTCCAAAGGAAATGCTAAATTTACTTTCATCAGATAACATGACTTTGGACCACTCAGCAACAGTCCAGTCTTTTTTGTTTTTTAGACACTTCTGACGCTGTCTGTTGTTCAAGAGTGCAACCGCTGAAACCAATGTCTTTCATACGTCTGTGCGTAGTGGTTCTTGAAGCACTGACTCCAGCTGCAGTCCACTCTTTGTGAATCTCCCCCACATTTTTGAATGGGTTTTGTTACACAATCCTCTCCAGAGTGCAGTTATCCCTATTGCTTGTACACTTTTTTTCTACCACGTTTTCCTTCCCTTCGCCTCTCTATTAATTTGCTTGGACACAGAGCTCTGTGAACAGCCAGCCTATTTTGCAATGACCTTTTGTGTCTTGCCTTCCTTGTGCAAGGTGTCAATGGTCGTCTTTGGGACAACTGTCAAGTCAGCAGCCTTCCCCATGATTGTGTAGCCTACAGAACTAGACTGAGAGACCATTTAAAGGCCTTTGCAGGTTAGATTAGCTGATTAGAGTGTGGCACCAGGTGTCTTCAATCCTTCAAACCTTTTCACAATATTCAAATTTTCTGAGATACTGAATTTGGGATTTTCCTTAGTTGTCAGTTATAATCATCAAAATTAAAAGATATAAACATTAGAAATATACGAGTCTGTGTGTAATGAATGAATATAACATAGAAGTTTCACTTTTTGAATGGAATTAGCAAAATAAATTGCTATGTTTGTGTCCTATTTATATAAAGTGGTTTCCAAATATCCATTCATTATAAACTACTAGAAATCATTTTAAAAATCATTGGAATTCATGGGCCAGAAAGTGTATTAACATTTCACTTGAGAAGTCTGTTGACAAGAACTCATTAAGCTTTAAACCCTAGAGAGTAATACACACTCTGAACTGTAAGACGCTCTGTTCTCATGTCTTATCCCTCTGGATTTCCCTGCAGCGGAAGCACCAGGAGATTCGTGCCATGCGCAGTCAGCTGAAGAAGATCGAGGATCTGGGAGCAGCTATGGAGGAGGCTCTGATCCTGGACAACAAATACACAGAGCACAGCACCGTGGGTCTGGCCCAACAGTGGGACCAACTCGACCAGCTGGGCATGAGAATGCAACACAACCTGGAACAACAGATCCAAGCCAGGTGACACTTCTCAAACCAGTCCTTAATATTTTTACATTATATGACATTTTTTTTATAAAAATATAAATGTTTATTATAATACAGTTTTGTTGTTTTTTTATATATTGATGTTTTTATTGGTATTATTTAATAGTTCATTTCGTAATTTAATTTTACTTATTCTATATCTTGTACTCCTCATTTAGAAACACTACAGGAGTAACAGAAGAGGCCCTGAAGGAGTTCAGCATGATGTTCAAGTGAGTAATCCACTGTAATGAAAATCAAATCATTGCAATGCGAAAATCAAGCATTCTTGAAAATGTAACAAATGTTTGTTTCAGGCATTTCGACAAAGAAAAATCTGGCCGTCTCAATCACCAAGAGTTCAAGTCCTGCCTGCGGTCTCTGGGCTATGACCTGCCCATGGTTGAAGAAGGAGAACCAGACCCAGAGTTTGAGTCCATCCTGGACATAGTGGATCCGAACAGGTGAGAAACATCATCTGTGGATGTGCTAAATATTCTGTGTTCTTTCTGTCACGGAGCTAACATCGGTTTGTTTTGTTCAGGGATGGAAACGTGTCCTTGCAGGAGTACATGGCCTTCATGATCAGCCGAGAAACAGAGAATGTGAAGTCAAGCGAGGAGATCGAGAGCGCTTTCCGTGCTCTCAGCGCCGAGAACAAACCTTACGTCACCAAGGAAGAACTCTACCAGGTACCATTTACAATTCATACTGGATAAATATCAAACATTTGGCCTCTCTTTCATATTTGGTGTAAGAAAGATGATCTTAATGAACTTATGTGTGTTTGCAGAACCTGACGAAGGAACAGGCAGACTACTGCATTTCCCATATGAAGCCCTACTTGGACAGCAAGGGCCGAGAAATGCCATCAGCTTTCGACTTTGTGGAATTCACCCGCTCGCTCTTCGTCAACTGATTCCCCACCCCCTGCCTGCCAGTGACCAATCGGGATGCGTTTTCCCCCCTTCACAAGAACACACAGCCGAACTGCATGGATCTGAATTGAAATTCTCTAGCACCCAGTATAGCAATATCTGTATCTTGCTATGACTCTTAACCCTGCGTATTTATCTGACACGTCCTCGTGCTTCACTGACAATAGTGTAGTGGATCTGTCTGCATTTATTGTGGTTGTTTTAGCTGTTAAGTGCTTTGCTTTATTTAACAAACCTATAGAGAGGATATGCTGTAACATCACCTATGAGACTGCAGTGTGCTTAAGTAAACGCTACTGGTTACAACTGGAAGGAGTTGTCTGTGTTTTTATTTTACGGTGTAAATGTACAATTGAAGATATATAATGCATATATAACGTATTTTTTGGACTATAAGTCGCACCTAAGTATAAGTTGTATCAGTCCAAAAATACGTCATGACAAGGAAAAAAAATATATAAATCGCACTAAGTCGCATTTATTTAGAACCAAGAACTAAGAGAAAACATTACCGTCAACAGCCGCGAGAGTGCGCTCTGTGTTTTCAGGTGTAGGCTACAGGAGGCAGGAGCATAGAGCAGCATAGAGCGCCCTCTCGCGGCTGTAGACGGTAATTGACCTTAAAGACCTTCAACCCAAATCACACAATTGAACCAGTCCTAAAAATGATGGAGGAAAAAAAAAGTAAAATTTAAAATTAAGAAAAAATAAAAATATAAAAATTACAGTTTGGAGAATTACAAACATCTCACCCTGGTACTGTGGCTGCAGCAAAGACTACAGGGCGTGTAGGTGACGACCGCACCCCAAAAGTATATGAAACAGACACCTGTAGAGACAGCAGGGGACGGGGCTAGAGTACACTGTGAAGATGAGCCAAACTATCTGTCCCAACACTTACAAACAGATTACTAAAAATCAGAAACACCAGATGGTACAATTACCAATTATCCTTAAAATAGATATTATGTTAAGTAAATAAAGCACAAAAAAATACAACAAAGCTCACCCATGGAATGGTGAGAAGTGGACTGAGTGTACTGAGAAAGAGAATTGCACTGGGTCCCGCAGGATCACGCTCTCACCATCAGGGGCACTGCTGCCACTGTCTCACTCTGAAAGAGCATTTGAGCACAAGGCCTCCCTCTGAGCCCAGAATGTGTCCAGGTCCCACGGGGAAAGTACAACAGAGGTTACTCCTATATTGGTGCTACCTTGAGTATTAGCTCATTCTTTTTCTTATTCTGATTTATGTGGGATCATTACAATAATGATTAGATATCATATCTAAACTGAATGACATTAATTTGTGTAAAAAGCATGTGGTTCATTGGGGTAATATGTTCATTACATCATCTTTACAAAGAAAAACTCACAGATTGCAATTTTTACAAAACAATTATTTGCCAAGACCATACTCTGACACCCTCGTTGCTTGCTTATCCACTCAGAGGCACTAGCTGTTGGACAAGAGCATATCCAGAACTCAAGATGAGTTTGGCTACGGCTTCATCAACAGTCTTCCTCCTGACCCGGCGCAAGGTAAGTAGAACTCATCTCTGAGAGCCCCTGGGACCCAGCTGACCTCTGCACACAGAAATACTCTGCATTTACAACTCACTGAATGCTTATTCATCATATTTCAGTCACAGATGTTTTATTTGACAGGTTAAATACCTGATAAACTGGCTTAAAGTGAGTATCTGCAAACATTCCTGTCTGCCCCCTTAATGACACCAGAAAGAGGAGCACTGGAAATGAGCCATCAAGATTGATTTGTCCCTAATAATTTAAGGTTTTGATTCCACTTAGGAATATAATTGGCAAATACTGCAATATGGAAATACATGGAGAATATTACTTGCACAAATTAATTTTTTTTTTTTATATATATATATATTTTTTTGGCCCATTCAAAGGTTCAAAAGAACAGCATTTATATGAAATATATATCTTTTGTACATTACAAATTAATTTACTAACGCTTTTGATCAGTTTAATTCATACTTGCTAAATACTTTTCTTTCAAAAAGGAAATCTATCTATCTATCTAGCTTTAATAGTGGTAGTTGATTTAATGCCTCCAATATTGCTAATTTAAAAAGTATTTAAAATTAGCTAATTTAAAAACACTGCATCCATCAAGATGATTTTTTTATTTCTATACTGTTTAACGGACACAACATGATGGAAAATAAATTCACAACGCCAAAATTTTCACATTTTATATATTTTTTTATTTTTCATTTTGAGGTAAAATATCACTCTGTTTGTGTTTCACTCTTTAAGATATATATATATATATATATATATATATATATATATATATATATATATATATATATATATATATATATATATATATATATATATATATATATATATATATATATATTTTTTTTTTTTTTTTTTTTTTTTATGTAAAGCATTTGATTTTGTAAAAGTGAGTCCATACCAGCCAGCACAGACGGTTTCAGAGGATGGAAGCACAGACTGGAGTGACTACATCTATGATCACGTCCGGCCAGTTTGGGTTCAGGTTCCACATGCACACATAAGCCTTCTCATCGCTCCAATCACCATCAACCACACTTACCCCAAAAAACAGCATTAACATTACGACAGCAGGTGGTTTAAAGTCTCTGTATTGGGAAAGGGCTGTTACCGGCCGAATCCACAACCTATGACCGAACCGGTGCAGTTCCAGGACACACCGGTGACTTGCAGAACCCTTTACAGAGCATCAACACGCTGAAGACGGTACATGCAGGACACCTGTGCAAAAAAAAATCACCAGTTGTAAGATCATTAAAAAAAATTATTAATACAATTATTAGTATATACGGTGCCCGTAAGGTGACTTTTTTTGCATTCAAGGCTCTCACCGACTGTGATCCTCACAGTTAACCTCAAACCCATCAAAAAGCATGACTCTTGGAGCTTTTCACCAGTTCTTTGGTAACTACGTCTTCAGCTCTATACAAGAAGTGCAGACACCAGGAAAGTGAGAGATGTTTTGATCTTGGGGGAGTGTTTGACTGATCTGGTCTTCTGTCTGGGTGCTGCTCAGTGTTGCCAGACGTACGATAATTATCGTATTTGTACGATAATCTTTACCTCTGTACGATCAATAATGAAAAAAATCCCGTAATGTACGATAATTTCAGAATTTTATGACAAGTTAAATGATGACAGTTGCTTCTTTACTCATACACTTAATCGGCTCATTACAGACACTCTAAATGCGTTCGTGTGCACCTCAGGGAGGGTGGGTGCCCTGCTTTAAGGCCAACGAGCACTATGTTGCGGTCCATGACAGCAATAAATCCTTCAACATCTGGCAACACGCAGTCTTCCAATAAAAGCGGCTCAGATGTGTAGTTATGAGTTAACTGCGCCACACTGCAACAGCTAAATTCCGCCTACGCTGGACGCGACAAAGCAAATGTTAAAATAATTTTAATATGTTTTAACATGCGCCGTGACGCAGAAAGTCACTGAAAATAATGGGATAGTATTTTGTTGTACTGCTTCCAACCATACGGCTTATCGCTTATTGGTAATTTGCAGGCCGTGTTAAAATGTAATTGGTTTAGAATAGATAACTCTTTTGACTCGTGTACGGTAATTTTGAACTGGTACGATACTTGGACATTTACAATCTGGCAACACTGGTGCTGCTGTCTAACACATCTTTGGCTTGTGTGAACTGGAAGAGTTTGACAGCTTCTCTGGGCGGGAATAAAACACATTATACATCATCACACAAAAGGACTGATATTTTTTTCAAGTGCATGAATATTCTGGTTAGAGAAGGTAAGCTAACTTTTTCTACTTAAGTTACCGATTCTTGCGTTTGCTGGTGTGACTTTCTCCATGTCGATTCAGCGCCAATTAAAGCAAGAGTTTCATCCGTGAACATGTTTAAAATGTCTCACGCTTTATCTCAGAAGTACAAGATTAAAAGATTTCAACACTAAGGTATATCTCTACAACATGTTTTGTCTCCAGGCGTTACAGTTAGCATTGAGCTAGCGATTATTTTTCATAAAGCACGATTTTCTGGTTATTCAACATATTTACAAACTGTTTTATGTTGGGCGAATCAATATCTGCTTCTGTGATGGAAAAACACTTCTTATCGCTAATTGTCCAAGTTATTGTTATTGTATTTGGCCACTGCACATCGTTGTTTCTTTTACTGTCTATGGTTGTTCGTTCCTCAATTTCCGTGACGGCGCTGCCATGGATACCGTGAGCCAATCAATGATTAGCTGTCCGCTGTACGTCACTGGTGTTAGCTTCTGATTGGTCAACCTACTTTTTGCAGTTTCAGTGTTGTATTATATAAATTTTTCCTGTGCCATTCTTATAATTCGGTAAATATTAATAATAAAAACAAATAAATAAATAAAAACCTAACACAGTTTAAGCAAGTGAACGTTTTTAGAAGTAATACATACAAAAACATCGTATACAACTAACTAGCACAGGGAAAAATATATGAATACATGACTGTCATGAAAAAAATATCCATAATAGCCTCAGGCGTCTAATATAAGCTTTAACGTTATATAAACTTTTTTTGTATTCATCATTAAATAATACAACGTTCTCTTTTTATATTATATACACTGATCCCTTAACATTTTGTTTTCTCACATATCCTCTTAAAACTCTTGATTTAAGTTTACTTAAATATAAAATATAGAAATAATAATAGGTATTGAGGTGACATGGTGACTCACAGATTAAATTTGCATGTGTACATGGTGTGTAAATAAGCCATTTTAACGTTAAAATTATACTTTTAGAAGTATATTTTATTATTAATAAATTTAAGTGATAAATGTAGTTTCCCTTGGATATCCTGTAACTTGGTGTGCATGATATGCTAGTATATGTAGTAATAACCCAGCTTTCTGCAATACCTCAAAGTGTGCTATTTTAGTTGTTAATGACATACAATTCAACAAGTTAAACAAACTATAAAATTATACTTATGTTTTTATATACAAAAACATTTAAATAAGTGTAAAAACCTTGTACATGTTCATTTGTATGTCTCCAATAAAGAAACGGGTGGAGAAAAGACCACTTGTAGAGTTCTTTAAGATTCTACAGGCTTTATTATCTCATTTAAATAATCCTTGAATTAGCCAAGCTCAAAATTACAAGAGGAAGTTTTTTTTTGTGTTTTGTTTTTATTAAAAATGTTTCAAACCTCATGGGTGTCTGTAAAACATTACAATGAAAATTCAAATCAACATAAACCCAAATGTTGATGTGTCAAATGCCCACTTGCCCCACCCGACCCCATTTTAACTGTCGACAATAATAACTGCCATACCTTGATATTGACCCCAAACATTTACAAGAGGTGACAGAAGCTAGCTGGTGCTTTCCTTTTGTCCAATATGTCACATAGGAAAAACAGTGTCAACTCTTTGGGGCCCACCTCTGCATTTAAGAAAATATACAAAGGAAAAAGAAAAGAGTGGCTAGGTATGTATGCTATGATTAGATCACTGCACCATGGCTTATTACTTCAACTCACAACCATTCACAGAAAAAAAATCCATTTCAAATACTTAATATATAAACTGCTATTTACTTCAGTTTAGTCTACAGAGGATGACGTGCAGATTGGTATTATTTTATATTTGTCTTTGGAGATGGTGGTAATTAAAGATGACGCAAGAGGCTTCAGCAACGAGATGCCACTAGTTTTCCAATGCAGGAACTGTGTGTCCAAGGAATTAACTGGGTTTAGACATGGTCAGGACAAGAAGGGTTCAGTAGAACAGAAGATGGAGCACAAAAAACAAACAAAAAAAATTAATAAAAACAAAGCTTTTTGCTCCCGTGGTCGGAGGATGATTTCAAAAAAGAAAGAACAGGTTCGAGTGTTGGAATATGTCCTTATCAGCCTTTAGTCATCTTCACCATCATCCTGAAAATGACGAAAAGAAAAATTTTATTTAGGGGGGCAAAAAGGTTTCTGAAGATCTTACTAATACATTTTAAATCAAGATAACTGACATTCATTTCAATACAAAGTAACTGTAATCAGCCTTCAAATTAAAGCCAAAGCTTTAAATAATTCTCACCTCACCATCTTCTCCATCATCCTCCTCTTCATCTTCCTCTCCCTCATCCTCGTCTCCTTCTTCATCTATGTCCTCCAAACCCTCCTCTTCCTCATCATCTTCCTCCTCACCTTCACCCTCTTCATCATCCATATCCGGAACCTGACGAGAGAGGAAAAGATAAGTACAAATTCTGACTTGTTAATACTAATATACACCTGCAGTAATGCAATATTTCTTACCAGGTAGTACTGCAGAGGGTTGGGCCAGATGTCATCTTTAATGACCTCCCCGAGTTCATCAGCCCCTGCGTCGGAGTGATCGGCGAACCAGGTGAAGAAGCTCTCAGGCTCTTCATGTTGCCTTTTCTTCCCTGCCTTGTTCGGTGTCTGTCCAGCACGCTTCGTCAGGTCCTGCATCATACAGAATCGGTTAAAGGACACTCAATAGGAAATGGCATCAAGTCAAAAAAAAAAAAAAAAACACACACCCCAAAAACATTAAATGTTAACCCACCTTTCCAGCCTTCCATTTGATTTCAGTGGATTTTGAAGACGGGTCACCGCTCTCATTCAAGTGGAACTCTTTTGAAAGGACTTTGTTTTCAAAGTATGGATTTTCATCAAAGTACTGCAAGACAAAAGATACAATTACAGGTCTCTGTCTCACAGCTGTGCATTACTTTCAGACTCGACCAGACAAAAAAAAAGTGTACTTACAAAATCTATTCTGTAACCTGATTTGATGTCCTCAAATTCTGTGACCTCCACTCTGGTCAGGTAATGAAGTGATTCTTCATCCTCCTCACCAAGCAAGGCTGAGACTATTAGTCAAAAAAAAAATTACAATACATTAATCTATTTCAAGAGTAAACCATATTTTACATCAACTAATCGCAGTATAACACATCTTCTCACCTTGTGGATGGTTGACGAATGTTGTGACCCAGAAGTTTGGGATTTTTGCTATGAGTTCTGATCTCTTCTGGAAGAACGGCTGACGTAGCTTATTGTACTTCTGCTCAACTTTTAAAATTTCCTCACTTGCCTGCTCATTCAGTCTGAGGAAAAAATAAAATGTATAAATAAAAAGCGCATTAAATGTAAACTTATCAATGAGGCTAAAGAAACTTGGCAAACTTACCTGTCGATTTCATTCTGTACTTCATCAATGTGTTCAATTGCCTCCTGTTGCTCTTTTTCTGAAATGCAACAAATCTTAAAATAAACAAATGCTAATTCGATATGCCATTAATACCCTGCGAAAAAATGCAGGACAAAATTACACATGCATGAGAACCTTATATACGGAAGAACAACCGCATGACTTCATATATTACACACGTGCAACGGTTAACGTTACATACTAAAACACAATCAATGCATTCGTACAATGTAAACACGATCTATTTCCTAAATCTACAGAACGAAACAAAGCAAAATTATTTTATCCAGCCTCATCCTATATAAAGCAACAAATTTAAGTTAAAAGTGAAAGCGTGGTGTTTACGCCAGTCGACCAGCTCAATCCGGTGCAGTTTCAGCAGCAGCTGCGCAAGGCCGCGAGGTTTAAACGGAGGAGGAGGCCACGCGCTGGGCCAGATTTACCTTCCTACTAACGAATTACACATTACTGCCGTGCATGAGAAGTTAGATTAGATCAGAATGCAATTTCGACCCGCTTGAGCGTCATTAAACACCTCTAGGGTGATTTGTGATGCAGCGGCGGTGTGGTTGGTGACACATGCGGGAACGGCTCGTGATGGCGGGGAAGACACAATAACCAGTTAGCCTATTAGCACACAACATGAGCGCAAAACAGCGCACAGATTGCACTCGAGCCACATTGGTTTTAAAAATACAAAGCTGAGCACATAAGCGGAAACGACCGGGAAACGTGAGGTTTTCGAAAACTAAACGGCATGCGAGAGCAATGTTCGTCGCGCGTGGTAACTTACAATGAAGCCGCCGCGCGAGGAAACATGGCCTCCGGTGCGCGCAACATCACTTTACTGAAATCACACCGACTTCTGCTGGATTAAACGGGCACAAACTCGGGCTTCACTTAAAGGTTCAAATAAACGCCAAGCGGCTAGTTAAAACTGATATTCGTGCTTTAAACGCAATAAGTGTAAGTTACTGAAAATGGCGGTGCTCAGGAGGCCGCCATTACTTTACCCGAGGTCTCGTCCGCTCCGTCGTGATTCGAGTTCTGCTCCTTTCGGCTCACTTTTGCCGCCGACGCCGACATTATTCCCCCACAGCCGGTGATTTGCCTTCTTACTCCTAAAACAAAGACTCCGGTACGACCTCCTCCGCTCGCGGAAAGCGAAAGAAGGGGAAATAAAGTTGGTTCAAGCTCAGTTTAGAAGTGCGAATATCACAACGTGTGTTGCGCTTCCCCTCCACACATACAACACACGCGCACTCACACAGCAGAGACGCGTATCACAGCACGCTCCTCCTCCTCTCTGACACCCGCCCAATAGAGATTTAAGAGCCACGCCTCCTCCTGGGCAAGCGTAATATAATATAATATAATATTTGGATAGGTTATATTTAAAATAAAAATAAGACAAATTGGAGCAGAAAAATATTTTGCACACTTAGTAAAAAATGTTATTATAAGAAATATCGAACATTGATTATTATACACACTGATACGATTTTTTTAATGTTTTGGATATAAATCTCTTTCCAAGCTTCATTCGTTAGATGAAAAAAATAGTAAAAAACTGTACTATTGTGAAATATTATTGCAATTTAAAATGACAGTTTTCTATCTGAATATATTTTAAAATGTAATTTATTCATGTGATTGCAAAGCTGAATTTTCAGAAGTCATTTCATCAGTCTTCATTGGTCACATTATCCTTCAGAAATCATTCTGATATGCTGATTTGGAGCTCAATAAAAAAAAAAACATTCTTATTATTAATGCTGAGAACAGTTGTGCTGGTCCTTTGTAATATGTGACCCTGGATCAAAACTAGTCATAAGGGTAATTTATTTTAACACATCATCTAAAAGCTGAGTAAATAAGTTTTCCACTGATGTATGGTTTGTTAGGATAGAATAATATTTGATAATATTCATGAAGATATTACAAAATATCTTCATGACACATGATACTTAATATCCTAATGATTTTAAGCATAAAAGAAAAATGTATAATTTGTCCTGTACAATGTATTTTTGGTTATTGCTATAAATATACCCGTGTTACTGGTTTTGTGCTCCAGGGTCACATATTGTCTTTACTGTCACTTTTGTCAATTTAATATTTCCTTGGTGAATAAGAATTTGCTAAATAAAATTATTAATTTGTTATTTTTGTTGTCTTTGTCATCATTAAATTGAACACCATATTTCATATTTTACCTAATATGAGTTCAACAAAGTCACACAGGCTTGGTGTAGGTAACACATAATATGGAGCTGAAAAAACTGCAATCGTAATTCATTCATCTCCATTAATTTATTTGAATGCTTATATATATATGAAAGTGAAGTGACATTCAGCCAAGTATGGTGACCCATACTCAGAATTTGTGCTCTGCATTTAACCCATCCGAAATGCACACACACAGAGCAGTGAACACACACACACACACACTGTGAGCACACACCCAGAGCAGTGGGCAGCCATTTATGCTGCGGCGCCCGGGGAGCAGTGTATATATATAGCTATAGTTTTGCTACAGTGTGTAGCAATATATATAGCTACACACTGTTTTTGCCTCTGATTGCAGAATACGTTTTGATGAACATTTTGAGGAAAATTGTGCATGTATCGGTGTTTATAAATATTAAGCTTAGCAAATCCTCGGACATAATATCTATGTATGTTTTACATGGCTAATTTCACAAACCGCGCGGCCATGCGCGCCTCCGAAAAGAAGACACACACGTCAAGCAAATAGCTAGTTTTTGTGAAGCCAGACATCATAAAGAAAAGACATGCGTGTTTTAAAAAAAATAAAGGCTTTGTGCAAATTCATATATCAGTTTAATCGATTATTCAGTATTCGTTCAGTTATATACAAAATACAGTGATTCCTGACTTTAGCAGTATTAACTGAGGAAAGATAGAGCTTAATTATGATTTATGCTTGTGGTTTGTGGTTTTAAATTACGTCCATACATCAGGGAAGTGTCTTTATGAAAGAGAGTGTCTTTATTTGTCTTTAATTAACTTTAAATAAGCTTTTCATCTAAAGTATCAGAGTAAACAAATTTCTTGAAGACTGCAACACTAGTCCTTTGATCTGGTTCATCCAAATTTGGGAATGTCCTGCTGCAACCTTTGTTTTAGTGTCCCCTGAGATGTTTTTTTTTTTTTTTTTTTTTTACTGTTAAGCCACTACTACATACTACTACTACTACAAAAAAAGCAATTATTTTTGTAGTTTAAAATGTTCTTCCTCTTCTTCCACCACACTTCAGTCTACTCTATACAACAAACACAACAAACAAATTCTTCGGGAAAAAGCAAATTTTGTCAAAGACTTTTATTTTGAAAATACTAAACATTACTCAAAAAAGACGTGAGCTAATATTGTTTCGTGCTTCACACCGCGTTGGACTCTGCTGGGAGGACTGGGAAACACAAGCAAGCATCAGTCTGCTGCCGGGGAATCGAAAAGACGTGCTGCTTTTACTCTACAAAGACGTTTATTTTCACTTCTGTAATGAAGACGCCAGCCTCCGTCCATTCGGATACATTCTAGGAAGGTCTCCGAGGAACACAAGGTAAAAATGTCATTTAAGTCATTGTCCTCTGCTCGATCGATGTGGTTTATTCCTCTGGATTGTGTCCCAGCTCGGTTGTCGTCTGTTCTATCGGTAAAGAGCCACTTAGGCCCATCGGGAGCGTTTAAAACTTTTTTCTAAATCATAGATCAATGAATCGTCATTTGATGTCAATGCAAACTGCAACTATATAACTGATGAGAAGTTTGTGTCTTGATGGAAATAATGTTGCGTTTGTCATAACATGAGTCATAATAACTTTTATGTATGTTATATTATGTAATTTATGATAGCAGCTGTGCCAGTTTCAAGTTAAGATGCATGTCACATTTCAAAAATACTGTTCACTTTAGTGTTCCATAACTATTTTTTAAGATTAAAAGACATAAATCCCTTTTGTAGTGAGATCTATTAAGATCTGTTTGACAAACCGGTATTTTAAGCATGAAAAGTAACTCATTTTAAGAAGATTGTCCTCCCTTTAAAGTGGTGGTTTTGAGCCTGTCCCACATCAGAGGACTTCTGGTAAATGTCGTCATGTTGTTGATGTGTTTTATGAATAGATAATTATTGTGTAGCATTTCACCCCACATGACGTTAACTTCTCAAAATAATTTTATGTAGACTATCTACATACAGTAAATAAGAAGGTCGTATCATAATGGTAATTATTTAACAAAAATACATCTAGAATGTGTCATTAATGGCAAGAGAATATCCTTTACAGTTGTTCAGAATAGGCTCTTCTGAATCTATGGCATCCATAGCTTTTTCTCATGAAGGCATTTGATGAGCTGTTTGAATTGATTCTAGCAGGCAGCAGCACATTCCTGACATCCAAAGCATTTTGAGGAGTGCTTCAGGCTAGAGTATATGGATAATGGCAAACCCTTATAGCTGGTAATGAAAGATTGATTGCATTTAATACTTTGCTGATTGGGCTGTGTGAAATACTTTTATGAATTTTTTATTTAGAGGACCATCACCTGAGGAATATTTTTCTTGGTCCGGAACAGGTCACTTTTATTGCTTTCAGATTCAGAACTCGACGCTTTCCACAGCTGAGCAGGGATTGGTTTAGTCATGCATTTTAGGTGCTGAGATTTAGCGTTTAACTTTCAAAATGTGTGGCCTTTTGCTAATCCTCCTCAAAACCGATCTATTTGCTTTCATCATAAATGTTCCTGGACTTATTGTGAATGATTCATTAGTGTGTGTTATACTAGAGAAAAAAAAATACATTTGTCTTTATGAGTGATGCATCAAAATTATTATTTTTATCTAAACCTAGAAATCAAAATCAAACCACTGACACACTTTATTGGAAACTGTTTCAGTCAATAATCTATTTCAGCTGAAACTAAATAAAAAAAAACGAAAAAAAAAATGTCCTACTGTTTTGGCCGAATGGTTTTGTTTGCTAATATTTTTGTTTGCTGAAAATAACTAGTCTTTATACTCTTTCAAAATGTAAACATCCCTCCAACCACCTGGCTCCATTCTAGTATATAAAGCCACTTTTCACAATCCAGTCAGTTCCCATTGGATAAAATCAGGTACCACTCTACTTTTTTTTTCCTTCTCATTGAATATCCTGTATTGGAAATGTGGGTTGTGAAACCTGTTTTATGTTGACTTGATTTCAACATGTCATTTATGACATCAAAGAAACCTTTATAATGGCTCATAAAAAAAAATTCTGTAATGTTTTGCTTCCTGCATGCTGATTTTTCTGATATGTTTTTGTCCTTTGAGCACTTCATTAGAAATTTGTATTGGTTTCAACAGACTTGTGTGCCCAGTGGGACGTCCTGTGGACGCTGACCCAGTTGTATCTCTCTTGATCAGACGGCACTCTGCTTGAGCACATTAGCAGCTCTCAGAGGAATGATTTCATTGAATGGAAGCTCTTATTAGTAGCGTCATGGTTCTTATGTCTCAGACCTTTGGCAGAGATTGGGACTGAATCTCACTCAATGGAAACCACTTTTAAAAGTAGTGTTTTTTTCTCACTATGAGTAGTTTTGAGATTTTTATATATATATATATATAAGCTTATTTACAAGTTTAGGCCTCCTGCTGTAATAATTGCAGACTGTTCAGTGTGTGTAATCAACTATCCAAACAAACACATTCCTCCTAACAAGCGGCTGCTGTGTCAGGTCTGTGAGGAATTTCCATTAGATGTGTGGCTGAAATATCCAGCTGAATAATCCAAACACCGGATTCATAGGTTTGTGTTGAGATGCGGTGAAGAAATCGAATCCCTTGAACTCCACAGGGCTGTTTCACCTGTTTTGCATATCAAACGGTTTGTTCAGGCTGAGCGTCAGAAGGTCAGGACTGCGGTCACCGTTTAGAGATTCCTGGATTGTTCAGTGGTTCTTGGATTCCCTCTCGAGAGAATTTCTTCTTGTTTTTGTTTTTCAAAAGGTCTGTATTATTCCCCATGAGGTCTATTTTCTTTTAACGTTGGGGCAAAAAGTCTGAACTTCACTGTGGCTTTCCTTTCGGACCGGGAGGTAACAGATCAACGTCTTTACCACATGGATCTCCCTCGACAAAACAGCATCTGTTTTTCTGGAGTGCACCAGTCAGGGTTTTTAAGGATTGTTAATTTCTATGCTTCTTTTTGCACATTTCTGTCATGTTTCACAAAGAGAAGTGTCCATTTATTTTTCTTACCAACAGCATTGGATACATTTTCTCGTCCTGCATACACAAGGGCCAAACTACTTTCCACCATCTTGCACACATTTAAAGCATCATCACACACTGTCGCTTCCACAGGCAAATCGACCACACAGGAAGAAATGTAAACATGGCCAATACGTCTAAAGGCCCATTCGTACCAAGAATGATAACTAAATCGATAACTACATTAAAGTCCACAGCAATGGGTGATAAAACAGGGGTGGCTTTCGGTATGTCTTTTAAACTGTCGTAAACATGAACACATCACTCCAATTCTTAGATCCCTTCACTGGTTGCCGATTTCTCAGAGAATAGATTTTAAAATTCTCCTCTTCATTTATAAATCCCTTCATAACATAGCTCCTGTCTATTTATCTGAACTTCTCCATCCCTATACTCCATCTAGAAGCCTACGATCCTGTGACCAGGCTCTGTTGGTGGTCCCTCGCGTTAGGCTAAAGCGTAGAGGGGAGCGTGCATTTGCGGTGGCTGGGCCACGACTCTGGAATACCCTGCATTTAGAAATCAGACTGGCCCCTTCCTTGTCTATTTTTAAGTCCTTGCTAAAAACTTTTTTATTTTCCTTAGTGTACTGACTACTGTGATACGCTAAATTTTGTAAATGGGTGGTTTTAAATTTTTGTCTGGTCTATTTTTCATGTATGTGTTATATTCTTGCTCTTCTGTAAAGCACTTTGGTCAGCCGGGAGGCTGTTGTAAATGCGCTATAGAAATAAAATTGAAATTGAATTGAAATTGGCTTTCGGTATGGCATTTGGTTGTGTGAAACATAGTTTCAGATATGTCCTAAAAAAAAATCTAGTCTAATGGATTCTGATTGGTTGCCAAGTTTCCAATGGTATTGTTCTAGTTGTGGTAGAAGATTAGAGTGATAATGAAAGCGTTTTAGTTATAGTTATCATTATAGTTAAAGGGTTACTCCACCCCAAAATGAAAATTTTGTCATTAATCACTTTACCCACATGTCGTTCCAACCCTGTAAAAGCTCTGTTTGTCTTCAGAACACAATTTAAGATATTTTGGATGAAAACCTGGAGGCTTGAGACTGTCCCATAGACTGCCAAGTAAATAACACTGTCTAGGTTCCTCTGCAACACAAGGATGTGCTGTTTCTACATGTATTTAGCTTTGATTTAAAATAAAACATCACATCCTTGTGGCGCAGAGGACACAAAAGAGCATATGCAGTATACGGTGATATGGAGAGACACAGAGGAGACTGTTGACAAAGGAATTATTAAATAAAGTCATTATTTCTGTTTTTTCGCTTACAAAAACTGTTCTTGTCACTTCATATAACCCAGTTTGCACGTCTGATGGCAGATGGAGTATTTTGACGACGACTTTTCATACCTTTTATGGACCTTGACAGTGTATTTTACTTGGCAGTCTATGGGACTCCTCCAGGATTTTGTCCAAAATATTTTAAATTGTGTTCCAAAGATGAATAGAGCTTTTACGGGCTTGGAACGACATGGAGGTAAGTGATTAATGACAAAATTTTCATTTTAGGGTGGAGTACCCCTTTAATGTTCTTGTTGTGAATGGGCCTTAAAAAAAGTGTTGTTTTGGAATGTTTCAGAATTTTGATATATTTAAAAAAATTGCTTTGATGTGTTCTATCTGACTGTGTCTGGTTTTGTTTGGACATCTGTGTTGAAGACCACCATCTGAACAGGTGCTCGACAGGCTCCTTTATGTACCTGGAATGACCCTAGACCTCAAGAGACATTGAAAGACATGCACGTTCTGGTCGTTCATAGTCCGAGTTGACTTGAAAGACATAACCACCCTGTTCTTAAAAGCTTTGAATGCCTCTTTTTTTCTATAACTTCTTTGGAGTCCTAGAGTACGGCATGTGTTACATGCTCTCAGTTCAGAATCCTGTTTCCTGATATGATTCTTGTGTGCTCCCTCATGGTTGAGGCTCTGTGTTTTTTAATCCTTTTTAGAAGTGTGTTGAAGTGTTGTGGTGCTGTACCGCACTTAAATGTCCGGTAGCTGTTTGCATATCGAGCACTAAAATCAAATTTGGATGGAATGTTTTGAGTTTGACAGAAAGTTGTCTGCAATGACCTCTAAGGTGGGAAGTAAAATCTACTCAGCAGAATAATTTTACTGCATAGCGTATTTTTCTTTCCTCCAGGTTTGTCCAATAACTTTTAAGATTTTATAGTTTCCGACGTGTGCTTGACAAAAATGACTGTAATGCTTAGCTTCATTGCTAATGCTTGTTGAAGTGATAGTGCACCCAAAAATTTTAATTCTGTCATCATTTACTCACCCTCATGTCATTCCAAATCCTTTCTTTTCTTTTCTAAATCTACTTTTGGTGGAACACAAAAGAAGATATTTTGAGGAATGCTGGTAACCAAACCATTTCGCTATCATTTGATTTCCACTGTATGGCCAAAAAACATCACAGTTTTCAAAATGTCAAATCGATTAATCATAATTAGTTGCATCCAAAATCCACAATAAATGTGTGTGTGTGCAGTCAGTGTATATTTATAAATATGTTGTATAAATACACACACACGTATATATTTAAGAAATATGCCATTTATAGGTGTTAGATACACGCTACCATTCAAAAGTTGTTGAGCCGTAGAATGTGCAATGTTTTTTTTTTAAAGAAGCCTCGTCTGCTCATCAAGCCTGCATTAATTTGATTCAAAGAACAGAAAAAACTGTAAAATTGTGAAATATTTTTGGATATATATGGATATACACAGTTCACACACACACACACACACATATATTATGTAAACAAACTTTTATTTTGGATGCAGTTAATCATGATTAATGGATTTGACAGCACAGAAAAAAAACATACAGATTTGGAACATTGTGAGGTTGAGTAAATGTTGACAGAATGTTTATTTTTAAGGGAACGATCCCTTTAAAGGAGCATTGCGTAGGTTCTGAAATTTCTAACCGTTAATGACACCTGTGGCCGTTAGAGGGACTGCAGCCAGTCCCATGCTCGTTCTCAGTGCGCACTATCTTTTTTTTTTTTTACTTACTTACGAGGAGTGTCCGTGGGTGTCTGAATTGTGCTGGAGGCTGGTCGCTTCTTTCCATCCGCAGAGTCCATTTGAAAACACTATTGCCGGTGCTTACTATAATGGCTGGCGTGCCGTACGGTTGTAAGCCCAAGTAGACGAGAATGCGCATGACGTCACATTTTGTGAATTTTCGCGCCAATTCGGGCCCGACTCCTCCACACACAATTGAGCCTACAGGCTGATAGAGGCAACCGTGGTGGACAGTCGAGGTGTCATTCTTTTTTTTTACATCATGGTTGGCTCATATATGTACAAATGAAAACTCTATCTTAAAGATTTTTTTAAGTAAAAACCTCCACATAGCTCCTTTAAGAAACGCTCATAATGGAATTTTTCTTTTTATTTTATTATTATTATTATTATCATACTTGCCAACCTTGAGACCTCAGAATTAGGGAGATATTAAAAAGGACCGGGGGGGGGTTGTGTGTCGTCATATATATCACATACACAAACGATGTGTCGTCATATATAATATCACATACACAAACGCAAAGAAAAATGTAATTCATTTATTTGACAAATTCAATTCCTTAAGGCCTCTCCTCAGGAGGTTAGACCCTAATTTGTTAGCTACTGTAAATGAAGAGATATGAAATAGCTAGATCTTATCAATAAACATTTATTAATTCATTGCCTAATGCAACAATTACATAAGTAAACTCTCAAAACATTAATTATGACATTTCATTTTTAAATTTTCATGTAACAGTCTAAAGCTAAATAAATAGCTGTTCTTGCCTTTCATTTCAGACGTCTGCTTCTAGGGGCCGTTCACATATCGCATCTTTTTCGCGCTCAAGGTCGTTATTTCAACCGTAGGTGCGCGGCCGCGGTGAGCACGCTCATAATGGAAGCAACGTGGTGCGCTACTTTTTACAGGCGGGTTTTTCCTTCTCATCTCCAGAAATATATCTAGTAGTAAAGCTAATGCGAGCCGAGGTGAGGCTAGAAATCAATTAATCCTTTGCTGATACTTCTTCGTCGTCATCATGGAGAGCGCAGTTTGGTTGCATAGCAACGACAGACGCCATGGGAGCGCAAGCGTTTGGTCTAAAACGGCGCCCAGTGACGGATGGTGTAGCAATATTGTTGTCCGGGTGGAAATCGGGAGAAAGGTCGGTCCGGGAGATTTTCGGGAGGGGCTTTGAAATTCGGGATTCTCCCGGAAAATTAGGGAGGGTTGGCATGTATGATTATTATTATTGTCTGTTCAGAACAACACTGTAGCACTTTGCCCAAGACACATTTCCCTTCGGGGACAAATAAAGTTTATCCTATCCTATCCTAATTTCTGAAATTTATTTTCATAGTTTTTCTTCCTTCACACACTATAATTGAATCCATAATAGAATAATTTAAGACTTATTTTAATTCTTATTCTAATTTATTTGTGTTTATTTTCAACACATAAGTCATTTAATATAAAGATGGCTACATTTTACAGTACTATCAGGTTTGGCTTCATATTCATTAAATATCAGGACTATGAGTTATGGTCTGCAGTTGGGTGTGGTGCTTTTTGTTTTGACTCCTGTTCAAGCATATCAACTTAAAAGGCTTGCGGGAGAAATAGGGGTGTTTAGGCTTGTGTCTATCTGGGCATGCCTCATCTGTTTGCCATCAAAGTATCCAAATCGCCATAGTTTTAATTTGCAAAGTAAGGCCACATAAGGGCAAGAAAAAGTTCATAGTTCACTAGCTGCATGAACATTGCGGTGAAGTCTCTTTTTTTAGATTTCTAGAAGTTACATCAATATGCTAGTACACTTATACTTGCACAGATCTCTCTTCTAGACTTCTTTTCTTCTTAAAATATGAATTTCATAGCTACATAACTCTTACAGATGGGCTATAGAGTTTTTACATATTAAGACTAATATATAGACATAAGATAAAAATGAATTATGTAATGTATAATATACATATTATACATATAATTTTTTTAACCCCCCCTGACCTTACAGTTGGAGCGAAGCATGTTCATACCCACAAAAACAATTTAATTTTTCAAACAGCTTTTTTTTTTTCCTCTGTACTACGGATAGCTGTTGTGTTTTTTCTAGCCTCAGGCCTAGCGCTGCTGCTCTGGACTTTCAAAGCCTTTTAAGGCTAGGCGCAGTTGGTCAGCTCTTCCAATGGCTTGGCCTCCACCCATGATGATGTGATAAGAAAGGCAGTTCCATCCTCTTCTGACCCTCCTCCAATCACACAGTCTTGTGTGCATTCAAACACTGGCCAATGACTGTTTTCCCCTAAAGTGTCTGAGTTTACAGTGTGTGTAAAGCTGCATAAATAGAGTCCTCGGGGACTGTAATGTTACATTCCAACTGCCTCCTTGCAAAAACATAGACTTGTACACAATGTGTTCCCCGAGGAAAATAACCATTGCTGGAGTAAGGTAATGAGATATTTCGATTAAAGCTCTGCATGATTGAATGCAACAGGACAAAACTATTGTTTTGAAGAAAAAAAAATGTTGTAGCGATGTCTTTGTGATGCAGTTTTTCTACGGCTGGGTTTACTTAGAACTGCATGCTATTCTGTTCAGAAACTGTTCTGTATTTTCTGTATAATACTGAATTATCATTCAGTATTAACTGCATTTTTTTGTTGGTCCATTTAAAAGTGTGTAATGTGCCAAAATGACTCCACTGCCATTTCATTCATTTAGATTACGCTGTAAATGTATCAAGAACCTGGAGCCAAGCATGAAAAAGGCGACCAAGCCCACGGCCGCCACCTCCAGAACCTCAGCGGGCACTAAAGCCCCAGGCAGACCTGAGGGAAACCGTAATATGGGCACTGGTGGCAAGATGACGAACAAAACCCAGAGTTCAGCTCCACTGTCTAAGGTAATTGTTTAATATGGAGGAAGCTGAAACATTTGTATTTAATCATTCTGAATATGTTGAACCAAGTGCAAGCTAAGAATTTAGCTTTGTGTTGCATTGTGATTGGTCTGTAGCAGATTATTAACTTAATTTTTTGCATGATAACCAGGCAAAGAGCAATGATGACCTCCCAGCGGTGAGTGCAGGAAGTGGACCAGTATCTGTTAGCAACAGTAACACTACTGCTAGAAACAAGAGAGGAAGCTCCTCTCAGAACACCAGCAGCACTGAGACCAGGTCCAAGACCATTTCAGGTAACACTAAGCATTGCCTTGGTTTTGAAGATGTTTAAGGGGAAGTGTTTTGTTTGCTGCAAAAATACTTTGAAGCCCACAGCTACTGAAATATCCATAACAGTTATTTGGTTATGGAAATATTTCTGCTTATACCCATTTCTTTCTTCTGTTGGTCTTTCAGGAAGGTGTGCCTTGTCATCCACAGCCAAGGATCCAGGTACGACCCGAGAGAACGTGCGAGAACGTTCCAGAACTAGTGTTGCCAAAAAGCTTGCCGGACCCAACGATGCCATGCCTCAGAAACGATCACGATGCCGTAACGTAGCTGAGACTGATTCTCGGATTAGCAAATCTCGCCTAGACAGCCAGATGAGCCAGAAAGCAGTGCTGGAGTGCCAAGTGAAGGACCTGCTGGACTTAGCCAAAAGCAAAGACCTGGAGATCCTCCATCTCCGCTCTGAACTTAGAGGTATGAGAGCCCAACTTGGTCTGGAAGAACTTGAGGCCCCTGATGCAGGACAAGCATCTCAAGAAACCAAGCAGCCTCGGGAGAAAGAGATTTCTTCTGTGATCAGTGCCACAGATGTGGAGTCCACTCTGCTCCTCCTTCAAGACCAGAACCAGGGCATCCTTGATGAGCTAAATATGCTGAAGAGTGAAAACCGGATGCTGAAGGATCGTCTCAATGCTCTTGGCTTCTCTCTGGAGCATCGTCTAGACAGCCCTGATAAAGTTCTGCGCTGCCCATCCTTTAGTCCTGAGCCTGTATCTGGTGGAGGCAGTGGAGGTCACAGCGAAAACTGTGGGGGTGGTATGCCTGCATCTTTTGCAGAAGGCTCTGCCCAAGGCTCTACCGAGGACCTGCTTTCAGAAACGAGACGTGTAGGCTCTTCAGATGCACTGGACAGTGAGTGCAGTGAGGCCTACCAGCCGATCACCTCCAGTGATGATGCTCTGGATGCGCCCTCAGGTTGTGGATCCTCTTCTGAATCAGAAGGAGGGCCACCGAGCCGGGAACATTCCCGCAGGGGCAGCAGCGGGAACACCAGTGAGATTTCCGTGGCCTGCCTGACTGAGCGCATCCATCAAATGGAGGAGAACCAGCACAGCACAGCAGAAGAACTCCAGGCCACTCTGCAGGAGCTTGCTGACCTGCAGCAGATCACGCAAGAGCTGACCACAGAGAATGAACGCCTTGGCGAGGAGCGTGGCATTCTGGTTGACTCCATCTGTCAGCAAGGGGAGCGATTAGAACTGTACGGAAGACAACTGGATTACTTCCGAGGCCTTCTTGACGAGCATCGGGTGGCCTACGCCAAGGATGATGAAGATGCCAAAAGCGGCCGATATGTGGAGCTGGAAAGGCGCTACGCCGAGCTGAACGAGGGCTCACATTTTGAGCGGGAGCAGTTGTTGGGCGTTCAACAACAGCTAAGCAGTGCACTTAAGATGGCAGAAGAGGAGAACGCAGAAGCCCATGGACTAATGGCGGCATTGAAGGAGCGTGTCCATATGGCTGAGAGAGCTGTGGAAATGGAGCGGAGGGAACGGGCTGTCGCTAAAGCAGAATTGGAAGCACTGAGGGTGGTGTCCGAAGGGGAGCAGGTGGAGTTGAATCACTGCAGAATCCAACTTGAGCAAGAGAGGCAGAGAGTGGCCCAGCTCCTCTCCATTCACAATGCAGGGGATAAGACAGACATACGCCAACTGCTGGACAGCGAGAGATTAGACAAAGAGCGAGCAGAGGCCAAAGCAGCTCAGTTACAAGAGGACCTGGGGCACACACGCAGTGAAGCTGCCCAGCTCCAGGAGGCAATTAGCAAGGTGAAACTTACAAACACACTCCGATAACTTATAACTTTGATTATCTTGAGTTGTTTTAAAAGGATAGTTCACCCAAAAATGGTAATTCTGTCTTTAATTACTCACTCTCATGTGGTTCCAAACCCGTAAGACCTTCGTTCATCATCAGAGCACAAATTAAGATTTTTTTTTTGGATGAAATTCGAGAGCTTTCTGACCCTCCCATAATGCATCGGATGCGTTCAAGGTCCAGAAAGGTAATAAGGACATCGTTAAAATAGTCCATGTGACATCAGTGGTTCAACCTTCATTTCGTGAAACTACGAGGATATTTATGTGCGCAAATAAAATAACTTTATTTAACAGTTTCTTCTCTTTCGTGTCAGTCTTCATCATGCCTTAGCATAGTATTAGCATATTAGATATGTACCGTATTTTTTGGACTATAAGTCGCACCTGAGTATAAGTCGCATCAGTCCAAAAATACGCCATGATGAGGGAAAAAACATATAAGTCGCACTGGACTATAAGTCGCATTTATTTAGAACCAAGAGAAAACATTACCGTCTACAGCTGTCTCGCGGCTGGAGATGGTAATGTTTTCTCTTGGTTCAGTTCTCTTAGTTCATTTCTCTTGGTTCATGTCAAATTAATTTTGATAAATAAGTCGCACCTGACTATAAGTCGCAGGACCAGCCAAACTATGAAAAAAAAAAAGTGCGACTTATAGTCCGGAAAATACGGTAGCTGGATGAAATTTCAACTTCTTGCAAGTTAAAGTGTTCCCCAACATTTGTTTTGAGTATTGATATTGAACATCTAGTTCCCTAGTAACATGATTGGACTACATAACAACCTTAGCAACCACCCAGATCATCATAGCATTGTGATATCCAGTTTTGAACAGCCATTAGCATAGGTAATATGTAGTTTTCAACTTCATGAAAGTCAAACAAGAGTTCCAAATGTATGCTTTCTAAACAGATTTTGAACAACCAGTTCCTAGTAGCAACATGCTAACAACCACTCAGAATTCCTAGCAGGAATATAATAATTGCCTGGCATTGCATTGTGGAGTTTTGAACAGCATAAGCATAAACTTAAAGCACAGATATTGAACCTCCAGGTTAAGTAGTAGCAGTGTGCTAATGTATTGTGTGTATCTTTATGTTCCCAAAGCTGGAGGGGGAGTTCCGAGCATTTCGTGACGATGTCCAGGCACAGTTAGCAGAGCAGAAGCATCTCCTGGAGCAGCAGTGCTCTGAGCTGGAGGAGAAGGACACAGAGATCGCCGACATGAAGGAGACCATCTTTGAGCTGGAGGATGAAGTCGAGCAGCATCGTGCTGTCAAGCTTCATGACAACCTCATCATTTCTGACCTGGAGAGTAAGTGATAGTTACTAAGCTCTATATTTAATGTATATATGTGTGTATGTATAGGCAGATTGTCATAAATATATATATGTATGTAAAAACGAATTTGGTGTTGATGACCAAATGTTCTGTTTTCATTATCTTGTGGTTATTCATGCTTCTGTCCACATAGAGGCGTCATTGAGCTACCAGAGTAGACAATAGACAGACATTATTTTGACATTATTTTAAAAGATATTTCAACTTTCTTTATAAACCTATATTAAACCTATATAAACCTTTTTTCACTTTAGATTCCATCAAAAAGCTTCATGATCAGAAGTATGACATGGAGAAGGAGATTAAGGTTCTTCACCGAAAATTGCGGGTACATTTTCCCTTTTTATTTGTTTCTGTTTTATGTATCATTATGCCATTTATTGGTTGATTCATTCTTCCACACCTGTCACTCACAGGAGGAATCAGCCGAGTGGCGTCAGTTCCAAGCTGATCTGCAGACAGCTGTCATCATCGCCAACGACATCAAGACAGAAGCTCAGGAGGAGATCGGAGACCTGCGGCGCCGCCTGCAAGAAGCTCAAGAGCAAAATGAGAAGATGAACAAAGAGCTGGATGAACTAAATAGCAAGACGTAAGAGATTTAATGCAAATTTACAATGCAATGCGTTGTGACAACAGGGATGTTGACACAGGTTGTGTGATTGTTTTTATATGTACAAATATTTGCATATGCTGGAGATTTATGTGACAGAGTTTGCTTGCATTACAGACAGGAAGAGGAGCGTGGCCGTGTGTATAATTATATGAACGCAGTAGAAAGAGACTTGGCTGCGCTGAGGCAGGGGATGGGCCTGAGCCGACGTTCCTCCACTTCCTCTGAACCTTCACCCACTGTCAAAACACTCATCAAGAGCTTCGACAACGCCTCACAAGGTTCATAAATTCGTGCAGATTTATGAATATACATGCTCACATTTAGGGTGTTGTGTCACGGTGTTTATAAATCTTTACTGGTTGCTAGAAGGTTGTAGGTTGTTTGAACATCACAAGGACTATTGAGCCATTTTGCTGTAAGTGTGTCCAAGGGGTTTACCCTGAAGTGTACTACAAGATAAAACCCTTATTTAAATGACAGATTAGCAATCTGATATGCTGGAATGCAAATATATAAATCATTTTTTTCTGTTTCTCCATCTGTTTCTCTATACAAAGGTCCTGTTTCAGCCAGTCCTGCCGCTGCTGTTGCTGTTGCTGCTGCTATTTCCAGAACTCCCCTCAGTCCCAGTCCCATCAAAACCCCTCCAGCCGCTGCTGTCTCTCCCATGCAGGTATAAATAATTAGAATTAATGGTTACACTTTAAAATAAGTTTTCATTTGTTAACTTTAGTTAATGTATGAAAATGAGTAAACAACGAACAATACATTTATTACAGTATTTCTACTTCTTTTTTAATGCTAGTTAATAAAAATACAGTTGTTAGTTCATGTTAGTTCATAGTGCATTATGTAATGTTAACAAACACAACTTTAGATTTGAATAATGCATTAGTAAATGTTCAAATTAATATGAACTAAGATTAATACATTCTGTTTTGTATTGTTAATTCTTAGTTCATATAAACTAAAGTAGTTAACTAATGTTAACTAATGAATCTTATTGTTACGTTAAGTGTTACTGATATAATGAATAGGTGAATGTATATAAACAACCTTATATATGCCAGGTCATAAGTAGGTCATGAGTAATAATGGTTGCACTTTATTTTACAGTATGTGTACTTACATGTACTTATACTGTACTTACAGTGTTTTTATCTAAGAAAGTTCTGGTAATACAAGGTAACTACATGGGGTAGGGTTAGGTTTAGGGGTAGGTTCAGAGTTAGTACCTAGTTATTACATAGTTATTGTTATTACTATAATAAGTACATAGTATGTACATGAGGAACAGGACTGTAAAATAAAGAGCACTATCGTAATATATTATTACGGTAGCAATGTAAATCGCAATATAGTTGTGGCCTATTCTAACCCCAAATGTTTCATATATGTTAATTATATAGTCATAATTAATAAGTTTGACATCATTGCAAAAACAAAGTACTTAAAATCATGACCATACCATTCAAATGTGTAGGTCAGTAAGGTTTTATCCTGTTTTTGAAAATTTCTCATACTCACCAAAGCTGCATGTAATAAAAACAGTAATATTGTGAAATTTTATGACCATTCAAAATAACCTGTTTCTATTTTAATATATCTTAAAATGTAGTTAATTTATTATTCATTATTTTCAAGCAGCCATAACTCCAGTCTTCAGTGTCACATGATCATTCAGAAATCATTCGGATTTGCTGCCAAATTAGCATTTCGTCTTATTAGCAATGTTGAAAACAGTTGTGCTCTTTAATATTTTTGTGAGAACCGCAATACTTTTTTCTAGATTTTTATTTTAATAGAAAGTAAGAATTTTTTTTATTTTTTATTATTATTATTTCAATTGTCTTTAAAGATGCATTGGATCAGTCTTATACATCCTTGCTGAATAAAAGTATTAATTTCTTTAGAAAAAAATCATACTAATTATACTGACAAAACTTTTGTAATAACTTTTGGTAGTTTATTTGTCATAAGTATAACTGAATATACATTTAAAGCCGTTGTAAAAACGCAGCATAAAAGTAAAAACTGAATTTGCTAAATGGGTCTCTGATCACTCTAGCAGATGTCTGCATTCTTTCTGACCTAACACCCCTGTCTGTCAGATGAGATCTCCAGACTTGCTGTGCGTGGCTTTCCTTCTTGTTCGCTCCCTCTGTCCTCCACGGATGTCCTTTGCCGTGTTGCTGTTTTTGAATAGGTCATGCAAGTGTTCTCAAAACGTGCCAAAACAGGATGTTTTTGTACGGAAAGAAAATAAAATTTGACGTACTTTGAGTATGATACTTATGCAAGGCACAGAGATCTTTTAGTATGTTTGTGGTGTATTTGAGTTTATTGTTGCTGGATGTTCAGAACATGATGTGCTGTGGTCATAAAATCATGCTGCATGTTCAGGAGGTGGTTCACATTTGAGCATCCAATTTTAACATTGACTGGCACTGAATGTATTGCTGTAACTTCTTGCAGACAGCTAATATGTTCTTGCTTAAGCATAATTTTATTTGTGTTATTGGGCATGAGAGAGCCTTGAATTTTTTTTAGAAATGGTAATTACCAACAGTTTTTCAAAGCCAGGACAGTAGTGCCTATCCGTTTAGGCTATGAAAAACAAAAGAGTGCTTTAAACACATCAACAGTGCACAGCACACTGTCATAAGACTAGTCTCGCAATCTTTACTTGCCTCGTGAAATCTGAGTCTGTTTTAAAATTGGAAAAAGTAACAAAAACTGTTTTTGCATCAAGTTTGATTCTTTTCTTTGAACCAGTTCAAACTGTCTATTTTAGAGAGTTGCTTTCAAATGGAAAATTTTTAAAATTGCTTGCATCGTCATTTACAAATGTTTTTCTGGAAAAAAAAGTCCCTGTCTAGTATTTTAACTTACAAAATACAACAAACACCAAAACTAAAATAAAAATAAAAACTGAAAATATAAAAGCTATTAATAATATAGTAGTATATAAATAAAGCTAAAACAATATTGGTGCATAATAATGAAAATTATTCAATATAATTCATTCTTCATTTATTGACAGTATTTCTTTTTTTTTTTTCTTTTTTTTTTTTTTTACATCCCAAGATTGTTTTATGATTATTTTTTATCTGCTTGCCAAAAATGGTTTGGTTGAAATGAAGGTCACCTCTTAATTAATTCAATAAAAAAAAAAAATTACAATGTAAAAAAAGGCTAAATATATAGAAAAAGTGTTATTAATTTTAGCTGTATTGCCCAGCCCTGTTTTGACCACCTGTATGTTTTTTTCTGTATATTACAGAGGCACACCATCAGCTCAGCAAAACCCTTGTCATCAATGCTGGACAAGAGACCGAGCTACACAGACCTGAGCATACCAGGTGGGCTGACATTAGTCACACTTGAAATCTAACTCCTTGGTCTTTTGGTCTTCCCTCACACCGGTTTGATCTAGTTATCCAGAGGTGAAGTCAGAGTTAAAGGTCATGTGTAATCATGCTGTACCGTTTCCCTCAGGCTTAACATTTGCAGTTAATGACCACTGAGATTTTGTGCTGGGCCTTGAGAAGGAAACAGGATATTTATTTTAGAAGAGCACAAGCTTAGTCATGCCACATAAAGCCTGTTATTTTTTGTCATGATTGTATGTGTGTTTTTATGTAATTCAATAGCGGACCACCACCTCCGGACCTCACCTGTAACGCGCCCCAGCTGCAGCCTCCAGAGGGGGACAAACATAGACTCGACTAAGTCTTTATCAGGTATGTTTAGACCTGTTTAGAGTACTTGTTCTGCACCAGCTATAGTCAAAATCTCATCTATAGAGTTATTCAAAATAACCTTTGTGTGTTGTGACATCAAAGGAATGGTTTAGACAAAAATGAACATTTTACCCTCAGGCCAGGTAAGATGCAGATGAGTTTGTTTCTTCATCAGAACAGATTTGGAGAAATTTAGCATTACATCACTCGATCTCCAGTGGATAGACTGCAGTGAATGGGTGCCGTGAGAATGAAAGTTCAAACAGCTGAGAAAAACATCACAATAATCCACAAGTAAACCACACCACTCCACCACTTTCATGTCTTGTGAAACGGAAAGCTGCAAGTTTGTAAGAAACAAATCCATCAAGGTGCTTAAACGCTAAACCGTCCACCTGTCCATAATTCATAATAATGCTTTCTGTAGTTAAAAAGTCCATCTCCTGTTGTCCTCCCACCTCACAATCCACCGACACTTTTGTTCAGAATTGTTTTGGACTTTTTGCAAACTGTGCTTGATCTGTGTATATTTCTCTCTTGATTCAGACCAGATTACTTTTAAACTGGAGGAAGCATTATCATGTATAGAAGACTCATATTTTGGCGAGAAGTGATGGTTTAAAGTTAAATTACCTGGATGAGTTTCTTACAAACATGCAGCTTTTTATTTCACAGGATGTTGAGTCAAAGCTTATGGGTTATTGTGTTTTTTTTATCAGCTTTTCTGACTCTCATTCTGACGGCACCCATTCACTGCAGAGAATCCAGTGGTGAGAAAGTGATGTAATGCTAAATTTATCCAAATCTCTTCTAATGAAAAAACAAACTGGATGGCCTAAGGGTAAATACATTTTCAGCAGATGTTCATTTTTGGGGGAACTATTCCTTTGACAGCACACAGATTTTGTAACGTCCATGCATCCTCTGCTTGTCAGTTTCTCGCAGAAGCAGTGAAGAGTTAAAGAGAGACTTGTCGGTAACAGACACATCAACGCCATCGTCAATCATTGCGCTAGGCTCGTCTTCTCCTCAGCTTTCTTTGTCATCCAACTCCTCCTCCCCGACCGCCTCGGTCACGCCCACCACACGAGGACGTTTACGGTAAGGGGCGGCCCTTCCTTGTTTATCTATTTGCCTCCGTCTCTTATATGTTCATCTCTGCTCTGGCTCTTCTTTTGTTGACTTTCCGGAAGAATCTTTCTCTCTGTCAGGTTTGCCTGATGTCTCTATGTTTCACACTCTATCTCTGTCTCCGTCTGTTTGCTGCGGTGTCGACAGTTCAGTGTTTTGATAATGAATGTCACTCATTTGCCTGTCCTGAAAACTGACCGTGGGTCCAGTGTGGCTTTTGAACAGGCCATTGGAGGAAGACGAATCATTCTGCACTTTCCTTGATTATCAGTACATTTCCTTCTGGTCGTAGCATTGACTTCCTTGCTGGAAAAATCCAGCTAGAACCAACTTCTGATAGTAGCTGGTATTACTCACATGCTGGGTTATTGAAACTGGATTTAATATATAAATAATTTTTTAAAATAATTTTTCTTATTATAATGTCTTTTTTTAACGAGCATTACTAATTATACTCTACAGTGGAGTGAGTTGACTTTTCAACCGAAGAGGATTAGGGCCAAGTAATAATAAAAAATAAAACCATCTCAAGATTAAAAGTCATTAAATTCTAAATAAAAAAATTTAAATTATGAGAAAAAGTAATTATATTTCAAGATAAAACTGGTTCTATTTCGAGAAAAAAAGTCAAATTAAAATGCAGTGAATACCTGTGTCAGGTTCATTTCATCTGGTTGGAGAGTGTCATACAGCATCTGCAGATCTCAACATGTATTTAGACATTTTTTTCTCAAAATTTAATGGGTTTATTCTCAACATTTTATTGAAACTTTTTTTCTTGAATTTTTTTCCTCAAAATGTAACAACTTTAATCTCAAGATGGTATAATTTTTTTCTTTATTGCTTGTCCCTAATCTTCTTCCATACTTTTCTGTGTAGGATGATCTATTTTTACAATACAGAATCAATGATCAATTTATAAACTGTTACAGTGGCAGTGTCAGAAAGATCTTAAAGCTGGTGCATCTATCATGTCAATGAATCTTGGTAGAATTTCCACTCAAAAAATGAAGAATGGTTTTTGCTATTAAAGTTGAATCCAATATAAAGGAATTGTGTTGTTCGGTGATTGATGTCTCTCCAGAGAGGAACGGAAGGACCCTCTGTCTGCATTAGCCAGGGAATATGGAGGATCCAAGAGGAATGCTCTGCTCAGGTGGTGCCAGAAGAAGACTGAGGGTTATCAGGTACAAATCCTTTATATATATATATATATATATATATATATCTTTATTTCAGTCACTTGTGATCAATAGTCATGTGCAATAAATATTGATTACCATGCTGGTATCAGCCAATTGTAGCTTTTTTAAGTGGTCATATTATAAAAAAATCTGCATTTATAATATTTTCCATAATATTCATTATTGTTAAAAATATTAAGTTATATATGCACCCCTATTAATAATCTATTGGCCTGTGAAGTAGTAAAACAGATTACTTCAAACTTCACATTTTTTAATCTTTAAATAAAAATCATAAAATGTAAATAAAAACTCACATGCATACACAAGTAACTACTTTTATGTTCTTCAACTAATCCTGAAAAGATGTATCACAATTTCAACAATAATATTAAGCAGCACATCTGTTTGCAACATTGATGATAATAAGTAATTTTTCATGATCTCCATATCTGATTAGTAGAATGATTTCTGAAAGATCATGTGACACTGAATACTGGAGTAAGAACTTCTAAAAATTCAGCTTTACCGTCACAGGCTAAATAATTTTTTAAAATATATTACAACAGAATAGTAGTAATTAAATTGTAACATTTCAAAATATTACTGTTTGTGGGGAAGTCGTGGCCTAATGGTTAGAGAGTCGGACTCCCAATCGAAAGGTTGTGAGTTCGAGTCCCGGGCCGGCAGGAATTGTGGGTGGGGGGAGTGCATGTACAGTTCTCTCTCCACCTTCAATACCACGACTTAGGTGCCCTTGAGCAAGGCATCGAACCCCCAACTGCTCCCCGGGCGCCGCAGCATAAATGGCTGCCCACTGCTCCGGGTGTGTGCTCACAGTGTGTGTGTGTTCACTGCTCTGTGTGTGTGCATTTCGGATGGGTTGAATGCAGAGCACAAATTCTGAGTATGGGTCACCATACTTGGCTGAATGTCACTACACTTCACTAATGCAGCCTTATTGAGATTAGATGTATTTAAAAAAAAATAATAATATAAAAAATAATAATAATATATACCATATATATATATATACCATATATATATATATATATATATATATATATATATATATATATATATATATATATATATATATATATATATATATATATATATATATATATATATATATATATATATATATATATAATTAATTCATTTTATTGTATTGTATACAGTGTAAGAAAATGTAAAAATCCTTTTTTATTATTATTCATTCTGACCTTCTGTCCTATTTTACAATTTTCAAAACCTGTTTATTTCCAGGTTTAAATTAGATTTTGAATTTTATGTGTTCTCCACCTAATTTGTCAAACAATAGAAACATTATTTCATTTATTTCTGTGTAGCTTAAAATTTGTACATTCAGAATTTCATGGTTCTCAGCGTTTAGGTATTCTTGTTTGAGTGCGTTTGCTTTTTAAATGGAACGTGACCGTGCATAATGTACAGAATCGTCTTCTATCGCAATTACTCTTATGCCGTCAAGCATATAAAATGTTTACCATTCAGAGAGGGTTTTGGACCATGATGTTACCATGGTTTCCCTCAAGCCAGGAAGTGTGCTACATTTCTCCTGCCCCATGTCACAAACATAAAACATCTGAGCCAATCAGAGCATAGAACCCTTGTGTGCACAGATTTGGGATGTTTGTGATTTTTATAGTTGTGTTTTCCTTTTTCATTTCATAGATTCTGAAATTCCTTTAACTCAAAAGTTAAGAATGTTATTGATGATAGTGTTCCCGTGAAAGTCAGCAAGAAGACTGGCAGACAAAAATCACCTTGAAGAAAATCAACAGCAGTACAGAGAATGAAAAGACAATGGAGAAAAGCTGAGCAGATGTGGTGGAAGATGACATTTTAAATTCAGTATAACATCTATGAAGACAGCCTTCATGCTTTCAATGTGGAACTAGCCACAGTTAGACCTCACTTAAACAACACTTGCAAGCTTTTTGCTACTGTTGAGAGACTAACAAACCCCCAATGTCAGATTCCCAGTGAAATGCTCTCCGACAGCAAATGCAATGAGTTTGCTTCCTTCTTTTCTGAGATCATCAGTAATATCAGAAAAGCTATTAGCACATCCTCAAGTTATACAAAGATCAGACAGATTTGACGGCAAACTCAAAAAGAAGTTACGTCTGTTTTTGAAGCAAGTGAGCTTTCAAAAGTGTGCTGAACTGTTTACAACCCGAATTCCGGAAAAGTTGGGACGTTTTTTAAATTTTAATAAAATGAAAACTAAAAGACTTTCAAATCACATGAGCCAATATTTTATTCACAATAGAACATAGATAACATAGCAAATGTTTAAACTGAGAAAGTTTACAATTTTATGCACAAAATGAGCTCATTTCAATTTTGATTTCTGCTACAGGTCTCAAAATAGTTGGGACGGGGCATGTTTACCATGGTGTAGCATCTCCTTTTCTTTTCAAAACAGTTTGAAGACGTCTGGGCATTGAGGCTATGAGTTGCTCGAGTTTTGCTGTTGGAATTTGGTCCCATTCTTGCCTTATATAGATTTCCAGCTGCTGAAGAGTTCGTGGTCGTCTTTGACGTATTTTTCGTTTAATGATGCGCCAAATGTTCTCTATAGGTGAAAGATCTGGACTGCAGGCAGGCCAGGTTAGCACCCGGACTCTTCTATGACGAAGCCATGCTGTTGTTATAGCTGCAGTATGTGGTTTTGCATTGTCCGGCTGAAATAAACAAGGCCTTCCCTGAAATAGACGTTGTTTGGAGGGAAGCATATGTTGCTCTAAAACCTTTATATACCTTTCAGCATTCACAGAGCCTTCCAAAACATGCAAGCCGCCCATACCGTATGCACTTATGCACCCCCATACCATCAGAGATGCTGGCTTTTGAACTGAACGCTGATAACATGCCGGAAGGTCTCCCTCCTCTTTAGCCCGGAGGACACGGCGTCCGTGATTTCCAACAAGAATGTCAAATTTGGACTCGTCTGACCATAAAACACTATTCCACTTTGAAATAGTCCATTTTAAATGAGCCTTGGCCCACAGGACACGACGGCGCTTCTGGACCATGTTCACATATGGCTTCCTTTTTGCATGATAGAGCTTTAGTTGACATCTGCTGATGGCACGGCGGATTGTGTTTACCGACAGTGGTTTCTGAAAGTATTCCTGGGCCCATTTAGTAATGTCATTGACACAATCATGCCGATGAGTGATGCAGTGTCGTCTGAGAGCCCGAAGACCACGGGCATCCAATAAAGGTCTCCGGCCTTGTCCCTTACGCACAGAGATTTCTCCAGTTTCTCTGAATCCTTTGATGATGTTATGCACTGTAGATGATGAGATTTGCAAAGCCTTTGCAATTTGACGTTGAGGAACATTGTTTTTAAAGTTTTCCACAATTTTTTTACGCAGTCTTTCACAGATTGGAGAGCCTCTGCCCATCTTTACTTCTGAGAGACTCTGCTTCTCTAAGACAAAGCTTTTATAGCTAATCATGTTACAGACCTGATATCAATTAACTTAATTAATCACTAGATGTTCTCTCAGCTGAATCTTTTCAAAACTGCTTACTTTTTTAGCCATTTGTTGCCCCCGTGCCAACTTTTTTGAGACCTGTAGCAGGCATTAAATTTTAAATGAGCTAATTAAGTGGATAAAAGTGTAAAATTTCTCAGTTTAAACATTTGCTATGTTATCTATGTTCTATTGTGAATAAAATATTGGCTCATGTGATTTGAAATTCCTTTAGTTTTCATTTTATTAAAATTTAAAAAACGTCCCAACTTTTCCGGAATTCGGGTTGTAGAAGCAGATCTCTTAGAAGTGGTGAATGCCTCACTTCTTTCTGGGACTTTTCCAAACTCCCTGAAAACTGCAGTTGTTAAGCTCCTTCTGAAAAAGAGTAATCTTGATAACACCATATTGGAGAACTATAGACCAACATCAAATCTTCCTTTTACAGACAATATTATTGAAAAGGTAGTTTTTAATCAGCTGAACAACTACTTTTACTTAGATGTATATCTGGACAATTTTCCATCTGGTTTCTGACCGCATCACAGCACAGAGACAGTGCTCATTAAGTTAATAAATGATATTCCCTCTGATTCTGGCAAAATATCAGTGCTGGTACTACTAGATCTTAGTGCTGTGTTTGACACTGTCGATCATAACATACTTCGAGAGAGACTAGAAATCTGGGTCAGGTTTTCTGGGATAGTACTCAAATGGTTCAGGTCTTACTAGGTTATTATGTGCGTATAGGAGAACATAAGTCTAAGTAGGCGTCCATGACATGGAGTCCCACAAGGCTCAATTCTTGCACCGCTCTTATTTAGCCTGTATATGCTCTCACTAAGTCAAATAATGAAAAAGAACCAAATTGCCAATCACAGTTATGCAGATAACACCCAGATTTAACTAACCCTATCTCCAAATGACTACAGCCCCATTGACTCCCTCTGCCAATTCATAACAGTTGGATGTGCCAGAACTTTCTTCAGTTAAACAAGGAGAAAATTTAAGTCATGGCAACAAAGATTTGGAAACAAAGATGAAGTTCTCAAGGTGAATGCATACCTTGACTCTTGGGGTCTAACAACTAAAAATCAAGTCAAGAATCTTTGTTTGATTCTGGAGACAGACCTTAGTTTCTTCAGTAGTCATATCAAAGTAGTAACTAAATCAGCATACTATCACCTCAAAAACATTGCAAGAATTAGATGTTTTGTTTCCAGTCAAGACTTGGAAGAAACTTGTTCATGCCTTTATCACCAGCAGGGTGGACTATTGTAATGGTCTCCTCACAGGCCTTCACAAGAAGACCATTAGACAGCTGCAGCTCATCCAGAACAGAACTGACAGAATTCTGAACAGAACCAGAAAATCTGAGCATATCACACCAGTCCTCAGGTCCTTACACTGGCTTCAAGTTACATTTAGGATTGATTTTAAAGTACTTTTACTCATTTATAAATCAGTCCTAGGACCTAAATACATTGCAGATATGCTCACTGAACACAAACCTAACAGAGCACTCAGATCATTAGGATCGAGTCAGTTAGAAATGCCAAGGGTTCACACAAAACAAGGGGAGTCCACTTTTGGCTATTATGCTGCCTACAGTTGGAACCAGCTTCCAGAAGAGATCAGATTTAAATCCAGACTCAAAACTCATCTCTTTTAGCTGTGCATTTATTAAATGAGCACTGAGCTACGTCCAAACTGATTGCACTGTATTTTATGTATAATCATTTTCTATTTTAAACTGTTTTAAATTCATTTAAAAAATTGTAAATAATTTTAAAAGTTTATAAATTCCTTGTTTTATTGTTGAGATTTTTTAAGTTATTATTTTAATTCATTTTTATAAAATCACGTTGAATTAAACTTGTCACCAGTGGATAAAACCCAATAAACACTAGTGGATAAAAGCTATTTTTCAATGTATCTCTAATGTGTTCATTACAAGTGGCCTGGCTTTACTTGGAGTGCACTTTTTGCAGCGAGCAGGCGTCTGTTTCTCAGTTTTCAATGTGATTAGCTTAATGCTCTCTCCCCTGGGCCTTCCTGTTTTTTTTGCACACAAGACCTCTTTTCATTACCCTCTCGCTTTGAACACAGGCGCACAAACGAGAGAGGACACTGGGAGCACGTCTCGATGTCTTCGTAACCCTGTCTTCACACGTTTCTGTTGTGCTGATGCTTGTTTGGCTGCAGTCAACATGGCTGTAGTTTTTGCTCTGAATTGTATGGGAGGGTTGTGGACTAAACTGGCTGGTGAAGAATGAAATGACAGTGAATGCTATTTAAAGAATTTACAGTTGAAGTAAAAACTAAATTGACCTTTTAAATTTTATAATTTATCTTAACATTTTATTTTCACTGTCATTTTGTCCTTAATTTGAATTAAATTGTTATATAATAATAAAATTGAATTTATGAATTTGTTTGGTATCAGTAAGTTTCTCATGCTCACCAAGGCTGCGTTTATTTCATAAAAATACAATAAAATAGCAATATTGTGAAATATTTATTATAATAAAAAATATTATTTTTCAAAAGCCACTACTCCAGTCTTCAGTGTCACATAATCCTTTAGAAATCATTCTTATATGCTTATTCAGTTCTCAATAAATATTTCTTCTTATATTATTATGTTGAAAAAGGTTTGCTGCTGCTTATTTTAGTGGACACTGTGATTTTATATACATATTTATATATTTTTTCAAAATACTTAATGAATAGAAAGCACAAAAGTCCAGTATTTATTTTTTTATTTTTACATGAGATTCAGCAAAGACACTTTAAAAGTAAAGATAGATAAACCAAAATATATTATCAACAGTCGCTTTTAAACAAATATTAATCTGATTAATAATTGTTTTTTTTTCTTTTTCAAAACATTTGCCACTTGGGTTGAGATTTTGTGACATAATTACAATAACATTCATACATGTTAAAGTGGGGCTAAATAACACGGATGCTTTTTGGGGACATTTACTACGAAAAGCACTACCACAGTGCATAGTCAGTGGTCAGTGTTCTAGCACAGATCTTTTGATGAAAATCAGGGCATCATTATCAGTGTGAGACCACTTTGGTGCTCCACAGACCTGGGTCTGTTGCTGTCTCTCCATCCCCTGCTTCTGTGGCCCACTCTGATGAGCTCATCACTTTCTTTCACTTCACTCTCTGTGGGTTGCCACAAAGCTCTGCCAATTTACACTGTCACTTTGCATGTTTACGTTATCGTTATCGTTAAAGTAGCCCATGTGAAATCAGTGGTTCATGTTAATTGCATGAAACTACAAGAATACTTATTTGTCAGCTGAATTGTTTTGTTTGTGGAATCCATGATATTTTTTTTTCCAGGATTCTTTTGAAGAACAGCATTTAATTGAAATATCTTTTTGTAACAATATAAAGTATTTACTATTGATTTTAATTCATCCTTGATAAATAAAAGTATTAATTCGTTTTTAAAAAAATCATACTGACTAAACACTTTTGAATGGTAGTGTATATGTGCAAATGAGACGTGAGAGCTGTAGATCTGAGGTGGAGGGCATTCGTCGGCATTAATGAACGCAAAACCTCTTTCCTGGTCACAACAAAACCATAAATGGCCCACATTGAGTCAGATGGCTACTTCTGTGTATGGGTTAAAGCAAATGTGTGAAGTATGCTGATACTACAGATAAGCAAGACTGCTGAACAAACACTTCAGCATGAGGTGAGGATGTCTGAATACATCTCATCCATCAAATTCTAGGCAATGGAGAGCTTATAGTAAACATATGTTATTTTTGCCCTTTTACTTACAAACTGTTTCATGGCCAAATTTTATTGTATGCAAGTCTACGCAGAATCTGACATTTTCCACACTTTCAGTACTGATTATGAGCAGAATTTTGCTAAATATTGTATCATGTCTGTAAAATGATCTGTGGCTGAAAGCACTAAATAGGCAAAATATTTACTAAGCAAACAACGTAATGCTTGCGTGTAATGTAAAATATGTAGCAAGATGAGGTTTTTGGTCAACATTCACTTTAAGTATCTCCAAATAAGATGCGTAAATGAAAAGCAATGTTTCCAACGTTTGTGTAAACACTGAAAAAAAGACATTAGTTCTGTCAAGATTTACAGCTGTGGCTCTTAACTACAACCATAATGTCACAGGGGCACGGAAAGATTCACTGTTTCATCAGCCCCGCTGAATCACCCACCCAATTCCCTCTGTTCATCTACTGAAATTGTAATTATTGATCTTTTTTTCTCCTCCTCCACACAAACACACACACAGAACATTGACATCACCAACTTCAGCAGCAGCTGGAACGATGGGCTGGCTTTCTGTGCCATACTTCACACCTATCTGCCGGCACATATCCCCTACCACGAACTCAACAACCAGGACAAGGTCTGTACCCTCAACACACAAAAGGCACAAACAGGGTGATTTCAGGTAAATTGGACAATTTAAATTTGGCCCAGTTTATCTGAATTCACTGATCAGTTAGTATATATCAGTTGGCACAATAAAACATTTTAGAGAAGACTTGCATATACTTCCCAATAATTCCATTTATTTATTGACATCATTTCTTCTTGCTTGTGTTTTGCAGAGGCGAAATTTCACTTTGGCCTTCCAGGCAGCAGAAAGTGTGGGAATTAAATCCACACTGGTGAGTTTAATATGAATATCGCAGCTTAGTAATATATACGTCGTATTTCAGAACTCAATTTAAAATGAACACTTTCATTCAGGCAAGGATGCATTAAATAAATCAAAGGTGACGGTGGAGACATTTATAATGTCACAAAAAATAATAAATACAGTTCGGTTGAGGTTTTTTTTCATCGAAGAATTCTGGAAAAAAATGCATAACGGTTTCAATTAAAATATGAAGCAACTATTGATAAAAATAAATGTTTCTTGAGTTGAAAATCAGCATATTAGAATAATTTCTGAAGGATCAAATCATGTGACACAAATTCTGCTTTGCCATAGCACCGATACATTTTATAAAGAAAAATATATTCAAATAGAAAACATATTGTTTAAATTATAATATTTCACAAAATTACTGTTTTTACTGTATTTTAATCAAATAAATGCAGACTTGCTGAACTTTTTTTTTTAAAATCTGTTTTAATAACTTTCCTGTCAGAGGATGCATGTTGTATCCATGCCTTTTTTTCTTTCCTAATGAAATTCTGTTAAACATATATGATATCTCAGTATGTTGTACAATCTCTTTATTGATATCGGTTGAATAAATCTTCTAAACATTAGTAGATAATTTCCTAATTTTGCAGCTGTAAAACATTAACGCAACTAGCTGTGACTTCACATTCCTGAAAAAACATCTCAAATTGAGAAACATTCAACTATGAATCATCAGTGCTCCTCCTAATTTGTGATCTTTCAAGGGTTATCTTGTCATATCCTGTTTTATACAGCTAATTAAACATTTTAGGTGTGTTGTTAAACTGCATGTTTTTATTCTTATGCTTTTTTTTTTTTAGAAACTTCTTCCATTCGGTCATGCTGCGTTCTATTACTATTCATCTAAGATAAGCCTTTGTTGTTTCATCATGTTGCAATGTTAAAAAATCATGTCATGTGGTAAAAAGGGCAACACATACTGTACAAAGAATGAACCAAATACTTAAATAGATAGCATAGTAATATCACATTATTTAGCAGTTTTGGTGGATAAAATATGTTCCCTATTTTGAAAAGAGGCAGCAGTATTTAATGTAATGCCTTCGTAAAGCTGATTGCAGTAAAACCATGACTTCTAGTTTTGCTATAACAGTTTTTTTTGTTTGCTCAAAAGCTGTGGCAAGATAGTTGTGTAACATAGCACACAACGTCACGTAGGTTGACACAAACATCCTTTTTTCTGACCAATTCCTCTTGCCTTCCCACATCTGACTCATTGTCTCTGTCTGACAGGACATTGGTGAAATGGTGCACACAGAAAGACCTGACTGGCAGTGTGTCATGACCTACGTGACGGCCATCTATAAGTATTTCGAGACCTGAGGATCTTCTTGAACGTCTGCAGTCGGTTCACTTTCCTTGCTGCGGTCAAGATGCTACAAATTTCCCAGATGCCTTAGCTGCGAATCCTTACGGTTTCCTCCAGTCTGTTCCCAGAATCCTGTATAGCTGCTGAAACAGGCCAGATCCTACTAAGCTTCTCCGAACTGCAGTGCTTTTGAAGAGAAGTGGGAAGTCGGTGGGATCGTGAGCCAGCAACTTCCTTTAAGAACATTGCAACACTAATTAAAGTGTATTGTGCCCACCGAGCAACACAAATGTGAAATTCTGAATACGATTGCCTTTGAATGTTGCCTTGTTTTATAGTTTTGTCATAAGGATGCCCTATGCATGCCAGTATTGGTCTTAGATTATCAGTATTTATTCCAAAGAGTGATGCCACAACAGGCTTCGCCCACAAAAATGCCCAAATAAGTTTAAATCTGACAAAAAAAACTTTTTTCTAACAAAAAAGACAGGGCTCCTTAAAGGAATATTTCTCCCTAAAATACAAGTTTGCTGGCAATTTACTCATCCTCAGGCCATCCAAGATGTAGATGAGTTTGTTTCTTCATCAGAAAAGATTTAGAGAAATTTTGCATTAAATCACTCACCAGTAGATCTTCTGCAGTAAATGGGTGCCGTCAGAATGGGTTTGTTTCTTACAAACATGCACTGTTTTCTCTTCACAAGATGTTAATTAAAGGATTACTTGTGGATTGTTGTGATATTTTTATCAGCTGTTTGGACTCTGATTCTGACGGCACCCATTCACTGCATTGAATCTATTGGTGGGCAAGTGATGCGATGCTAAATTTCTCCAAATCTGTTCTTATGAATTTGAAATGAAATGAAATTTAGGTTTTTGAGTGAACTACTCTTTTAACATTCAGCTTGGTTTTGTTGATATGTGTTTTTTTTCTTATACACTAAACGAAAGCTAATTATGAATCTAATATGTAATTTGTAATGAAGCTGTTTGACAATTTTTTTTTTATACTCTATGCTCATTCCAGCTTATCTTCCATCACTGAAAATGCTGCAGGACCTTTTTTCTGCTTGAAATGTCAGCACAAATGAAATGCATGGCTGCTTGTTTTCTGTTTTACAGGATATTTTTCAGCATTTCAGTCCTTTTTGTCTGCACTACTAATCCTTATTTGACACCTAAAGCCAGCTGGGTTCTGGAAGCTTGCTGATTCAGATTGAGTTTGTCTTATGGGTGTAAAAGCACAAATAAAAAAAGGCTGAATGTGGATTCACTGATATGAATTATGAAATAAGACCACTACAATCCAGCCGCACTGTCAGCACATGGTTAAATCCCGCATTGTACCTCTCCCATTATATACTGTACGTCTGTCAAAGATAAGCCTCCGCACACAAAACCGAAGCCTTACATGGAAAAGGAAAGGCCAATAGCACAATTGATGTTTTAGATAAACTTGCTCTGCTGTCTTCAATGCACTGCTGTTTTAATATATTTGTTTTGTAAATTCTTCGAAGGGATCAAGTGGGTTGCAGCAAAATTATTCTGCCAATCACAGCAGTTCAAAGTGAATTTTATGTCAAGGGCACGTCTTGTATTTGCTAAACTATAATTTATTCAATTTAAGCTACGGAGAGCCCTGTCGTGTTTTAAATGATAGATTTTGTTTGACAGTCCTCAGTGGTGTATTGGTTTGTTTATATGTGGAAATGTCATTGACACTGACATTGAATTACCTAGAAAAGGTCAGTAGTGACAAGGAGTATTTTTGTTGGGATCTTCTTGTGAGATGTAGGTTGTGACCTAATCGTGTAAGGTTTAACATGAAGGATTTCGATTTGAACCAAATCATGTCATATCATACTGTGCTTTTCTTTAAAACATGCCATAATTCATACCTGTATAAATCCCGGAATGCCTTTTTGACACTATGCTTTTTCGTTTCACAAAGAAAGATTCTTAGAGCACTGTATGACATATCAAGGGGGAAAAAAGTACAGTAAGGTTTTGTGAGAACAATATTTGTGTGCACAAATACAGTCTGATATTTTAAAATGCGTTCAGTGTGTTGATTTTATGTGTGAATGGGTTTTGTTGTAACCAGTGTTGTTGTTATAACCTAAAACTAATAATGTTACATTAACTCCGCTTGTAACACCCCTCTCAATTGATTTTCTACCTTAATATAACTCATGTTTATTTAAATACTGATATATTGATATATTGATCTCTTCTTGGTCTTTGGGGTCATTCCTGGCACCTGTAAACAATTTCTTTTACAGTAATCTACATAAATTCAGCACATTTCTGCTAAGCTTGAGCAGGCTTGTCCTTCTAGATCGAAAATGGATCCAAAATCCAAGAGACTTTTGTGTACAGACATGATGTAGAGCTCAACAGCACACACCAATCTTTTAAATGAACCTGGTAGCAGGTTAATCCAAGGACACATGAGCATGAAACCGTAGAATGGATGGTAATCTAAATTGAGTGTTTCTCTCCTACTTTTTTCTTTTCTTCTTTTTAATCCAACCTTTCCTGGAAGTCCTGCATAGCACTTATGGGAAGAATCAGAAATGGAATCTAAACTACCCCTTCTCTTGTGGGAAGAAAGAAGTGAGCCAGCAGAAAAGGTCTATTTAAACAGCTGTACTCAACAGCTTCCTCCTACTACTAAAATATCCTTTCATTTTCACACCGATTGTGTCTGGCACTCTGAGGTAAGTGTCTGAAGTAAGTGTCTATATTTTTGCCGAGGGCTTTCTGCATAAACAAGGCTGTAGTAAAAGGTGAGCATGGAGGCTGTGATTTGATTTACTGAAGGGCCACAAAAAAGTCTTGGGCTTATGTATTAGATCCAAATCATTAAGAAATGTCACTGCAGTGTGTGCTGCGTGCTTTAATGAAGTCCTTGGTCGGTGGACCTCAGCCTCTGGTTTGCTGATTACATACATTTATCTTCATGTGGCCCTGAGGTGAAGCAGGATGTTTCGGTGGTACGTGAGAAACCACACAATCTCACGGTACTCGTCAGGTCCCTCGCTTCCTTATCCTCACGCACGTTTACATCCGCCATTGGACTATTTGCGTATATTTCGAACTGGGTTTACTCCGATGAAGATAGATTCTAATAACTAAATTCCCCGGATGAAACATCGTTCGTTATTCAGACTTTTTTTGCTGTAAACGTCAGACGGCCTACTAAATCCCTTCTTGTACTGTCATTAAAACAAGATTATAGATTATCTGCACGATCATCTCAAATGACTTAACTAGGTTAAGTTAATTTAATAAATTTCAAAAAATCTCTTTTCACACATCATATTCACCTAAAAAATTAACCTATTTACGTCAGTTGCTTTAGGCTAATTAGCCTATTTTATACTTTATTTAATTTTATTAGTATATATTGTATTATTATTATTGGATATTACCAGTAGTAAGTAGATTTTATTTCATTTATTCATTCATTGTGATATTGATCTAGTTTTTTTATTGTTATTTTATTTTTCCTTTATTCCTTTTTTATTTATTTTGTTCATATAGACTGGAGAGAGAGAGAGATAGATAGAGAGAGAGAGAGAGAGAGAGAGAGAGAGAGAGAGAGAGAGAGAGAGAGAGAGAGATTATTAAGGCAGAAAACAGTGTGGCCTATAGTTATAGTTATTTTTGTATTATATTTATTTAAACCGTTATACTGCTTTTATTTATTTATGTAGGCTGTTTTCTTTGCTGTTATATATTTATATTTTATTTATTTACATTCTTTCTGTTTTATTTATTTAGCCTAGTTATGATCATGCTGGCTCATCCATCTTAACTTTTATTTTAACTGCAAGGACTATAAAGAATTACAGTATGAAAGCATGATTAAGTTACCACCCACAAGGATCCTGTAGGGAGGGAAACATCGTGTTTAATGCACTTTTTATAGTTCGAATAGATTAGACTACGAAAACCAATGAGGCGTGGGTCTCTCTCTCAGAGCGCGTGAGTGTCACTGCTGTGTAAGCGCGCACATTGTCTGTGACCAGCAGCCACCACAACTCCACAGAGCGGAGAGAAGCGGCTACTCAACTCGCCTTTTCCTTGACCAAACACGTTCAGAGTAGTGCGTTTGTATTTATATTACTTATCAGGGTGATAAAACCTGTGGAACGATTTGGTCTGTATTTTTTTTTAATTATTATTCAGTTTTGCGGTTGGAAATTCAGAAATGACAGAATGCCTGGGGAGAAACCTACAACTCAGGTGCACGGCGGAAACACGCTTGTAAACAGCTAAAGTGAGTAACGGTAGTGTTTTACATTATAACAGTTCGTAAATATATTTGTTTACTAGTAAGGTTTGCGATTTAACTGAACTTTGTCAACCTTTTAGATTTTTTAATGTTTTGCTCATTCTAATCTTTAAATTCATAATCTTTATTAATTAATGTCACAACTTTGCTCACGTTTTTTAATTTTATTGTATATTTTTACAGTCGGCATAAATAGTTCACATGACAAGCAGTCACAGATGTCTCCAACAATGTGACATATGATTTTTTTTTTTTTTTTTTTTAAAGAAAACGCTCTTAAAATTGTTTTAGATGTAATAGCCTACTTCCATCTAAAACAATTTTAAGAGCGTTTTCTTTAAAAAAAAAAAAAAAAAATCATGAATTTTTTTATGCTATTTATCCACTTTTATGACCTCATTTTAACTGTGAAAATACTGTAATCTATTTGTTTAATTATTTATTTGTAAAAATATTTAATCATTTGCCACACCTCATTGCCTTAAGTGGATTAAAAAGGGTAAAAAAAGCCAGTTAGGGCATTTTTAATGAACCCCTTATCTTATAGATAAATACAGTTCTTAAAGATTTGGATGAATATTTTAAATGCTATTTGCCAGCTATATAACTCACATAAAACCTATTAGGCTATAGGTATGTAACCTATAAACCTATGTAACCTATTTATAGGTATGTAAATGTTTCAGCATTCCTCTAAATGTCGAATTTTTCTTAAGAAAAAGTTTTGCAATCAGAAATGTGTTTCTCTACTCTATGACGTTATTAAAATGACTTGAGATGTAGTTACTACATCTTAACTACACTAGAATTATGTTACAATGGCCAAGATAACTGTTAGGCATGCTTTTTGAATGACAGATAGGCGTGTAGTATACACTTATCATAGACCCCCAAACCCTAAGCTTCATTTCCTCTCACACTGAACATGCTCGCTGAGCAGCTGTCATACGGTATTTCCACACTCCCACGTTTTTTTTTTTTGTAAATACAGACATGCATGATGTGACTTTTCATTTTTTTTATTTTTATGCTGGACCTCATATCATTAATATTACGATACCTCATAACGGTTTAACCAGTTTTGGAAAGTACCTTGTCTTAATGCACAGGAAGCATTTTGTAAACCGATGCATGCTAATGCAAAAGTTGTTAAAATGCAATTTGTCACCTGAGGGAGTCAACAGCCATACCAAAGTCACGCTGAAATATAAAAAGCAAAATGGCAAAACTAAAACACAGAGGGAGAGTTATTTTTTGTGCCTGATCAAACAGACTGGAGCTAAAAGATAAGAAATCTCAAAAAAAAAAAAAGAAAAAAAGATAATGTGGCCTATCCCATGAAAGGCATGTTGCAGTTAGTCGATTCATTCTAGATAGGCCTACACAAAACCACAATAAATGACCCAAAAGAGTCAGAGGATTGCCGGACTGATTTAATTACACATACAAACAGACATTTTTAGATACTCTGTTTCTATTGTTGCTGTTTAAGCCTAATCTGAACAATTCAGGCTGAGCATTATCAAATACTAAAGTAGAGCTGAAACTTACACTGGTGTTCAAAGGATTGGGATCTAACTAAAAGTAAACACATTTAACATTTCACAAAATAATTATATTTCAAACAAACACTGTTTTTTTTAACTAGAAAAAAATGTCATGTTGTCCACAAAAATATAATAAATAATAATAATCTGCATATTAGAAAGATTTCTTAAGGATCATGTGACACTGAAAACGAAAGACTGAAAATTCAGCTTTGTCATCACAGGAATAAATTACACTTTTAAAATGTATGGTAGTAAAAAATATGTTAGTTTAAATTGTAAGAATAATTCACAATATTACTATTTTTACTGTATTTTAAATCAAATAAATGCAGCCTTGGTGAGCAAAATAGACTAACACACCCAAAACTTTGGAACGATAGTGTTTGTTGGGATATAAAAGAAATAACTGATAATAATGAGCATTTATTCATCCAATAAAGAAGAAATGCATTTATTTCATGTAGAAAGTCAATGAAACATGAAAGCAGAATCACATAAATGGGTACAAAAGAATACTTGTTCACAATTCACAATTAGCCAAGAATAGCAAAGGCATTGCAAAGTTCAACTGTACACATCCTAGAAACCAGTGAGGAAGTGCTGGCCTGGGTCTTGTGATAAATAGCAGACATGCACAAATATTTTATTCATATTTGTGGAGTCTTTCTTAAAATTAAAGCTTATTGTTGGATTTAGTCTGTCATCTTTTGATGGAGACATGGTTAATCTTTTATTGTGCGATATGATTGTTCTTTCTACAGGGTAAGAAGTCCCAGTGAAGGTCTACCCGAGCCGCTTTATGCAGTCTAGTAGCTGTTTCCTTAAATACTTTCAATGAAAGGCTGAGCTGGACCTAAGGGACATGCTGGTGAACAGGTAAATTGAGATTTACAGAGGGGTGTCACCACTGACCCTGCAGTCACATCAGTGTACTCCAGAGTGGTTTAGCAGCTGATGCCAGGTTATTTCTATCCCCTCTTTCCATTAAAACAAGATATCATTCATTCAAGAGGAATGGATGGACTGGCCAATCATCACACCTATTGCTGGAGCCATTGAGTGGCTGAGGGAAGTCCCACTGAGCAATTATCGGGAGCACAACTATGTGTGTCTCTGAGGATGTCCTTTCACACCGGTTGATGGCACCATGTCTTCTCCCCTCTACATTGTTCTTGAGCTCCTGATTGGGGTTTTGGCTGTGGCAGGGAACGTTCTGGTGTGCTGGGCCGTTTGCCTTAACAGTAACCTCCAGAGCATCACAAACTTCTTTGTGGTGTCACTGGCTTTGGCGGACATCGCAGTGGGACTACTGGCCATTCCGTTTGCCGTCATCATCAGCACGGGCTTCTGCAGCCAATTTCACGGGTGCCTCTTCATTGCCTGCTTCGTGCTGGTCCTCACACAGAGCTCCATCTTCAGTTTGTTGGCCATTGCCGTGGATCGTTATATCGCCATCAAGATCCCATTGAGGTGAGTGAATGATTCTGTTGTGAATTTAATGGTAATAGTTGAAGGCAGACTTTTGGTAAGAAGATGATTATTTAATTATTATTTAATCAAATGTTATATGTTTGGAGAAATATTTTTATCTAATCTGTATTTATTTGTAGTTAGCTTGTTTTGATAAGAGGTTAAAGGCTCCTAGATTGTGTGGCTCTCTCTGCCTTTCTCTTGATAATGACTTGATAATTGGCACAACATGGACTGCAATTCCTTCAGATACATGTAATTTCCCCTTTAATCACTCTTTCTCTTCTAGCAGTGAGGTGATTTTTTCAATAAATAGGCATGCAGCTTCACACTGTTGACACATGTTTCAAGAATAGTTCATTTCAGTAGAGCCAAATCAATAATCAATACTTAATCTGTCACCATGTTGTAATATAGTGACATACAAAGAAACAACAAACACATCTATCTATCTATCTATCTATCTATCTATCTATCTATCTATCTATCTATCTATCTATCTATCTATCTATCTATCTATCTATCTATCTATCTATCTATCTATCTATCTATCTTTCTATCTATCTATCTATCTATCTATCTATCTATCTATCTATCTATCTATCTATCTATCTATCTATCTATCTATCTATCTATCTATCTATCTGTCTTGTTACAAAACTTTCCAATCTATCTAAATATGACTTGGATCCATCTTGTAGTGTAAGCCTTGTGGATTTTCAGCCGTTATATTGTCCGTCAGTTGTAAATCATAGGTCTGATCCTTTAAAAAAAATAATAGCACACCTCTGCACAATAAGCCGCATGATTTGTGGCATCATTCATTGTCTGTAGCACAATCAGTGTGGGAGTTTAATACTTAGGTTTAGGGTTTTTTCCAAATATGTAGTGCAGTAAATGCACTATTTACGTAGTGATTAAAATACATAGCACAAAAGCAATACTTGCCTTAGTATTTCTATTTCTATCTCAGGCCAGTGATATTTATCAAAAAAGGGCTTATTTAAACATAATTTACTTAGAATTTACAGGCTGTAGAGTCTTTAATGTGGGGCATTTTGCACTCCAGTTGAACATTGTAATGGTTATTCTTAAATGCTCTGGCCCAGCATCTCTTAGCCGCACTTTTCAGTAGCTGAACGGTGTGGGACTTTACCACCCGCCTGCGTAGAGGGTGTGATGCACATTTCTGCTCATGGTGTAGATTGAGCCGCCTGAAGCATTGTAAGAGAACAGCAGTGACAGCAAAAGCCCCGGCAGGTGTTGATTACATAAGGTCTGCCGGCTTCCAGTCTCTGTGGGCGTGTGAATGAGGTACCAGTATTACTGGAGCCCTGTAAGTCCTCTGGGTTTAATGAAGCAGCCCCTGTTGTTCTCGATGGGCCTGATATAAGCCCAAGGATTTTTGGAACAATTGACATTTGACCATCGTTTCCAACTGTTGCCCTTGGCAAAGGAAACATGTAGCAGGGCTGTCTGCATTATGGGATGTTTGAAATGCATAACGGCGGTGGATTTTGCACAACTGTATTTGTAAACTGATGCTTATACAGTTGCTAATATGCCATAATTTATTATAGCACTTAACATTTAGTTCTAGGTTTTTCAACCAGGGGCCTCAATATAGTAATGTTCTTAATTAAACTTATAAAGTTTTACCATACAATATTTTTTATATATATTTATGGTCTGTGAGTATGCAAAAATATTCACTCCTTCTTGCTAAGCAGACCAAACACATTACCAATTAAGTAAAGACATATTTTCCTGCAATACCTGTTCAACATCCTTGCAAAAAGTGAAAAATTCAGCACAACCACTGTAGTCTGTCTTCTGAATATATGACTATTATGAGCCTGTTATTTTTAGTGAACCAAAAAAAAAAATAACAACAACACACAACACAACCAGTATAATCTGACTTTCTTTTTAAGAAGTCAAAAACATGTAGTGTGGCCAGTGTGGTCCAAATCTTGAATGACTCAATTTTGTCTTTAATAGTTAAGGCCGAATAATTGGATTGCTTTTTTTGCCTCCTCTAAAAATACTGTGAAAAGTTTTAAATCATTTCCAGCTGAAAAACACTGATTTAATTGAACAATTTAATTCTTCCTATGGTTTTCTATATTTCTAATTATAGTGAAGAATAGACACTGTATAGATTAAGGTTAAATCGTACAAAAACAAGGCCTGCAAGTATTATTTTAAGAATAGGCACAATACAGGTGAAATATATGGTTCTTATTAGCACATATCCTGGTATTTTTTACTTTGGCAACAATTACCAAAGCTTACCACCTAAACAATGGACATTTCCCAGGAGCAAAGTCAGTACATGCATGTGTTGATTCGGGGAAAAAATGGTGCAGCCTTTTCCAACCCTGACAGTATTCACGCACTGTGTGCGCAAAAAAGTAAACGTCCCACTCCAGGATGGACTTCAGGAAGATACAGTTGTAAAATATAATACAAATTTTGCATGCTTATCACCATATAGTGCTCCATAGCATACTTCCTACCAAAAATGCTGTCTCATGTTTGTTTTTTTGTTTTGTTTCGCTAAGGTACAACAGCCTTGTCACAGGCCGAAGAGCCAAAGGCATCATTGCGGTGTGCTGGATACTTTCAGTGGTCATCGGTTTGACCCCCATGCTAGGCTGGAACAGGCATGTCGCCGAGGGCACCAACAGCTCCTGTCCTAAAGGTATGACGGAGTGCCTGTTCGAGAAGGTGGTCACCATGGGTTACATGGTTTACTTCAACTTTTTCGGCTGTGTCTTGCCCCCGCTACTTGTCATGCTGGCCATCTATGCACGGATCTTCATGGCTGCCCGTCACCAGCTCAGACAGATGGAGCAGAAACTAGTACACTTGCAAGGACATGCCCACAAGGAGGGATCCTCATCCCGGTCCACACTGCAAAGGGAAGTCCACGCGGCCAAATCTTTGGCTATCATCGTGGGCCTCTTCGCTGTATGTTGGCTCCCATTGCATATTATTAACTGCTTCACACTGTTCTGTCCACTGTGTGATCGACCTCAGGACTGGGTCATGTACCTGGCCATAATGCTTTCACATGCTAATTCAGTAGTGAACCCCTTTATATATGCCTACCGAATACGTGATTTCAGACACACCTTCCGAAGGATCATTCGACGGCACTTCCTGTGGCATGGAAACAGACTGGCCACTGGTAACAGCAAGGGACGCATGGCTGCTTCTTCTGCTGCAGTCAGTGTGATTGAGAATTCTTGTACAGTGTCCAGTAGCTATGTATTGGATGGCAATCCCATTCCTGGCATGGTTTCCTGTGATAAATTTACAAAGCAAATGCCACCAAGAACCAGTCCTCAAACAGAATTCCAAGACTTAGGATACAGTTTAAATGGAACTTTGGAACATTCCTTTCCCACCAATTCGACAAAGATTTTCTCATTACATACTGGGGAGGAAGTTCCCTCCATCAGGGACCATGTAGAAATCATGACTGTAAAAGACTGCAGTGCTATTACTAATGGACATGTCAGATGTCTGGTGCCCATAAGGACAAGCAACTCATCTGATCTTGCAGAAGTGTCATGACGTACACTTCCACGAGAGTTATTCCAAAGGAAGCCTGTTTCATTCTTTATCACTGGTCTGAATTGTTGTGCTAGTGATGGTGACTTCACTTACATACTATCAAGGGTCAGGAAAGATAAAATTATGTGAGGATCATATAGCTCCTGTGGGAACCCTCACTACACAAATTCCAGGAATTTTCAGACCTCATGAAGAACTTGTTTGCTGACATTGGAAACATATAAGCTTTTGAGCGTTTCCAAAGCTTATATGTTTCCAAGGAGCTTTATTAAAAGAGCATTGTTTGCTGGTCAAAGTGGGAGAGGCCTGAAGGATTTAATCAATATTCTGGGGAATTCAGCTAAATCTGTTATGACCATGCCATGAAAGACTTTGATGTGTGGCATGTTTTAAAGAAGTTTAATCTTTCTGTTCTTTTTTTTATAGTAGGTGTTTGTCCAAACTGAGAACATGTACAGTCAATGCAACTGCCAGAGCCTCTGTAATGTAGAGCTGCAAGATTTGGGGAAAAAAATCATATTGCAATTTTTCTGATAAAATGCGTTTAAAAAAAACCTCCAGGTTTGTTAAAATAATAATAATAATAATAATTATTATTATTATGATTATTACTACATAAATACTACATAAATAAGAAATATTACTTAAAATATTTTACTGTAAAAAAATAAATAAATAAACATATATATATATATATATATATATATATATATATATATGTTATAAGTGACCTAAACTGGAGTTAGCTGCATTTACTATGAGCCATGCTGCTGAAAACACTGGATCGTGAGCTACTTGTGTGTAAAAGTGCTACAATTCACTCTGAAACTATACATGCCATGTATATGTATTTATATTAATATATGTATTTAATAAAATCACAGCCTTTGCAATTTGATAATCGCCATTGGTAAGCCATTTTGTTTCATTTCAATGAATCATGCAGCCCTATTAAAACATGACCAAACTGAATACTGTACTGATTGTAAGCATGTTATAATATTTCAAGAAATCTACTAAATAAAAAAAAGCTATACCGAATTTTGCCCAAATAGAATTTATAAATAGTAATGAATAAGATCCAATGTGCTTGATTAGAATCACATGCAGATATCAATAATCCATTAAATCAATATCAATTCTGTGCAACGTCAAGTTCAGTTCAATTCAATTCAGGTTTATTTGTATAGCACTTTTTATGATACAAATCATTGCAAAGCAACTTTACAGAAAATTACGTTTCTACAATATTAAGTAGTCAAGTGGACTTCTTGTTGCTCAATAAAGTGGACTTTAATTCTCATTATAATGATCAAATTTTACAAGTATAAACAATAATGGGTCACAAATAGTACATCAAAAGACCAAGCATGTGCAATTGATTTATTTAGTCTACAGCACAACATAATGATTAGGGATCATAAAATTGAGAATGTATGACAGTGCTGTTTAATCTCCTCTTCTGACACGCATGCATACGAGCACAATAGTGGACTCTTACACAGACCAGCTATGATTGTATTTACAGAGAGACTGCTGACGCCAGCAGCTGGCCTAATGCAAAGGAAATCAAATGAAGAGGCATTTGATGATCCCTTAAACTGGACCATTACACTTTCTTTTTCCTCATTAAAAAGCTCTAGAGTGGGAAAAACCTGCACTCTGCACACAGTGCATGTATTTGACACATGGGAGTTTACATTTCTGTATGTGTAACTGTCCAATTATAGAAGCAGCGAGTCTAGAGTGACCATTCATAAAAATGGAACAAGTGAGCTTGACTTCTCAGAAAATGTTTTTTATATCCTTGATCATTGATATTGCCTCTGTATTTGGCCTATGTTGAAAAGAATCGAAAAATTAACACATCCATTACCATGATTTAAAACAGCATAAATAATTAGACATTATCATATTTTATTTATTATGTATATCTATATTATGTACATTTTCATATATACTAAATATAGATATACTACATCTAATATATTGACAGAAAACTGTTATTTTTAACTGTAATGATAATCCACAATATTAAAAATACAGCAAAAATCATTAATAAAATATATAGTAATATTTCACAATATTGCTTATAAATTAAATATAAAAATAGAATAAAATGACACTAATTATAATCATTATAACAATAAAAAGGAAAGAAACGGAAGTTCTTTCCATTGCTTAAAAGATGGTGCAATGTGTCCACCACTTGGTGATAGTATATCAGTTCATATCTAGTGGTTTGTTGGTTCTAGCTGAGAAATGTCAGTCAGCTCAGCAGTGGCATGGTTTGATTTTGTGTTGAGAGCACCATTTTTTTGATGAGACAGATGTTCTTTACAAAAACGAATCTCTGAACTTACGCAGTAATTTATCTTCTTCCATCATGTATGCTTAGTGTAAATCAGTTAGGAGTGAAGCTAATAGACTGTCAGCTTGTCACATAGATCAGTAGCAGCTGGCAGGTTCATTCTGCTGCTAAAATGAGCTTTGAAGACATTGCTGAGAGTTACTGTGTAATCAACAGACACGTCCCCACTCATTCCACTATGTCACTGTTTGTAATTGGTTGAACTGACTTTTTCCTCTTTTGTGGATTTGATGCAGCTGAAATTCTTCAGAACGTAAAGTTCAATCTCATGATTGGGCAATTTAAAGTCACAGAAAGACTCTTTTGATACTATTTGATCAACAAATGACAATTTCCTGTTAAATGCGGACTTGTTTTTAAGGAAAATTATAAAAAAATTTCATCTTACCAATGATAAAATTCCTTAGATGACATATTGTAACATATCTGATACAAAATAAATAAAGTAGGTGAAACATATATTTTGCATGGAGAGGTGGGTTAATAGGAATTTACTGTTACAACATTATGTGCTAGGCCCATATTTAAAAAAAAAAAAAAGCTATCGTTGACCCCCATTTCACCATTTCAGTACATTATTAGTTTATTACCACATCCCTTAATTTCAGGAAAACAGGAACATTCAATTGCTTAACAGAATTGGCAGACGTAATGCTTCCTGTCTTGGCTCGTCAGTTCAGCCCATTTTGAACAGGTCTCTTGTTCTGCTGTGATTTACAGACAAAGAGGAAAAGACTACTGCTAAGAATAGACACAGAATCAGTCTATCAAGCAGCAGGATGACAGAACAAATTTAGACCGTATATTGCTGCCTTGCACAGTGTCTCAGACTAGAGCAATAAATCTTGATGATGCCAAAACCAAACAAATGGCTTCTCAAAGTTTTTTCCCCATTGTTTAAAAATGTATTGTTTAATATGTGGCACATAGCTTACTGTATCATATAAAAAAATAATTGTTTCAGAAAAGTTCATGAAATCTGTCAAAAAATTTATTGCGTGCACAAAAATATTAACGATTTTAACTTACATGTTTTAAATTCAATTATAGCAAGCAGAAATAAGTGTTGAACACTCACTGTAACATACTGACAATTTTTTTTTACTTTATTATAACTGCTAATTGTGACGTTTAATTAAAATGTTAAATTGAATGACTTTTTTGGGACAGCATCCACAGTTCAATACTGCCCTCTTGTGTAATTCTGAGGTGTCTGATTCTTGTTTACTTTGAGCTGACATTTACTTAGTAATAGGACTCCAACTCCCAAAATGCAACAGGGTTTCAGGAAAGGGCGGGACTTCTGCTTTCAGCTGCATTGTGGGAGCTGGGAAACGCCGTAAATGCTCACGTTATTCAATCGAGTGCTTTTCTTCGAACCCGCTGATACAAGGTACTGCAATGTTTTATGATACAAACCTATTATTTGTAGTCTATCGTTTTGTCTTTCACGAAAGTATATATATATATATATATATATATATATATATATATATATATATATATATATATATATATATATATACAGTCCTGTTGGAACTGTTCGATGCTGTAGCGGAGCAGCGTCTAACGTATTTCAGACAGTCATTGTTTGCTTGGTTTATGTATTCGACTCGTTGGAGACCAATCTAGATATTCATTAGTAATATGTTAGTTATTTAAGTCTGTGTAAGCTAACTTTATAAAATACCAAAAACTGAATGGGTTTCATGACGTTCCTTTTTTGTGCGTGGATATGCAATATGCACAGAAAATGATTCTTCCTGAACGAGTGATTCTTATGAGTCGGTTCGTTTCACTGAATCAAAAGTATAAAGCGGGACCAGTGTAGTCCGATTCCCGAACGAATTGTTCTAATGAATTGGATCTTTTTAAGTGACTCGGAACATTTAAGAATTAGTATTTTCCGTATTTTCTCTGAACTCTTTTACCTCTTATTTTTTTCATCATGTATGATTAGAAACTTTTCTAAACTTGGTGTTAATTTATTTATATATATATATATATATATATATATATATATATATATATATATATATATATATATATATATATATATATATATAATGTGTATATGTGTATATATAATGTGTATATGTGTGTATATATAATTTTTTTTTTTTTTGTCTACAGATTAAAACATGTCTATTGGTGTTCCCATCAAAGTCCTACATGAAGCAGAGGGTCACATTGTGACCTGCGAGACAAACACAGGTGAAGTGTACAGAGGCAAACTGATCGAAGCAGAGGATAACATGAACTGCCAGGTACTGCTGAATCACAATTCATTCTTGATGCAATGTATCTGTTATCCAAACACTTACGTTAAACTTAAATGTACAATTGCAGGGAGCCTTGAATAATGAAACTAACTGGGCTTGTTTTGTTTGAATCAGATGTCCAACATTACAGTGACCTATCGAGATGGCAGAGTGTCCCAGCTGGAGCAGGTATACATTCGCGGCAGCAAAATACGCTTCCTCATTCTGCCAGACATGTTGAAAAACGCCCCCATGTTGAAGAGCATGAAAAACAAAAACCAAGGTGCAGGAGCTGGAAGAGGCAAAGCAGCTATTCTCAAAGCTCAAGGTTGGACCTTTTTATGGCATCTTTGACTTCATTACAGTAACTGCAGTTACACTGTGTGTTTTTCATTGGTTGCAATGTCAAATGCTTTTTAGCCGCATTATTTTGCTTAGTCCTGTATTATTTGTATTTTATTGTTGGAGGATCTACATTTTAGTGCCATTAGCAATTAAAGCAGTTGACTTTAAATATCAATTCTATATAAATATTAAATATAAATAATACAATTAATTTAAATGTCCTTAAAAAGCACTGAACACTGTTTGTCATTTGTTTAATCGGGAGGCTGAACAAGTTAATGTTTCTCATGGGAAACCCATAAGATTAAACCACTAACTGTTTGTCTTTCCTTTGCAGTCGCAGCAAGGGGCCGAGGTCGAGGAGGGCCAGGAGGAAGGGGAAATATTTTCCAGAAAAGACGATAATGTGAATCCTGTTTCGGTCACTGTCATTTTGTACAGGTTTTTTTTTTTTTAATGAGATTTTTTTTTTTTTTTTTTGTGGTTTGGTAAGTTTGGTGATCTTGTAATTTTGTTGAACAGTTGATTGAAATCAATAGTTTGCAACAGTTATTTTCCCTTTTCTCATGTAATAAAGCGGTTTAATTATATAAAAAGTCTGTTTCATCAATGCTGCTAAACCATTCCTTAATTGTATCGCATTACATTTATTAACGGATAAAAATCTAAACAAGCTCAACACTTAAAGTTTGCTTTATTTTGGTCAGAAATTAAGACATTTTACAAGTAGAATGTTGTCTTATGATAAACATCTTCCAGTTGATTCAGATATCACAAGATATGTTGGAGGAGGGAATCAGCTTCTCTTTACTTGTACGAAGATCATCTTGGTGCTCCAGCTGTCCAGGTTTTATGATCGAACACACTAGGACACACAAAATATTAAATTGAAAACTGTTGGATAATTTTTCAATCTTCAACAATGGCTAGAAATTTAATTTTATTTCTTTAGAGTAATAAATGCCGTTGTTGTCTCCAAACAGGTTCCCACTGAAATCAATGTCATAAGTTACGAAAGTTGTCTTGGCTTAGTAAAAATGGTACTTTGGGGATTTACACGAAATTGAAACAATGGAAGATTTAATTTTTGACTTGAGTTAGTGTCAAAATGCAGTTGAGTAATATAGTACAGGCATAAGAGTGAAGCACAGCGATGAGGTTCAAATGAATCAAGTTAATGACCCCCTCCCTGCTCGTCCGTTCAACATTAGACGCAGTTCCCGTTGTGACCGCTAGATGTCGTCACTCCTCTCACATTCACTCACAGCAGAAGCACCTCCGTCCCCCGCTGTTTGCACATCATACCATATCATAAACCGCTACCATTACTGCCAGCGAGCTAACAACATACCCGTCAAAAACAGGACCTTACAGACGGCCGAGGTAAGGACACACCACTGAACCAACGACTCCTGTTATACCTCTACATGGCGACATGCGTGGTCACAATGATTTTATTAATCCTCGGCTGGATTTCCCAAACATCTGTTTCGTAAGAGATGCGTTAGCCAGCTTTAGCAAAATAACAACCAGCCTTAAAATTGCTCTCCAAACGGAATCTGCTCTTCGAGTCAGTGTTTACATGAAGCGTTTACAGATAACATGCATGAAATTGCGTTACATGGCAATTGTGAAGCAGGAGTCTATACACCTCTAATATTCACATAAGATCAGTTTGGTTATTGGGAAGTTGGGTTGTTCTAAGAAATAGGAGCATTTTTAGCTTTAATAAGGTGATTTAAAGTCAAATATCTAAGCTTTCAGTAAGACAATGTGACTGAATTGTGAAAATCAATTGTGATTTATGCTGGGAGAGGATTGATGTTAAAAACAGGGTTGACAGTTTTTAGTTAAGTTGATATTATACGGTCGTGAAACTATAAAGTGCTTATTATGAGGAGAACTTAATGCTGATATTTCAACAAATATCCATTGTCTAAACAGACTTTAACCTTTTAAGATTTAAGTACTAACAAAAGTAACAAATGGACCGTGAGTTGTCTTAATTTTTAGATAATAAATTATGCAAGGTATAGCAGATAATTTTGTATTAGAATATATATAAGCCTTTTAAGTTTTTTATATTTAAAAAATATTTTTGCTCGTATTATAAATATGTATTTTTCTAATTATAGCGAGATGTTGGGCAGACAGGAGTGGTAAAAATGACTCATCTTTATGATGGAAGAAAAAAGCATTACAAAGTTACTGGTTTTGTTGGCATCATCTATTGAATATTAAAGTCATTTTTCCCAGTATGTATTTGAGAGACAAAAATGGTACCTATTTTATAGAATGGCCCAGTTACCAAAGAATTCAGCATCCTTAATTCATTTTCACCCTCTTTGTTTGACAGTTGAAAAGTGAAACCCGTAAAATCTCTGGCTGCGTATCAACATCTAGTAAGCTGCCTGCCTAGACAGTATTTTCAGACTTCAAAGGAACATGCAAATGGTTCTCATGTCCAAAAACGCTGTCTTGTTTTTGACAGCTATTGTGTGATATTTTAATCCATATGGTTATAATGAAAGGAAATATATGCATACAAGTACATTAGATGTCAGTTGTGATGGATTATTAACAAATGGTATTTTGTATCCACTGACTTGTGTTTTTTTGTTGCTTGGGTGTTTGGGTTTTAAATAGTTTGCCTTGTTTGGAGAGAGTGGCATAAGACGGTCTCTGGAGGGCTTTTCCTTGTGGAATGAGCTATTAGGGTATGATCTGATATCTAGCTGTGGGTGAGCTGGATAAAGTTGTTTATTTATTTTTCAGGCCTCATGTACAGAATTGTGATTGAGGTTGGTGTAAGTATTTTTCATTTCTTAGTTTATGGATTGGAACATGATCAGATGCAACAAACAGCCAATGCATGGGAAATATCCTGACTTGTATGAAGTGTGGCGGACCTTTTTGTTTTTAAACTTCTTTTAAATTCAGTATAACCTATTACGACAGAAAAGGATTTAAACTAGCCCCACAGTTTGTAAAAAAAAAAAAAAAAAAAAAAAAAAAAAATATATATATATATATATATATATATATATATATATATAAATATATATATATATATGACACTTGCAATAGAAGTCTATGGTAAATGGGATTTCATTGGGATAAATTTAAAAAGTAGGACACAACATTTGTGCTCAGAAGGGTTAATTTAGGGACAGAAATGTGAGCCGCTTTTAAAACCTGCTCAATATCTTGCCCCCTTACTTCCATTGACATGCCTTCTTGGCAAAGTACTTTTTTTTATAAAAACATAAAAAATTTCAATTAGAATTACAACTTCAGTTTCTACTATAAAGCAGCTTTTTACTCATGTCTGACCTCGACGGATTGAACGGAAGAAATAAACTGAGCCCAGAAGGCACCGACGAACCAATTTGAGTTCCCCTTCAGTGAACAGTTCTTAAACTAACTGTTTTTTCTTAGTGTAAAGAACATTTTAATAATCTAAAGGACTTTTTGTGAAATAAAAATGTTTCATGGATGATAAACAGTCTTCAAAGGGGTTATCGGATTCCCATTTTCCACAAGTTGATATGATTCTTTAGGGTCTTAATTAAAAGTCTATAACATACTTTGGTTAAATTGATCAATGGTAGAGTAAAACAACACCGTTTTTACCCTGTCAAAAACAGCTCTGTTCACAGCAAGCCGTTTTGGTGCATGTCCCTTTAAATGCTAATGAGCTCTGCTCACCCCGCCCCTTTCTTCCTAGCAGTTCACTGAGACTGTAAACTTTAGCTGCATTCATCGTAGAACTTGCTAACTAGCACATTATTAGCAAAGCCAATTTGCAAAGATTCATAAAAAAATAGTACACTCACTTCTTCTGTAGGTAAAGCTGTATCACAAACGATCTACGCGAATATGTCCCAAAACATTTGTCTGTGGAGATAGACAGCCCCCCGCAGGTGGTGTTGAGAGCGCTTAACTCGTTTTGAACCCAAAACTTGTCTTTAAAGTGTTAGGTACAACATGCTAGGTTAGCATTATATCAGTGTGTAGATTAATCCTGCTTCCTCTTGTCCACAGATTAGTACTTTGGTTTTCCCTGTTAAAGCTAATGTTTCGAAGAATGCTGAACACTCCAGATGGTCCCATAAGGTCAATCCTCTGTGGACCCCTTTCCCTGTAGATGCCCGTGCATCTCAACATAATAAAGACAACTAGAGCGTGGAAAGGCATCTGTTGTAAGGCTGCATCTGTTTGTTTCTAGGGTAAGATTGGTTTCTTGCTGGAGTTCATCTCGACTGAAAACAGTGTTTCTTTTTATACATTTGACGTTGACCTTTGTGGAAACCCTTTAACGTCGACCCAGTTTGTTATACGTGTTGTCCGGACTGTGGGGGTCCAAGGATTGTTTGCTTGTGAGTCTGAGTCTCCATAACAAATGGGGATTGGTAAGTTGGGCACGTGAAGGAGAAACACTCAGTTTGCAATCCATCAGAGATCGAAGTAGGTCACAGAAGAGTGTGGAAACCGCTCTCAGATTAAAATAGCGCAGCCTACCATTGCAGTCAGGCCACATCTTGTCTGCATCTACCGTGAATTTTCCTGTTCTTGAAAAGAGGATGTGATACTCTGTTTTTTTTTTTGTAGATGCTTGCAAGGTACCTGTAATACTGCCGCATGAGTTTCAGATAGTTGCCTGATGCTCGGACTGGATAATGACACATCAATCCCTCTGAATTTCTACACACTTTCATCATCCCCCCATCAGCACCTGAGCTGACAAATGGATTGGACATGCCTGGCCGCTCTGTGCTCAGCTCGGCTGTCTCTTTGTCATCGAGGTAGACAGGAAGTCACTAACGACGTCCACACCAGAGACAGACCAGTGATTAAAATCTGATCTTACATTTAAACCGTCTCATTTCATCGTAAAATGTGCCTCTTCTACTCCGATATCTTAAAATAGGTGATTTATTTGGTTGTGTGCTGCTTTATTAGTCAATGTGTACTAATAATAGTGGACCATTAGTGCTGTGGTGGCATCAGATGTCAATACCACGATACTTTGCTACACTGAATGATTAATCACTTCAACCAATAGCCTGTTTCTTCCCATTTTACCCTTTTAAATGCAACCAGCTCCTACATACACTAGCTACCATTCAAAAATTTGGGGTTGGTAAGTTTTTTTTAAAACTTGGCCCTTAAATTGATGTTAAATTGTTTAAATTTCATGATTTTAATTAATTAGAAATGCTTAAATTATTATAAAAATTATATTTAATCTTTAAAAAGGAGTCCGAAGCCATAAACCTTGGGCAAACACTGAATAAAATAGAAAAAACAGTGTTTACTTGAAACTAAACTAAACTCATTTAAGCTTTGTCAGTTTAAACATTTAAGAGCCAGAGGACGCGAGCACGCACGCGCAGTGAGAAGATTTGTGCATGGGCTCATCCGAAGCGCGCAAACCCGCGCTTCAGAACGCGTGCAAATATAAGCTCTCTCTGAAGTATTGTGTTTAAATGGGCAAATTCAGACAAACATTATGTCAAAATGCCCGTCTTGGTAAGTATCCTACAGCAGACATAGCCGGCTGAACGCAGGCCACTGTATCAGTGCATTCTCTTAAAGTGACTTAAAGTGTCTTTATATTAATAGAAACAGCAACAACAAAGAAATCACTCACTGCTCTTGATTAAAAAGCTTTTATAACTTTAATAAAGAATTATCTTTAATTTATATAGTCCAATATGCAATGCTGTTTTACATTTGATTACTTTATTTAATTTCTGTACCTAAAAACTTATTAGACCTGCCAAAAAAAAAAAAAAAAATGAATTCACTGTTTATTGTTTGTATCTTTACTCTATTGTATTTATGTGTGCTGTTGCTTGTAGTTGGATAGAATATTCTTCTTCTTTTTTTTTTATTAGAAAGTATAGTTTTTCCATAAACATAGCACATACCGAACTGTACCGAAAACCGTGACTCTAAAACCGTGAAACAAACCGAACCCTGAAAAAGTTGAACCATGCCACCCCTAATGGCTAGGTGTTTGTATTATGTTCTGGGTGATTATAAAGGGGTTTAATTTAAGAGCCTACCAAGTTTCTGTTATATTCTGAGTTTGTCCTCTAATGTAATTTTTGATCCAAATGGAGATTTTTGAAAATGGAGGTTTTTTCCAGTATGCATGTGAATTTTTTTATTTTTTATTTGTGAGAAAGTGTCAGTTTTAGCTAGATAAGCTCGAATCCTCATCAGTGCGTTCTGATTTAGGGTGAAAAAGAGTGTCAGGGATGTTATATCTTGGGAAATAAATGCGGGATGGGTCAAAGATGAGGAATGCTGGGAAAAAACTGCCCCCCCCCCCCCCACAGTGTTCTCGAAAGAGGGAGAGAGAACACAGTCTTCCAGCTGTGTGGGTGTTTTGACAGGAGAACACATGGAGGCCAGGGCCCGAGATGATATTACAGCAAAAACATAAGTAGAGATTCGATCGCAGATGAAGAAATGTCAGGGAATGAAAGCGAGATAGAGAAGAAAAACCAAGCTGCAGTGGATCTCGGTGAATGCGGGCGATAGAAATGAGGACGCATGGAGGGGGTGGGCCAGCCCACACAAGTTCTCCTTTCTGAACCCCTCAGAGTAATGAATGTCTTTTTTTATTGTACCTGCTTATATTTCTCTCATTCTGCGAGACCCACACCTCTCCCACACACACACCAAGTCTCCAATGTTCAGAAAATCGGCTTGCCAAAGAAACTACAGCTCTTTGCATGTAAATCAAGGCCATGAGAAACGCCGGCTCAGAGCAGAATGGAGATATGTAATCTTTCCGAACAAGCATCTTATATTCATAAGCTTATTAGCTGTATTCACTCATTTAAATCTGTACAGGTAAACCACTTTTCAGTGTAATATCAGTTCATAAAAATGACCTGACTTAAGGACAAAAATGGTTGAGTATATATAGAGCAAAGGTTTTTTGAGTCAAGGGTTTGTTCTCAATTAGACTTTGTCCTAGAATCAGTGTCAGGGAAAAGCCAAGGAATTTTAAAATTGAGATTTTGTAGATTTTTAAAGGTATGTAAATAAGAAAGAGGTGTGTGTACAGTGTGTGTGAGTATATGTATATATATATATATATATATATATATATATACAAACCTCAGTTTAACCCACAAAATTCAGTTTTTTAATTTCCATACCTTTTAAAATTCGACAAAAACACCTGAATTTGCACTGACATTCTGTAAGGTATGGTCACTCAACTTTATTTCCAGACTCAAGGTCCATTTGCCAAAAAACAAAACAAGTAAATACTTGTATATATCACAATAATACATGTCAGGGCTTTTTAAGAAAGCACAGACTTGTGCAAATCATGGGGGAAAAAAATAGAAATGTAGTTACGATCAACTCAAAAATGTAAGAAATATTTTAAATTTGTATATTTATGTAATACTTTATATCTAAAACATAAATTCATAATTTGACACTAAAAACTAATTGATTGGGATTGTATATATAGAATATTGAGTAGACAATATCAGGAAAGAACATGGAAAAAATTATAATAAAAATGTGAAGTGTTCATAACGGCCGTTCCCAAATGATGCTCAAAGTCAAGGAAATTAATTGGTCAAAAGCACTGATATTCTGTAAGACATTTAACATTTCCCAACTCTGTTTTTCCTGCCAGGGGTTGATGGAGGGGCTACTGAGAGGTGTTTTGGAAGGACGCTATGTTTCCCTGTGTCTCCTCCTGGCCCTCTTCTGATCCCCCTGGTGCTCTGGGCCATGCTCCACCCATTCCCCCGGTACAGCCGCCCAATCAGCCACTGCCTGACCTGCTGCGGAGCTGTGTTGTGCTCCCTTCCCCATCCGCGCGCCTGAGCTCTTGTACCAGTGAGATGGAGTCCATGATTGTGGTGACGGAGTACGAGCCCAGTGATGGCTCAGGGCAGGAGGAGGAGGAGGAGGTGGAGGACATGGACAGCTCGGAAACGCCGGAGCCGGCGTCGTCAGGTCCAGTCCCGCCCTTCCGCATGGCCTCCTGTGATCTTTTATCCCACACGTTGGGCCGCCCGGAAGCGCTCTTCCCAGAACCACAGGAGCACAGAGGTAGACTGAGCCTCTCCGACAGGAAGCTGTCGCTACAGGAACGCTCGCAGACGCTTTCGTCGCCCTGTGGTTCGCCGGGGCTGAACGGACGCTATATTTACCCATCACTGCCCTACTCGCCAATCACCTCCCCTCACTCGTCTCCACGCCTCCCTCGAAGACCAACCGTAGAGTCTCATCGTGTCTCCATCACAGACCTGCAGGTAGGTGGCTGGAGTTAATAACAGGTGCGTCTGGAAGAGTAAGTCCATTACATAAATATATTAATTAATTATATTTCAGTGCAATTTTCTTTCAATTATTTATATAACATGTATTACCTAGATTATTAATTAAAATTCATTCATAATTACACATTAAATCTAAATATTAAATATAAAAAAAATACATGATATGGCTTTGAGGCTAGAAACTGCTCTTTGTCATCACTACATTTTAAATGATATTGGCAGGAAATAACATATAGAATTAATATAAATATATATTTTAATATTTAATTATAAATGTATTATGTATTAATATAAATATATTTTTATTACTAATGTAATGCTTAATATCTAAATTATTAATAGCAATTAATTAATTAATTATTTACATATTCATATAAAGACAGTAGATAGTTTATAATAAATATTTTGTGTAATATAAAATTTACATTACAAAATGCTTGTATATATCAGTATAAAATATTTGAACTCTAAATTGTGACATTTGTAAAAGTATATTTTGTATTATTTATATAATATTCTATATCAGAATTTTTTATATCAATTAGTTATTATTTACATTAAATATACACGGTAAATATTGTATAATAAATAAATTGTGTAATATAAAATTCACATTATACTATATTTTAAATGATGTAGGCTTGTAGTGGCCTGAAGCCTTGTAAATGTCTTGGAAATAAAATATAGAAAAGTTTGTAATTATGCTAAAAAATATAATAATATATTTATTTAACATTTAAATTATTAATATAAATCTAGTTTTCTCTATATTTGAAATTATGTAGGCCTGTAAATGAAATGGCGAAAAAAATTTTTTTTTCTAATTATGCTCATCAAATGTTGCAGTTTTTCTTTCAAATATGTTTTTATTATTTATATAGTATTTAACATTTAAATAATTAGTAATATCAATTAATGTATATTTAGATATTAAATATGACATATTATATACTAATATGTATAAGATAATTTATAAAATAGAGAATTTGATCTTTGTGATCTCTATATTAGAGGTGGACAATTTCTGGAAGGAGTAAAACACAACGTCATTTATTTTAAAACAACTCGACTGTCTGAACAATACAATGATTACCACACAATTATCTAAGCTTATATAATTACACCCAAAAAAAGTAGACTATGTGATGCTGTGGCCTAAGATAATTTGAGCTGCTTGTGTGAGAACTGATATTGTCTTTGAGAAGAACGTTTCCTTTTCTTCATTTTCTGCACTGGCTTCAAGTCTGCAAGCTTGAGAGGGTATGTAAGGTAAGGTTACAGACAGGAGCAATTGCCTTCCTCTAAATGGCGCTTGTCAAGAGAAAGTTCCTCTGTAGATGCTTCTGCTTTTCATCAGGACATGAAATCAGCGAGAAATGTGTGTAGCTTTAGCTTGTGTACCTTTCTGGGCTCAAGTTTCATTGATATACTATTCTAGTATTTGTTAATATTTGGAATTTGATTATTTTGTACATATCTTCAGTTTTCACTGTTTTGTAGTGTTTTTTTTGGGGTCTTTTTTTGTGTGTGTCTAAATATTTTTTATTAATTTTTGTTAAAATTTGTTTCAGTTTATTTAGATTGGGTTATTTTAGTGTTTCAAATTAAGCTAAACGAAAATTAGAAATGAAGCCTTGGCAGCTAGCTGAAATGTATGTATTTTTGTCATATTTTATTTGAATTAACATTTATTTCGTTTTAGTGAACTATAAGAACCCTGGCTTGTAGTTGTCCTTCCGCTAATGCCTTTGATTCTTTGAACCTGGAATGTTACAAGCATCATTCTTGATGAGAGAATCAAGTTAGCATGTGCTGTGATCTTTGGCCACACAGGCTTAGGTAGTGACTACAGTTCCTTAAAGAAGACCTTAGTGTCATTGATCGATATCATGTGTTTCTTTATTTCAAAAGGACTGCGTGCAGCTCAACCAGTACAAGCTGAAAGATGAGATCGGCAAGGTATGTCTATTTTTCATTTATTATTTATATAGAGATCATTTCCTGCTGAGCCTGGGATGAATGAAAGATTAATTGAGCTGTTTTCCTTATTTCAGAACAAACAAACGTCTCACATATTTGGTATGGTGAAAATATGAAAAGTAACAATACACGTATTGAGGCATATTATTGGTCTTTATTATAAAATTAGCCACATGAAATGATCACACTTTTCTTTATCTTGGAAAATAAATAAATAAATACACATGAAAAATAGATTCAAATTGAAACATTTGGGGTCAGTAAAATTTTAAAATGTTTTTGAAAGAAGTTTCTTCTGCTCACCAAGGCTGCATTACTGTTTTAAAAAAATGCAGTAAAAACTGCAAAATTATGAAATATTATTGCAATTTAAAATAGTGGTTTTCTATTTGAATGTATTTTGAAGTGACACCGAATGAGCATTTGAAAATTATTTATTTGCACACTGAAGACTGGAGTAATGATTAAAAAAAAAATGTGTATGCTCATTTGGTGCCCAGGAAACATTTCTTCTTTTTATTATCAATGTTTAAGCAATGTTTAGTGTGCTGTATTAAATCTGTTAGTGGAAACAGTGAAAAAAATATTTGCCTTTACTGTCACTTTTGATCAATTCAAGCATCCTTGCAGAATAAAAGTATCTATAAAATAATCATATAATCATATAGTTGAAAAAAATGAAACTTTTAAACTTTTAAAAAATATTTATACTAGAGATAACGATTTAGGAAATATAAATAGAAAAGAAAAATGTAGGGAAAGTCAATATTTGACCACAGAATGTTGCTGTTGACTATTCAGAATCAGTTTTGCCGAGACAATACATTAGTTTTATATATATTATATATATATTTTTTTCCTTTTCTGGAACAGGGTACTATGGTAATAGAGTTTGAGATAACTTGGAATATTATTTAATTTCATAGTATATTAATATTGTAATTTTGTGACACCATAGGATAGACACTTACAAAAGTACCATGTTTTATCATGTTTTTTTTGGACGTGGCATCATCTTAATGTTATGTTACACAGTATTTTGAAGAGTTCTTTGTGAACCATGTGTACCATAGTATTACCAAAGTACTTTTCTCTAAGAAGAGTACATAAAAGCGCATGTAATGAAAGTTACATTTATAAACAATTATAAACAGCTTCATCTCTATTCGAGGGCATGGAAAACTGTCAGCTTGGATGGGGAGATTCCTGCTCTGCTCTCATCTCTGTGTCTGAGGGTCGGATTCCCTGATGGAACGGCAATCTGCCCTCCTAGCTGGGACCTGTGTGTGTGTGTGTGTGTGTGGGTTTGAGAGAGATAGAGACAGAACAGAAGTGGAATTATGCCTTTCTATGGCGATCATCATGATGCCGGCTGTTGCATACTGGCTTGATTTGGTTTACATGTTCTTCAGTTAATCAAACGCACAACAAAAGGCCTCTTTAGCCTCCTGTTTCCCACCGTTTTTGCATGTTACTGAGTGTGTTTGTATTGCAGTTTGATCCATTTACAAGTTGTCATGACTGACGCACCTTGTTTTCCTGATATAGGGGTCCTATGGAGTTGTCAAGCTGGCATACAATGAAGACGACAACAGGTACTATGTGAGTGACTTACGCAACACACTCTCATGACCTTGCACAAGTATATACACACTTCATGTTTGAAGAGTAAAGAGCTAACATCCTAGTGTTATCAGTAATAATTAAATTATGAATGACTATGATGTCAAAATGATGGGAAATGTAGAATTGCTGCACAAGCCATGGACTCATAATCCAGCTAAATTAGTATTTATTTCATCAGCAGAATCAGAATATTATTTGTTGCTTATTTTTTTTTTTTTTTTGTGCAGTACTCTTCACACAGAACTGGTTTCTTTAATATACAGTACACTATGGCATCAAAATATAGATGATAGATAGACTGATAGACAGATAGACAGATAGATAGATAGATAGATAGATAGATAGATAGATAGATAGATAGATAGATAGATTTTAGCAAAAAAAATTTTGGGGGCAGTTGTAGTCCTCACTCAGTACTGGTTGTAGAATGGGGCATATGTCACCCAGCACCAGTAATGACACTGGAAATCTGCTCTCACGCTCTCATTCTCACTGCTCTCCACAGGCCATGAAAGTGCTGTCCAAGAAACGACTGATGAGGCAGGCTGGGTTCCCGCGTAAGTGTCTACTTTAAAGCAGATGGAGCGCTCAGCGGGGTTTATGATTGTGTGTGTGTGTGTGTATGAGGTTGGGGGCACAGTTTCATCAGTTAGCAGAATGCCCAATACTTCGGCCTTTTACATGATTTCCTCTTGTGCTGGTTTAAACAGGCAGACCTCCTCCTCGTGGGGCAAAATTGGCCCCTGAGGGCCCCCCTCAGCCCAAAGGGCCTCTGGAGCGTGTTTACCAGGAGATAGCCATCCTCAAGAAGCTTGATCACCCTAACGTGGTTAAGCTTGTGGAGGTGGGTGCTTGTATTATCAATATGCAAACAGAAGTGTAATTTGTTCACCACTAGTGCCACCAAGTGGAATAATAAAAATTACTATTTTCAAACAGGTTTCCTATTGTATGGAAAAGAAAGTCCACATTTAAATCTATTAACCTGGGATAGGGAAAATTACACACCACATGATAAATGTAACATTGATTAAAACTTGTGAAGATTATAAATAGAGTTTCTTAAATATTGTATACTTCAAAAAATAAATAAATAAAATAATAAATATGTAATTTGTGCACTGCCAAGTAGAATAAAAAATGATGACACTTTTCACCATTTAAAGAGAAAGTCTGTCTATAAATTTATTGAACTGGGAGGGGGAAATGTATTTTAACCTTGAAAAAATTACAAGCATCATTTTAAATTTGACATGAATAAAAATAAGGCAGTGAGGAATAGAAATACAGTTTCTTAAATATTGTACACTGCAAAAATAAGTTAAAGCGTTATCTGTATTTTTACTTTATTTATAAAGATAAATTAATTTTTTAGCAAAATTGCATTAAATATTCAAATAAAAAATAGTAATTAATTAAATAATATTTTTAAGCATAAATCTAGGAATATTTATTGTGGTTAATGCTGAAAACAAAACCAAAAAAAAGGATGTCTAGAAATATTTTTACTGGAAAATAAGACGTAAATACTGATTACGAAAATAATTATTTGCAGTGTACTGATATTTACTGGGCAGTTAGTATTTAGCCAATAAAAACACTGAAAAAATGTTTTTTTTCCTAAAAAAAGTCAACAAAACTAGGTTGTAATAAATAGATGTTAATGCATGTAAATTTTAATGCAGTCTGTCATATTGAATGGACTGAATATCTATCTGTCAAACCCTTATTTTCATTTACATCAAATCAGATATGGCATAATATAAGGTCTATGCCGACTGGTTTCATTCCCTTTCTAAATCGCTTTGGTTTTTTTGTGCAGGTGCTGGATGATCCAAGTGAAGACCATCTGTACATGGGTAAGTCTGGCCAGATACTCATCCTGTTGGCAGATGCTACAGACTTGCACATGCACAATTTATTCTACTTTTCTGTGCTAAATGTATGTGAAATTGGAGAAGATAATGCACAACAGCTTAACTCTGTTTCCTGTGTGCTTTCACAGTTTTCGAGCTTGTCAAACGAGGGTGAGTAAGCATGTTATTTCTGTTTGTAGCGCCGGCCCATGCTATGCTAGTGTCACTCTGCTAGAGAAACTGTGTCTCATTCCCCATGTGTTTGCAGAGCAGTGATGGAGGTTCCTACTGATAAGCCCCTGGATGAGGACCAGGCACGCTTCTACTTCCAGGACTTGCTGAGAGGAATTGAGTATTGTGAGTGCGGGAATTTAGCGAATCAATATTCATGATTGTTGCTAATACATCCAGATAAAAGGACAAGGTACATTTTCATGGCCTAACGCCATTGGCTGGGCACTGGATAGTCTAATGGATCCAAACTTTTAGACTAAATGCTTGTCAGCAAATCTGATTCTGGCCATCTACCTACTTAGCAGTGCTATTTTATTATCATTTATATTCTGTTATAGGATTTAGCTTTTATTTTTATATTTTCAATATAATGTCTAGTCCACATTGCTAATTCTGTCCAAGAACTGGCCAATTAGCAGTGTTATTTTAGTATTATTTATACATTATTATTTATTTATATACTTTATATTAATATTTGTATGTTATTATTATATTTTTATACTATTAGTATGTTCAGTTTAAATTTCATTAGTTTTATTTCATTAGTCATTTTGTCATTTTTGTTAGATTTTTTTGTTTTTGTTTTTAATATAGTTTATTTCGATTTTAAATTTGCTATTAATTTTGGCACTTAAACTTCTTTTATTTCAGTTGTTTGGCAATACATTTTTAATTTTCATTTAGGTTTTTCATGTAATATTTATATATTATTTTATTTCAGCTTTATATCTATCAATTAACTATTTTTTAAATAGTTTTAGTTAATACATAGTTAATAGATAACAGTAGAGGACAGGAAGAAGCCATCTGAATGACATTTAAAGTACATGTGTGTACCTATTCTCTTGGAAACAGCATAAAATAGCCTTTAGTTTTCAGAAAGTTCTTAACATTTTTATCTTTAATATACCTCAGAATATCAGACTAGATGCAGTTCTTCTTGATAGTCATCAAAATGCAATGAGTGATGATTAAAAGAGAAGGCAACTATTCATCCTCAACAGTACATTACCAGAAAATCATTCATCGGGACATCAAGCCTTCCAACCTGCTTGTGGGGGAAGATGGCCATGTTAAAATCGCAGACTTTGGGGTCAGTAACCAGTTTGAGGGAGCAGACGCCCTCCTAACCAGCACAGTTGGGACGCCAGCGTTTCTCGCCCCAGAGACCCTCTCAGAGACCTGCAAGAACTTCTCTGGAAAGGTAGAAAACTCTGTGCTAATGTCCTGTCAGTCTTTCTGTCAAACTTGATTTAATCAAGTTACCATCGTGTTTTTATAGGCTCTGGATGTGTGGGCGATGGGAGTCACCTTATACTGTTTCATCTTTGGAGTGGTACGCCTTGTTTTGACCTTCATATATATCATGAAATACGCACTGTAAACAGTAAAAATTCAGCAAAACTGTTTAAAAAAAGTGTATAAAATGAATTCTTTTTTGTTGTGGTATTTGACTTTATTTCCTCTCTCTACAGTGTCCGTTTATGGATGAGCGTATTTTGAGCCTCCATCAGAAGATCAAGACCCAGCCGGTGGAGCTTCCTGAGAAGTGAGTGAGATTTCTCTTGAGCCGGAAAGACCTTCCCCTTCCTGATGTTCTGACACTGAATTTTGTCCCACTTAACAGCGCGGACATATCAGATGACTTAAAAGACCTTCTGTTTAAAATGTTGGACAAGAATCCTGAAACCAGAATCACCGTCCCTCAAATCAAGGTCAGTGTGACACTTTTTATTTCCCTGATGAGGCCACATTCAAGTTCAACAAAGTGCTTGTACTAAAGTACAACAATACACTAGCCCTCTTTTATGATTGGTCAGAAAAATAAACAGTTTTGGCTATTGGTTGATGTTTGGTTGTTTTATATGTACATTTTTTGGAACCATATATACTACCATTCAAAATGTTGGGGTCAGTAAGATTTAGATGATGGTTTTGAAAAAAACTCTTGTTTGCTCATCGAAGCTACATTTATACAGTAAAAACAATAATATTGCGAAATACTATAACAATTTAAAATAACTCGTATTATTTTAATGTATTTTAATGTTTTATTTTAATGTACTTTAAAATGTATGGCAAAGCTAAAATTTTAGCAGCTATTACTCCAGTCTTCAGTGTCACATGATCCTTCAGAAATCATTCTAATATTCTTATAATGAAAACAGATGCTTAATATATACATTTTTAAAACTGTGATGAATGGGAAGTTCAAAAGAACTCCATTTATTTGACACAAAAAATCTTTTGTAAAAAAATATATATTTACTTCCACTTTTGATCAACTTAATGCATTTGTGCTAAATAGAAGTAATAATTTATTTCAAGAGAAAATTCTTACTGACCCCAAATTGTTTGTACATGGTCGTGTATTTTTTCTTATGTTAAAATTAGCCTCCTTACTTCAAATGGACCAAAAATAAAACCACTCCTTATTCTTAAAAGATGATTTCAAAGCACTTCCTGTGTGAAAATAGGACAATCCAGCTGCCTAGACACAGTCTTGAGTTAATTAATGATATCAAAGCAGGACTTCGTTTCCCTTGTTGTTGTTGTAGGTGCACCCATGGGTGACGCGGCATGGCGCTGAGCCCCTCCCACCTGAGGACGACAACTGCTGCAGCCTGATAGAAGTGACAGAGGAGGAGGTGGAAAACTCTGTCAAGCACATCCCCAGCCTGGCCACCGTGGTGAGATTGCAAGCCCCTGGTGGCCTATTTAGACAACCCTAATTCTGTTTTTATGAATACACATAATATATTCAATGCTAATAACCTCATCAAATGAATAAACAGATTAATGACCCACACAGATTACAGCCCAACGCCTGTTTTTGGAGTTCTTATTCTTGCTGCATGCTCTCTGCCACAGATCTTGGTTAGGACTATGCTGCGCAAGCGTTCTTTTGGGAACCCATTTGATTGGGGCCGCAGGGAAGACAGGAGTCCCGCCGCACAAGGACACACGCTATCGTAAGTCTTCTTCATTAGGGATGGGCTATATCTGAAACAAACTTCCTGAACTTCTAGAACATAGAGCATCTGGTTTCAGTAGTCACTGACAATTAGAAATGGTTTGCCTAGCTTGCTTGACAGTAATTTAATTAATTTAAGTACACTAGGTTATACTGTAAGGATAGAGCTTAAGTGTATTTTCAGGGCAAATAGAGCTTAATGTCTATGCAACATTTCCACAGAAAATAATTTTGACTAGTTTCTGTCCTTTTGTTAATACTTTTAAAAAGATTTTGGTTCCAAATAAATGTATCACACTTTCACAGCTCAACTGTTTTCAGTATTGATAATAAGAAGACATTTTTCTTGTGCAGCAAATCAGCATATTAGAATGATTTCTTAAGGATCATGTGACACTACAAACATTTTTAAAATATATTAAAATAGAAAACGGCTCTTTTAAATTGCAATATCTCACATATGTTACAGTTCTTGATTAAATAAATGAAGCCTTGGAGCACAAGTGAATGTAAAAAAATAAATCTTACTGACATACTTATTTTTGAATGTTTTTAAGACTCTAAACCTTCAGTAAAATGTGTTATTTAAAGCGATACTCCATCCCAGAATGAAAAACTTGTCATTAATCACGTAGTCCCATGTCGTTCCAAACCTGTAAAAGCTTTGTTCGTCTTCGCAACACAATGTAAGATATTTTGGATGAAAACCGGGAGGCTTTTTACTGACCCATAGACTGCCAAGTTAGGTACACTGTGTTCCGAACACGAACTAAGCTTTTACGAGTTTGGAACAACATGGGATCAAGTGATTAATTACAAAATGTTCATTTTGGGGTGGAGTATCCCTTTAACCTCTTAAGTTGTCTAAATGATCTTTTTGAGATGAGACTACATTTCTTGGTGAATTAACTTTGTGTGCTTCAAAAACAGTTTCTGTGGGTGAAGTTTACTCCAATGATTTGCTAAATAACTAAAATTCTACTATAATGCATTATAAAGCCAAAGTTAACTGATTAGCCTGCTAAGCTAAAATGCTTTACTCAGGATGTTAAAGGTCTTGTTCCAAAAGGCATACTTAATGTGGACTTGTATTCTTCACGTGTGTGTCCATTAAGTCCACAAGACCATACTCTCCGATAAAGGACTACATTTGAATATGAACTTTGGAATTTTTGAACGCCAACTTCTGAATTGCTCTTTTGTTGGTTTTGATCCTCATTTGTAAGTCGCTTTGGATAAAAGTGTCTGCTAAATGACTTAATGTAAATGACTTAATGAACTTACTTAAAAAGTAATGTTCTATATAACAAGAGTGTGTGTAATATGAATGAAATCCAGACGTACTACATCTGCCAGGTTGTCATTTCTGTCGTTGCTTCACTGCCATTCACAAATCCTCTGCAGGTATTATTAAAGTGATATTGTTATCACTTTAATTATTATTATTAATAATTATTTAATATTAAAATAATATTATTATTATTACTGTTATTATTAAAGTGCAGGTAGATATTAAAGTGATCAGAAACACCGGAAGTAGTTGGTCATTTGGGTACTTTTCACATAATGTCTAATGAATGCTGTGAATTCAGACATCGCATACTGTTTCTCGTCTACTACATAGTGGGAAAGTATGCATATTTGAACAAAGCTATAGTCGTTTTTATCATTTCATGACTCATGAGTGCCCCCTTTGTTGAAGCTTACATTGCAGTGCTTTGCTAGGTTGATGATAACTACCTAGCAAAGTAACAATATCTTACAATAATAGCTTTGCTAAGATTGTTAAAGGGATAGTTTATCCAAAAATGAAAAGTCTTACCTTACTTAGCCATTGACTTCCATAGTATTCTCAATGGCTTCTGTCCAACATTCTTCAAGACATCTTCTTTGGTACTCAACAGAAGAAAGCAATTCATACAAGTCTGGAATGACATGAGGATGAGTAGAAGTTTCATTTTTGAGTGAACTATCCCTTTAACCTACTTTTTTGTTGATTTTCAGAAACCAAGGGACAAGCATAAATTATTTTCTGTGGTTATCGTTAGCATATTTGAGTTCTATTTAGCATGAAATATTCCTTTAAGGCTCTTGTTTAGTCATGTTTTCAGGAATATTTGATAGAAACCTGCTCCTATTTAAGAATTCTCACGTATCCGCATCTCTCCTGCCGTCTAGAAAAGGGAGAGCAGGGAGTTTGAAATACTGCCGCAATCTCAGTACCCCCAGGTAAAGCTCCGCTAGCCTGTTAGCGCTCCACCTATGTCCTGTTCACTCTCCTCCACCTATATTATATGTAGGAGATAATGGTCATGCCCATTTTGAATGATCTCCACTTAAAAGGAATGGTGTGGTGTTTTTTAGCATGCTCAGAACTATCATTCAGATGGCTTAAAGAATATCAAGCTTCTCCGTTTGTGTTTTCCTACCTAATAAACAGCATATTTTGCATGAAATATTTAACAGATAAGGCAAGTTCATGTATGTCCTGTAAGTTCATGGGCAGTTCAGGATGATGTTTTCCAGGTCCTTCTGTATCTGCATGGCCCTCATGCATAATGTCAGCAACAAAAAAGGAGAGGAGCATCCTGATTTGCTGCACTGCCATGGTCATTTTTTACCAGGACTCTGATTGGTTTGTTGGACTTGGTGCATTTTGCATGTGGTGGCCTTCCCAGTACAACCCCTCCAAAAACATGGTAGTCAGTCACTCTCATGTGCCTCCTTCCAACCCGAGCATATGACTGATGCGATGCCATGTACCAACACCCCCCCCACCCGCGCTGACTTACATTCCCCACTACCTAACAATTCTAGCCGCATTTAACAACAGTCTGCATTACCATAGACAGGTTGACACGCCTGGAATGTGCGGTTATTTTAAACCTCCACGTTTGTCTGTTTCCTAGGAAACAAGAGAGCGAGGAAGGAGTGCGGAGCATGGACCTGCCCTTCGTGGGCGAGGATGAAGTTCTTTCCTGATAGTTGTGGGCGTTTTGCTCGGGCGAAAGGCACAAGGATGGGGCTGTTGTTGCTGCCGGAAGGCCAGGATATGGACCTGGGGCTAGGGTGTGGATAGGATGATGGAAGGAAAGAAGCTCGTGTGGGATTGTTAATGTGGAGGATGCCCACCCACTCATGCATGCATTTGTACAGTCCACTGCAGCATGCACTGTATCTGTCTGCCCAGGTCTCTGCTGTCTCTCAGGACCTGTTTTCTGTGTGCGCGTGTGTTTGTACTCTCCTCTCCAGCACGGAGACTCTGCTTTACTCCTCTACTTCAGCTAGGGGGCGCCACCGCGAGGCTAATCCTGTTTTATACAGTCTATGGGCTAAACAGAATTTATTAGGGAAAGATTTACAATTTCTTAGGTTTGTCCATCACTCATTACTTAGAGATATGCTGCTTTGTGGCCGTTTTACAGATCTTATAGATTATTAGAACTGAATTTAAACACAATAAAATCAATTTATCTCAGACTTTCATCAGAAATTAATTTATTCTCAAAAATAAATACAAAAATCTTAAAAATCAGGTTTGTTTGGTTTAAATAAAATAAATAAATATATATGAATAAAAATCAAGGCAAATAAAATAATAAATAGCCTTTGCACATTTACGGACAATGACCTTTAAATAGTTTTGAATTCTTGTATGATGTATATTTCTTTCTTGTCTATCACTCATTAATTTGAGAAACATGATATGATTTGAAAATTATAAAATAAAAAATAAAAAAATGTTTAACTTAAAAATCTTGGAAATCAGGTTTGTTTAAACAAATTATACAGAAGTTAACACATGAAATAAATAGCTTTAAATATTTAAAATTCTTCAAAATTGCTGACGGTTACATCTAAAATGTACTTATGAGAAGAAATTGATCATTTCTTCATGTTTTTCCATCACTGATTTATTAGAGAGACTTCATTGCAGTTTTACAGATCTCATTAGATTATTAAAACTGAATTTAAAAATGAATGAAAAATAAATACTTTAAAGACTTAAAAAGACTTTCATCAGGTATTTCAACTTCAATTGTAATTGTAAAAAAAAAACTAAAAAACATTTCAATTCAAATTTGAAATTAAAATTTGCAGTCAGAATATGTGTATAATTGTAGTAAGTAAAATACTTCAGGATGTCATTTAGGGAAAATGCACATAAGTTTGTATGTGTGTGTTTGTTTATATATAAAAATCACACAACTGTCTCTCTTTTTTTTTTTTTTTTTTTTTTTTTTAAATAACAAAGCCCAAAACCAAGAGATGAGAGAGTTACATAGCATGTTTTTGAATAGTAGGTTGATTATTTAGGGAACGAATAACCTTAAGGGAATGCCACAATAGGCTTTGTGACTGTTCTTCTTCTTGTATGTAACATGACCCTTTTAATCATGAAGCTAACAGTTACTTACTGTAATTTCACTTCCTTTTCCTGTGTAGAATTACCAAAATGCCATGTAGTAGTGCATTTCCGTCTTCGTTATGATCAGAGTGAGTTTGTTATCGGCATTTCTATATAGGACCCATACTCTATGAAGTTCTTAAGGAAATATAATAACTTTGTGCAATCTATGCATGACTTTTCACTTAAGGAATCAGTGTTTGTCAGTCTGTTTTGACACAAATGTATGCCTTACATTTTCATACTCATAACTGTAGCATAGAGCATCATTACATGTGTAGAGTTTTTTGGTACGATAGAATTGTAGATAAAGTAGAATTGGGAATTTTAGACGAGCTGTTCTACACAGTGTAGAATTATAGTAACTCGCTTAAGCTTTAAGTTTTAAAGTTAGCAAAAATAGTCCAAAGCCCTGTTGAGATTTTCTCAATGTGCACTATACGGTCATGTATCTCCCGTGTTGAATTTTTTTCTATGATTGTTTGTTTGTTTGCTCTATTTAGCTGTGGTTTCAAAATGTTGAAGTGATGGTGCTTTTCCACCACTGAAATTAATAACATAGTTCATGCTTCCATGTATCAGGGGAGTCTTTTCTGCACAAGTAGGTTGAATGTATGTTGTTGGTTTACCTTTTAACTCTACAAGTCAACTTTCTACCTTTTTCCCCCCCATTTTTTGTTTTCCTGCATGTTAAACTCTGCTGTATTTTATAGTACTTGTTTCCTGTGATTTTCTTTCTCTATCTTTAAGATTTCTCATTTGAATCTTTTGTGTAGGTACTATTACTATGCAAAAGAAATCTCACATTGTGGTGCAGTTCTGGACTGTGTAATCAGTCGGTTGGTCTCTTGTGTATGTTGGATGTTGATTATTGAAGGAATCTTGTAATATTGACTTAAATATGCATGTGCACCGACGGAAGCTGGTTATACAACATCACTACTGTGTATGTAAGTGGACATTTTAACAGATTTTGATGACCTTTAAATAATATATTCAGGACCAGAGAAACACCGTTCCCCTTTTTTTAAATTATTATTACTTATAGGGAAAATCAATATATATATATTCTGAATAGAATTTAGATGATAGATATTTAGCGCAGGCCTCCATAACCATGTTTTCGTCTTCTGAACACTCAAAACTATGAGTATTCACTATAGATGAAATCAAAGACAGCTTCCTATGACATTGCAAACGGTAGGTTGAATAGAGGTGTATTGTATATTAAAGGGAATGCTGTACTGTATAGTTATAACCTCTTAATATCATTCCTCACTGTTTCTGCCCAGTATTTCTTGAAGGGCTAGAGTAAACGTTTGCATTCATCTCACACTAGCGACTGCATTTGAGCACTGTTGAGAGGGCTGTTTACAGGGATGTTACATAAATGCATGCCGTCACAATCCCGCAATTTCATTCAGCATGTTTTTAAAGCATGTTTGAGATCTTTACAGCATCCTCTGATCTCATTGCTGATCATTCTATATATTGTATCCAGTTGATTATTTGAATAAATTAAAGCTGCCTTTACTTTTGTTTTATTTGTATTTATGTATTATTAATAGTAGTAGCATGTAAAGTTGTAATAGTATTGTTTTGACATGGTTAAATACTTTCAAGTCTGCAATATTGTAACATTTGCTCTTAACATTTATCTTGTAAGGTAGTCATTAAAATTAGAAATAGTATAGGGATAGTTCACCTAAAAATTACAATTCTGTCATCATTTACTAACCCTCAAATTGTTCCAAACCTGTATGAGTTTCTTTTTTTCTGTTGAACACTAATAGATACAACTTTAAAGAAAGTTGCTAACCAAACAGTTGCTGGTAGCCATTGACTTCCATAGTATTTTTCTCCCTACTATTGAAGTTAGTGGCTACCGGCAAGTGTTCGGTTAACAACTTTCTTCAAAATATCTTCTTGTGTGTTCATGCAAAAAAAACACTTGAAGGTGAGTAAATGATGACAGAATTTTATTTTTTTGAGTGAACTTGCCCTTTAAGAATAGTTCACCCCAAAAATGAATATTCTGTCATCTCATTTTGTTCTACACTGAAGACAGAAACCCATAGCCTACAGGTTTTGATGGCATGAACATAAGTAAATGATGATTCAAGTTATAATTTAAATATTTAAAGTAAAGAACTCTTCATGTGATTCATCACTAGAGGGCGTCAGAGGACTGTGCTCGTGCATTCTGCAAACAAAATATTAGACTAGTATAAGGATTAAACAGAGAGAAAAATATTATTTATAAAGTCAAAAAATAAATTACTTTGAGAATGATGCTTTCGTTTGGCTAATTTAATATTTCGTTTTACGTGACACATAAATATACTGCATATACGAGACCTGTCCTTTTCACACAGTCAACATTAAAATATGTAGAACATTCTGCGAGATATTTTTTTCCTGTAAATTAAGAATATCTGTAGCATTTGGGAGGCGCCACAAGTTTGCTGTGTCTGCGCAGATATCTGGAGCATGTGATCAGCATGAAGGCTTCAGCTCGCATGTTCCTATGGTAACTGATCAAAGCCTCTGCGCGCGTTCTGTGCTCGTGTACGGCAGGACGCAGTTGCGCGCGGAGTCTGTCTGCCACGGAAGCGTTCACAGCACTGGATTCATACTTAGGATACAACTGCAACATCTGAGGCACACTTTCGAAGAGAGCTGCCAGAAAGAATTTTGAGGCAAGCAAGTGGATTTGTAAGTACATATTTTATTTTATTTTATTTAAATTAGATATTCCATTGTGGAATCTGTACAGTTTTGGATCATGTTTGACGATGTCTGACGATGTTTACTGAACAATAGTAATTATTTATTATAATATAATTATTATTTAGATGGTTGTATTCATTATTTATATATAGATTTAATTTGAATATTTATAATATTTATATTTAATTTTTTTTTATTAGACTGCACTGTTCTTTCGTTTGCAGACAGTTAAAATATAAGTACTAATATAAATAAATATATAGTAAACCCGAGAATTTTTTTTTATTTTTTTATTTTAATTTCAGGATTTTCACTTTTATTTCGGTGTAAAGCTCTCGAAAGATGGTCGGGAATAAATCATGTCATAAATGTTATAAACAAGGAATTTACAAGCAAATAATCTGTTTTCTAGCAATTTTAGTTCGAAGCAGTATCTAACACTGTTGCTTTATTTAGATGTACAGATAAGATCTAGCTTTACCAAAAAAATTTTTTTTTTAAAATGGTGGCGATAAGAAATAAAATGCTGCCTAGTCAGTCAACAACTCATTTTACTTAGTATGTTTTGATATATTGTAGTACATATTTCCAGTATTTCATGGTACCCTTGTGTGGTCTCTACTAGAGGCATTCAGAGGAAGCTGACCATCACCTCCTCATGATGCACATGAACAGCTTGTTGAACAGATGGAGTAAGTATTTATCATTTCACTTGTAAAATACATTCCTTATCAGCTTTTTTGATGAACATGGCAACACCGAACATATTTTGGCTGCCTTTACGTACAAGCTATATGTCATTGTGTATTTTGTTTGGTCTGAGAGGGATATGAACCCTCTAATAGCCAGGGTTAAAATTAGTTGCGAGTTAGGTCAGAAGTGTGGCTTGTACTGCCGGACTGCTCAGCTGTTACTGAATGGAATATGTTGGAAATTTATTGCGGTTAGCATATATATTTAATTAAATACATGACAAATGCTAATGCATACAAGGATATTGTTGATATTGTCGTGTCACTGGTTATTAAAATCATGTTTGGTTGACTCCAATTTATTGCTTGTGTCTTTTAAGAGGATTTATAGTATGTTTTGTTGCGATTTGACACTTTGTTTAGCAAATTATGTAGGTGTGAAGAGCTGTTGAGAGTTTAGAAGGTATGAATGGAAATGGAGGCGATAAATCAGATATTTATATCTACTGAGGTAATAGACCTCAGAGTGTCTATCAGTACTGTCAGTTTAGCACAAACAGAAACATTGCAGATGGATGAGGCCAGGTGGAAACTGACAATTCAAGAAACTTGTCATTTCTTGTATAAGCATTGCTTTGCTGTCAGTTAGTGTACAGGAAGAAAACACGGAATAATTTCCTCATGTCCGTGCATTCTTTATTTTTTACAAGCTGAGTCAAAGGTCTTTTATGATCACCAAGGCTGTATTTATATGATAAAATTGCAGTAAAAATTGTAATATTTTGAAATATTATTCAAATTTTAAATAATCGTTTTCTGTTTTAATACAAATTCAAAATGTCATTTATTCTTGTGATTGCAAAGCTGAATTTTCTGCGACCATTACTGCAGGCTTCAGGGTCACAAGATGTCTGTTTATACAGACAGTCAGTTTGTTTAAATCTCATATTGTTGCTAATGGGTTGGGCCAAACTTGCTACATCTCAGACCTGAGGTCAATGACCTTTCTGACAGTTATGTGAGGGGAATGTTTGTTACCTTAACTGCAGAATCTCATAGTCATAAATGATTTGGACACAATGTACAGGACATCTAACTTGGCAACAGGCCCTTTTTATTGCTCCATGTCTGTCAGTTAGTTGAAAAAGAAAGTTGTTGGAATCACTGTTGACCATCCAGTTTGCAGTGGAAGGTCTCAATAGATGGTTAAAGGTCATCTATGTGGGCTAAACAAAGAGAACAAGGGCTTTGATTCAGTTAGCCAGCTGTATTCTGGCAAATCAGTGGCATGCAACCCGCTGATGAACTCAGGCTGTAGCTAATCTCTCGTTTTCTTGATGTAATCAGGATACATTTCCTTTGGACTTTTTCCTTATGTTTTACATATTACCGGCTGGTAAGGCTTTAAAGATTTGGTTCAAGCTGCATGTATTAACTTGGTAGATCCGTTTATACACGTGCAAATGGAGATCAAGTGTCTTAAAACCCTTGAATAACGGAAAAGAGTCTCGTTTTCTCAGTAAGCCTAAGAGTTTCCAATAGTATCAGTTCTTCAGGCCACGGTTGTCGAAATTGCATTTCTGGGATTTCTTGACCATTCTGAATTTGGTTCATGTACTCTAGTTTTTATCCATAGTCTTTTTTTCAAAGCGTTATTTAGTGTGTTTTTCATCGTGATGTTGATTTCTGTTCTGGTAAGAACAGCAGATAGGTGCTTTTTCTCATGTCTGATGCTTCAAAATCTTCACAAAGTGTGGAATTTCACAGAATGGTGTCTCGGTATTAACCGCACCCTATCTGTGTGTGTATGTGTGTGTGTGTGTGTGTGTGTGTGTGTGTTTACACTGTCGTTCAAAGTTTGGTGTAATATTGTTTCATTTTTTTGAACAAGGTTACATTTATTTGACCCAAAATATAGTAAAAACAGCAATATGTGAACTATTATTGCCAAATAAATTTTATGTATTTTAAAATGTAACTAATCCCTGTGGTAGTGTTACAGCAAAGTAACTATGACTACAGTTTGTATATAAACTAACATAACTAACATTAATAAGATTGTCTGCCAAATCTTTCGCTCTTCCTAGCTGTGAGACTGCACGTGCAGCTCTGGATGATGTTAGGAAAGAACGTTTATTTTCAACAATGTTTCTGATCATGTCCAACCTTAACAGTTTGTGCGTCACATTTCAGAGCAGGTTGTTGTGCGAACCTGTCAGAATGTAATGCAGGGACTTGCATGAGGCAGTGCTAACTATTAATTCACTATAAATAATCATTCCACATGCAAAGTGCTCGCTTGCATATAGACATCCACAAAAGCACAGTAGCGAAAAGATAGCATGTTTAATTTGTATCATTGGACAGGTAATAAAAATGGAGAGGCTGGAAAATGGAAAAAACTAAAAAACTTATTTTATGAACATTTGTTGGAAATATACCCATCTTCAGGCCATCCAAGATGCAGATTAGTTTAATGAGAACAGTTTTGGAGAAATTTAGGATTCACTTGCTCACCAGTGGATCCTCTACAGTGAATGGGTGCTGTCATCCATTGGTGAGCAAGTGATGTAATGTTAAATTTCTCCAAATCTGTTCTGATGCAGAAACGCATGTCTATTTGTACTGATATTTGACCTGCATTTATACAATAAGTTTCGTCTCGGTCCTGAATGCATTGAAATACTCATCACACCCGTCCTTAATATCTAAAATATTCATGTGCCGTCTGCATTGCCTATGTTGACTGAGACCTGCTTAACCCACGCATGACTTCAGGGTTATTTTCGGCCAAATCAAAGCACTAGAGATGGTTACCGATCTGAAATGACAGATTTTCACAGCTTGGGGTTTCAGTAACAATCTGTGAGATGATATTGCGCTGTATTTTCTACTATAATATAAAGCTTTGGGATGAATGTAGCCAAACTGTAATCCACTTTCTGCCTCTTTTAGTTTTTTTATTCACTCTTTCTCTCCATTCACAGGCTTCAGAGCTCACGTCATAGAAAGTAGAGGAGATGTGACCCAGGGAGCTTTGGTTGCAACACAGACAGAAGGAAACTCAATAGATATCTAAAGGAGAGCATTCAAAGAGACACACACGACAGTTCTCGTCTTACACTAAATTATTAACTAAAAATGCCCCGTTTTAACCCTTCAGCTGTGCCCATTTTTTCCTGTGTGAACTTGAAAGGGGATTTTATGTGAAAAAAAACTACACAAATGGAATGAAGCTCATTTCGAGGTAGAATAAACCAGTCTAAAACTCTTTCTCATTCCAAACAAACTTTGTTTCAGACTCTCTTCTTACATTTTCCAATTGAATCAAGAGGTGAAATTCACCATTTCAGTAGGAGCGCTGTGTAGCTGAAGACTTATTTCTTTCTATCCTTCACCCCAAGGTAGATCAAACAAATGCTTTGCGTCACACTACATCTGCATCCATTCTACACTCGCTCCCCAAACCGTCTTTGTTCTCTTTCCATGTCTCATTTACATTAACATACCCGGAGACACAGAAAGAGACACCCTCCCTCTCAAAGCCCACGTTAGTCGATCCTACGTTCACCTTTGTCGTTTGCATGTGAGAGAGGCAAGGTACATCATCTGGTGAAGCAGGTTTCAGGTGTCATGCATAACGACAATGACATCTGAGGATGGCGTTAAGACTCGGTGCGTGCGTGTGTTTTTGCGTGATTGTACATGATATCTTATATCATCCAGTTATGCATTGGCAGTAATCACTCTCTCTCTCTCTCGTTCTCTCTCTTATCATACAGGATTAGTGAGTATCTCATCTTATCTGGTGTTGTATGAACTTTGATGGTTGGATGAGCTGTCTATCTTTGAGTGCTGTTTACTTTAGGAGGTTGTGCTAATGCTTCCTTTAGATAGTTTTGGTTTGTTCACACATGCAACCACACATGCATGCCATGTGCAGTGCCAGCATTTAATATCATCCAAGCGTGACAAAGAAAATATGTCAATCAACACTTTTTGTTAGCATAGGTGCACTGCACATATGCCATAGTTTCCCCACAAATTATCTTTACAAAAAGTACTGTTGTGGTGCTGTGTGTGGTATAGCAATGTATCAGATGGAAATACCATGGTATATTAATACAAGTTTTGTCTAATTTTTATTTCTACTATTCTGCAATTTTTTTAATAAATGCCATCAAAGCTATTAAATAATAAAAAAATAATACATATTTTTTTGTATAGAAAGCATCTCTGTACAATGTCAATCCTGTGGCAGAAACAGAGAAACAAATAGAGACATAATTAGCATATTGCTGCTGTTCCAACCAAGCAAAAATGATTTGTTCAACCCAAGCTAAGGAATGATGATGTGCATTTGATCAGATATAACTGCAGTACAAGATTAGATGCATCATTTGAATGCTTAGCCAAAGAGATGTGTTTTTAATCTAGATTTAAACAGAGAGAGTGTGTCTGAACCCCAAACGTTATCAGGAAGGCTATCCCAGAGTTTGGGAGCCAAATGTGAGAAAGCTCTACCTCCTTTAGTGGACTTTGCTATCCTAGGAACTACCAAAAGACCAGCGTTTTGAGACCTTAGGGTGCGTGATGGATTGTAGCATGGTAGAAGGCTAGTTGGGTACGCAGGAGCTAAACCATTTAGGGCCTTATAGATAAGTAATATTATTTTGTAACTGATACGGAACTTAATAGGTATCCAGTGCAGAGACTCTAATATTGTGGTAATATGATCATATTTTCTTGACCTGGTAAGGACTCTAGCTGCTGCATTTCCATGATGGTATATGTCTGAAAAACAAGGTAATAGCATAATACTTTGCAGTTAGTGCATTATCATGGTAAACATTACATCAATAGCCAATTACAAGAACCAAAACAATGTCAACACATTTTAATAGGTAGTTACAGTTAAAAATAAATTGACTTAAACATTTTAAAGGACTGAATTATGTATTTTGTAGACAAACATCTGAGCGGTGATCTAACCCAGTTATTTTATCCCTCACACAGCAAATCTCTTAGACTAATGATTACAGCCTTTTCTCTGTATGTGTGGCCAGCTAGTTATCTAACCAGAGTTTATGCTGAGCAAACACTGATATTATGGACTCTGCTTTCCAGAGCTTTCCAATACAGCAGGAATGCACCATCACCTTCGGGATTATTGCAACCAATACAGAGCTTTGAATATCCGAGGGTGATGTTAACACATACAGAATCTAATAAAGAGTGGAGAAGTGAGTGTGTGTCAGTAGCCTGGGGTCAGATGTTGGATGAAGGTTGTGGCAGGGCCATCACTGAGAAACCCTGTGTTGCGTGCCAAAGCTATAAACACGTTCATGGGCAGTTAGGACACCCAGTGCTTTGGGGACCAAACATGACCCGCAGTGATGTAATCTCCAGCTGACACACTAATACACAATTCAATGAAATGTCCAGCTTTATACACACAACTACACATACAGTAGGTTTTTTGCAAACTGTGTTCTTTATAGAGCTGGAAGATTGTGCTATTGTAGTACATAAAAGCTTGTGCAGTACACAGCATTATCTGTGTTTGGCATCCATGGTCTAAATATGAAGCTCATGTTGCCTCATGTTATGAGATCATCCTGTGAGGACATTTGCAAGTTCTTAGGTTATGGTTATGTCATGTCTGCTTGGCCTAAATAAAGACAAACCATCCTTAAAGGCACGCTTACAGGATAGCTTGTATAGCTAGACTTTTAAATATTAAAACAAACTCACTGTGGTCAATTTGCAGTTTATTTAGTCCAAAAACTGCTAATGTAGATAGGAAAACATCTGGCCAAAATCCAGAGTGACCTACTGTACCACAGGTTACTTTTCAAGGAGGGTAAATCTGAAACCAGATATAACTGACAACAAAGGTGTGCTCAAGGGTGTCTCGTTTACTTGTTTCAAAGATCTGATGTCATCCCAAACTCATTGAACTCTATCAGCCTGGTACCTTGATGCTGCAAATTATAACTGTAGCAGGGGTGGATGATATAAGCAAGATAAAAAGCAAGAATCATGATAACTATGATATATATATATATATATATATATATATATATATATATATATATATATATATATATATATATATATATAAAAATGATTATTATTATTATTTATTTATTTTTGTTAATAATGATAGGTTATGTATCACGGTTTTTTTTTAATATATACTGAACAAGATAATAGTTTTTATAATAAAGTAATGATAGTCTTTTTTTATTGTATTTAGATTTTTCATTTATATAATCATAAGCACAGCAATGAAATGGCTAAATTAATAAATAACTCGATGCAAATGTATGTTTAATCTAGACGTAAGTATTTTATATAAATGCATATTGTTATTTGAGTTATTGTGTGTTCTGACATTTTAGTTTTCATCAAAACGCATGCATTTTTTATTTAGCTGTGGATTATCCTCTGTATAGATGTAATCCTGGACATATGATTAATCCTAATGCAGGCTTTTCTGCTAAACTGGTTTTATGTCAGATGATTAAGGCTGTTTATAATATGATGAATTATTGTCTCTTTTTTTTCATCTCCAACAAATAAGTCTTGGTTGCTTTGATTACTGCTGTGTAAAACGAAGCTGCTCTTTCTGTTGTAGATGAGATCTCCAAGATGTGTGAGGTGGAAGACACTCCAGAACCAGTCAGTCCCACGCTGCTCAATGAGTCCACAGACACCTACTGCCAGACCGACTGCTGGCACCGACTCCGCACCACAGTCCGAAAGCTAGAGTTCTGGGAAGACTTCAGTGCAGAGCTTATCGGAACCGGCTTCTTCTCCAAGGTCTACAAGGTAAGGGTTTCCTGGCAGTAATGGAGGAGTGAAACAAATGTTTAGAGATTAAAAGTTTGCAAAAAATGTGGTAAAATTGCTAGGATGTCCTAAAAGCGGCATGTAATAATGGACGCGGCTGTTATTAAACAGCAAAGCATCTGACTGATTATTCTGCCCTGTAGCAAAAGTGCACTGATTTAATGAAAGCTGTGACAATGAGGCACACTGAGATCTAATGCATTGAGGCCATCAGGATGAATGTTTTCGTTCCACCACCTGCTGCCTTTCAAGAGCAAAGTATTAATAATTGTTAGGGATTTTGTACCCACCCGAATTCCGATGCCAAATTTTCTAATAGTCTTCTAAACATTTTTCTGGAAGTCACGAGCTGTTAGTCCTTACAACAGAACCTTACAGACATGACTTGTCTGTCGTCTCCTAAAAACAAGCTACGTCCTGCAGACAGTCTTTAACCCAACTAAGAAATACATGTTTAACGTCACGTACCGTCACCACCCTGTCAAGCTTAGATGATCTTGAAAACCTTCACAAACAAGAAAATAACTAGATGGTTTAAAAAAATGCCTGAGGAAGCTAAAGTAACCACATTATTTATATGCTAACTTTTCTTGTTTTGCAAAATCTCTTCAGTGGTCCTTTAACCTCACAGTTTCACTTGTAAGAAACCAAACGGCATTTTGTTAGAAGTAATGCCAACACTCACAAAAATGCCATTATTATAGTGAGAAACGCTTGATAGTATCTTGAAGAAAAGACTTTAGAGAGGGCTACGATCACAGGAGAGCTTTACAATAGCAAAGTGATGGAACCTAGATAACATGTTTAATATCAATACACAGAACGTGAAAAACTGTGCCACATGTCTCCACTGTGACCATTCTCACACCACAGACCGAGTAATGACACCATTTGTAAAGAACATTGTGTCCTAAAGGAGACATGTACTGCACAGAATTAGCCCAGGGGAAAATAAGAGGGATGCTTCTTTTTGTTGTGAATGTGTTTACAGGATGTCAGTGAAGGAAAGACGTTTCAGGAAATCCCTCGTATTGAAACTTCCACTGTATGTACAGTATGTGACGCCCCCGCTGCTGAGTCAATAATGATGTAATTCTCCCTCGCTCAGGTGATGCACGGCACCACGAAGAAGGTGATGGTGGTGAAGATCTATAAGAATGACGTGGATCAGAACAGCATCGTGAGGGAGATCAGTCTACTTCAGAAACTCTCCCACCCCAACATAGTGAGGTGAGCCGCCTCTGTGCACGCGATTAATCACTTCCATCAATCCCACGCCGGCCTGATGCTCATATTGCCCACTCAGAACATGGGAAGAAAACAACTCTGACTCTGTCGGCCTAATACTGAGTAATAATACCAGACTGGGCTAAGATTTCCTGACCTTGAACAACGGTAACCGGTGAAATGGTGACAATTTAGATGTTGTTTTTGTATCAAAAGCATCAGCCTGTGAGACTGTATTACCTACACACAGCCGTTGTTTTAGATACTTAGTTTTAGTAATGTTTGCCAATCATTATTAGAATAGCTTTAATATCTCTGTACCAGGTTAGTTTGCAGATAGATATTAGATTTTTATAAATTTAATTGTGCATCTTAATTTCTAATATTTTTATTGTCAGATGACCTTTCCTGTCAAGTAACGCTCACAAAAGTGAATCTTTAAGAACATTAATAATTTAATAACACCATTAAAGTCTTTAACAAATTTTCATATGAATATCCATTTCCATACTGCACTACTGTAGCATTCAAAAATAGGGATCAGCCAGAAATTGAATATCTCTGTTTGCTCATATTTAGGGTAAGAACTAACATTTAACCCTTTGTATTCAGGCCATATCTAGAGACCATAATATCATAAAATGTGGCTTCCTTTGGCTACCCAGAACAGAGCTTTGAGTTTGAGTATGTCACTGCATAGCAACACCCTTTTAACTGCCCTATCATGATATAGCAGTGAGTTTTAGGCATTACTTATATTTGGTTGAAAATGTATTTGCACTATTAATTTGTTTCATTTATGAGTCAGTTCTCAGATGGATAAAGTGAATTACTGTGATTTTCATTCTGTAGGTACCTGGGGATCTGTGTCAAGGAGAATAAGCTGTACCCAATTCTTGAGGTGGGTGGCAACTTTTAGGATTAAGTATTCACAATTCAGCATATCCAGTCTTTTGCCTTATCGATGTGCTGCCCAGAAAGTCTCATGACACAAGCAGTGACTCACCATTATGTTTTTCTAATGTGTCAAGAGTATATAATTTTCCACAAAGAAAAAGTTTCCCTGATTTAACATGCTTTAAAAGTGAGCTGCATTTTCACTGTATAAATCATAATTCGAAGTGTTTTATAATCTCATGTCGTCTCCTCCTCCTCCACCTAGTATGTGAGCGGAGGCTGTCTGGAGGAGCTGCTGGCCAGGCATGACGTCAACCTCTGCTGGAGAGAGAAGATCGAACTGGGCTGTGATATCAGCCGAGGAATGACTTATCTCCACTACAAGAACATCTATCACAGAGATCTCAACTCTAAGGTGAGGACCAGTGAGTTGGCAGACTTTAGGGATCAAAGTTGAGCAATTATGGCAGAGATATATTATGAAATATCACCTTTCAGTGTTCAACCTAGATTTGATAATGTGTGCCAAGAACACGCCTTGCATTTATAGCTAATCACAGACATTTGTAATGTCACTCCATTTAATTTTCTGCTAATGTTTTTTTACGTCTAATGTTCTATAAGCTTGTCTGACTTGACTGACTTGTGCTCATGTTTTGAGCAAAATGTGTTCAGTACATGATTCAGCGAGTACTATGTATGCAGATAGATAATAGCACAGATTTTAGTGTTTAACTGGTAGTTAGCACACTTCGCTTGTCCATTTCCACCTTTCTCATATAACCTCATTTTTTTTTTTAACCTCATTTGTTTAGTTTCTGATATTAGTTGTGAGATAATATAAAATGATCTCCCATAATCTTACAAAGTAAAGACTGGAATACTTACAAAAGTGGCCTCAAAGGTATCTGGAAGCTTAAGCTTAAAAAAAACCCTTTCATTGCATTAGAGAAATATAAAAGTGATATCCGCAAACTATTGCTATACATTTTCTAACTTAACTCATTTAAGCCATTACCTTTTAACCAACTGAAGTGATGTTAGTTCTGGAAAAGGTTATTTGCTCATGTAAATTCTGCAATGAATTTAAATTTACGGCATTTTGTGACAAGTTGCACTCAGTTTGACTTTTTCAATGTGTGAAACAGAGAGTTTGATATTATCTTGAGTTCTTTGGTTCCTGAAGATTTATTTCCGTTATGGTTTCCATTCATTGCATATGAACACAGTAGCAGAGTGATGGAACGTAGATAACAATTTAAATACCGAAACACACAGAACATGAAAAACTGTGCCACATGCCTCCACTGTGACTGTTCTCACACCGCGGGCCAAGTTTTTTCAGCATTTTTGGGTAAAGAACATTGTGTCCTGAAGGAAACGTGTTTTGTAAAGGGTCAGGATCAGCCCCGGGGAAAATTAGAATGACACTTCATGTTTTTCTTCAGAATGTGTTTATAGAAATCCAGTGAAGGAAAAAACATATCAGGAAATCCTTCCTATTGAAATTCCCACTGTAAATACACTGGCGTTTTAAAGTTTATATAACAGTTCTTTCTGGTCGTCGATTCTAATTGGCTGAGAGCGTTTTCCAGCGGTGCAATATTCTACTGAACAGTTTCACTGTTTGTATCACTCTGCATACAGTATTTCTCAAAGAGAGCCTCATGGCAGATGCTCAAATCCATTGTGATTTTATAAATAATACTTTTTTTGTGTCACGGAATGTCCGTAGTTTTTAGTCGAGAATGTACTTGTTTAGACTTCAAATATGCGGTTTGTTAATAAAGATAACGTCTATTTGAGATTTTGCGCCGACTTTTTCAGGGATGTGAGCTCAAGTATTACTGTTATTGTGGAAACCGTGATATATTTTTTTCAGGATGATGAATAGAAAGTTTTAAATAAAGCAGATTTGTTTAAAATTGAAATCTTTGGCAACACTATAACGTCAGTTTAGTGCATCCATGGTAAATAAAAGTATTAAAAGTATGAGACACCCTCACTCATATTGTTGAAATGAGTAAAAGACAAGAATCTTGTTGCATTTGGGAAAAAGGAACCTGTAGCCCTATAAAGTTGTCAGTGGTGAAAAACAGTGATGGTCCTGACAGGTTTAACTGTGGGAGTTGCCAGGCTGCAGGCTGCAGTGAGCACAGGCCTGTGTGTTTGGTTTGAACAGAGATGGGGAGGTCAGACCTTTATTATGCTAATGCTGAAGCCAGCATTCACCATGCCATAAACTCCAGACACCTGCTGCTTTCACTCGCTAACCTTTTTTCTCATTTCCTTTCTTCTCGCTCTCATAAGAAATGACCCGCTGACTCCAGTCAACTGTCAAGCTTTTATCCTCTCACCCTCCTCACAAGCACAGACATGACTTAGCCATGACTTGAAACATGTTTTATAACTAGATTTGGACATTTTCTGAAGCAATGTATGTCCATGCTAAAGTAAACTCATTGCCACAATGCTGTGTCGTTGCTAATGTGTTGCTAGCTGGTGCTGGTTTACTTACCCAATGTAAATCTGAGGGATTTTTTTTTTTAGCTTTTTCATCCTTCAGGAAAAGAAAGTACACTCACTGAATAAGCCACATGAAGTCCATAGCACTTATATTGCTACTATAGTTGACAAGCCATTACACATAGTGGAGGTAACTCATTCTGCTTGCATAACACAGCAGGTTCAAATTTCCACGCCAGAGGTTACATGTGGTTGTATAGCTGCCTTATGTCAATGGGTTTACTTAAAATACATGGGTACTGTTACTGCCACACATGAAACCTCCGAGCATGATGCCACACTCATTGCACATTGATATCTGATGCTCCGGTGAGCATCTACTGTGTGTCCTTTACTGTAAGTTGAGTTGAAGTCAGAGAGTTTGCTCTCACCTTTCCACATATCAATTTGAGCATTTTACTCACTAATGCGACTGATTCATTGACTGAACAAAATGCTTGTCAAGTAAAGCTGATTTGACACTTTGTTTCATTAAAACAACTCGGGTGAATTACACTAAATTAAGTTCACTTGATCCACTGAGGAACATGCGCAAGAGAAGATTTAGTAGAACTCAAGTAAAAGTTAACTTAGTGTACAAAAAAAATAAGTTTTTATTAATAAATAAATTAATTCAATTTTATAGTTGTTGTTTTTGTTGTTAACGATATAGAATATAAATAGGTTAATTAACAATCAACATTATTATTAAATATGGTTTATAGTAATAATTAAATCATTATTATTATATAGTATAATGAATAAATGTATCTATAAGAAAAAAAATTATTTAACTATTGAACCAGATTATTGAATTGTATATGTATTATTATTATACATTGTTTATAATAATATATAAATATTATTATTATTATTAGATAAGATGTAAATGAAATCAAATACATTAATATATCTATAGCACTGTGAAAAATATTTATAAAAATTTTGTTTCGCTTTTATTTATAATGTTTATTTATGAAGTTTTTCATGCTGAATGCGAAAATCACATTACTTTTTGTGTTTTAAACTTAAAAAAAGTATATGCCGTCCACTTACCCGTGCATAAAAATTACATAAACACTTACCAAAAGTGAGTTGTGTGTATGTATGATTTTATGAGTTTTATGAGTTTTGTCTTTTATGTTCCACAAAAGGACTAGAATATTCCAGAATGTCACAGAAATGCCTAGAATGTCTTCATCCTTGCAAAAGCAAAAAAAAAAGAAAAAAGAAAACATGCTAAATTATTATAAAAACTTAACTGTACTAAACCAGTGTTTCATAATTATTGATAGAAGTTCCATAATTGACCTGAACAAAATGCTAATCTGTGAAAATAAACAGTGCAATAATAACGAACACCAATACAGAAGAACCATAAAAATTCAAATTAAATAATTTGTTACATTGTGTAAAACATTTGCGTAATAATGGTTTATTATTATTATTATTATTATTATCATTTAAATATTGTTTAGTTATATTTATTGCATATATATTATATCATATCATATATATTATTAGTCCATATGTTAGAGCCTTGACTTTCTGTTTATAATGGAGGAAAACAGGAACTTTAAAGTTTAAGAACTTAAACTCCACAGCTTTGGAGTCATGTGCTGATGACAAACTGTCCATGACTCACCAGAGCTGAATAATTAAATGATCAGGTAGTGTCTGGGTTTTTCTCTAGGCTCTAGGGGATTTTATAATGGACAATTCCTTAGTGCTGCTCAATCTTCCTGTGGAGCAATACTGCCTTCCTGTGGCACATTACTGTAATTATCCTGCTCTGTAGTTCTGTTTGGAAAAATTGTGGGTCATAGGATGACTCTGTCATTTTAGTAATGTGAGATGGAGGAAAATCTTATACTTTTTTCATTTGCTTGTTTTCACTTGATTTCTTTCCTCATACCACATTGAAAGATGTGAGATAAAATCTTCTATCTTTCATGTGGAATCTTGTTTTTGTCAATCCAGAACTGCCTGATCCGTGTGACCTCGCGCGGCAGAGAGGCTGTGGTCACAGACTTCGGCCTGGCTAGAGAAGTGGGGGATCTGCCTGCAAATGACCCTGACAGGAAGTTGTCTCTGGTGGGATCGGCCTTCTGGATGGCGCCTGAAATGCTTAGAGGAGAGCCGTACGACCGCAAGGTACTGAGAACAGAATGCTGTACCAATAAAATAAGAGGAACGACTTTATGGTTGGATAGTCTTTTTCACGAAAATTAAATTAGTATTGATTTACTGACAGATTCACAATAATCCACATAACATTTTGCAGTTGAGTCTTAATTAAAAATTAACCTTCTGATTTGTAGCCAACCTTTAATAGGTCAGGGCTGAGGTACAGATTTGGAAAGTCATTTATAATGAGTAACCGATATAATAAACTGTGAGCTGTTTTTACTTAATTGAGAGAGAGAGCCAGTGCTGGGGCTGATGTTATTAGAGCTTGAACTGAACCTCTGCTGTTTTTCTCTGTTTAATCACAGGTGGATGTCTTCTCTTTTGGGATCATGTTGTGTGAGATCTTAGCAAGAATCCCTGCCGACCCAGAAGTGCTGCCCAGGACAAAGGTAAACACACAAAGAAAACCGTTTCTATACTTTTTTTTCAGCATGTGCAAATGCATACTACTACTTCATGTTCAGTAAATCGTTACACAGAATGCAAAATTTTGCTCTTGCACGAGCTCTGGGATGGTTACATACAACCCTTAAGAGAGGCTTGTTTTGTTGCGTGAATTAATATGGTTCTCTTTCCTGCATTGGGGATGAAAGTAAGGTCAGACAGAGTGATTGCTCTCTGGTGTACAGCAGTGTGGTCATTTACGCTTCATTAGTGCTGATGGACAGCCGATGATGTCTGGAGGGGAGAGAACAGATAGATCTGATCCAGGTCAAGGGGACCATCGCACAGACATTTAGATACTTTAGTATGCTTTTATTCATCGTGGTCTTCTGTCACATCAAGGATAATGATTTTCTGGTCCATCTACGTTTTCACTCTAGTTGTTAATATATTTAGGAGAATAAAGACACGTGGTTGTCATGTATACGCTACCTGTCAAAAGATTTAACGTTTTTGAAAGAAGTGTCTTATGCTTATCAATGTTGCATTTATTTGATTAAAAAAAGTAAAGTTTGCTTTGACCCTCATAACTGCGATATAGTTAGTTTGTAAGGTTTGTCTGTACTTTTTTAGTGATATATAGTTATGTTTAAAGTTATATGCGAAGTATATCCAACTTTTAATTTCCAGGAGAAATATTGTTTGTTTATTGTATCTTATTCTGGTGAGATTTATTTTATTTGTAAGGTTTGTGTTTTTTAATGAAGCATAGTTTATAAAGTTTGTGTTGCAATTTTATGGTGAAATAAAGTGTGTGTGTGTGTAAAGTGTTTTGTATTATTTTCTGGTGAAATCGTAAAGTTTGTCTTAAATTTTTGCGGTGAATTATAGATTTTTCAAAAAAATTTATGTTGAAATTTTGTGGTGAAATATATTTCATAAAGTGTTGTTTTAAAGTGTTTTTCTGGACAAATCGTAAAGTTTGTCTTTCCTGGTGAAGTATAGTTTGTTGTAATTTTCTGGTGAGATATAGTTTACTTTTTTGGTAAAATTGTAAAGTTTGACCTACAGTTTTCTGGTGATATACAGTTTTTTTTTTTTTTTGTAAAGTTTGTTTTGCAAATTTCTTGTGAGATATAGTTTGAAAAGTATTGTTTTGCAGTGTTGTTGTGAAATATACGTAGTTTGTAAATTGCATTGCATTGCTTTTTTTTTTTTTTTTTTTGCAGTTTATCATAGACGCTATCATACTTTTGCATTTTGTTGTTTACGTTTGTCCTACACTTTCCTAGTAAAATACAGTTTTTTGTATTTGATGCCCCTAAAGAAATGCAGTGTGTTTTCAAATTGCAGTCAACTTTTTTTTTTATGAGATAAATACTGAATACTGACAATACCACATCTTTAAGTATGCAGTATTCTTTCAGTTGAAACATTAAAAGGAAAATTGACATCTGTGTGATCTGTTGGCAGGACTATGGGCTGGATGTGGAATCGTTCAGAGAGCTGGTGCAGGGCTGCCCAGAGCGGGTTCTGGAACTCTCTGCCAGCTGTTGTCAGGTATGAAGTAGCTGCTCGAGGGTCGTGTTTAATATGGCGTGACTGTGAATAGAACTAACACCTGTCGAGAGAGAGATTTCACCTTCAGCATTCATAATGTGGCTCCTCAATCACCTGGTTAACTGTTTTGAAGATCTATATGTAACAGATTCAGTGAAACACCAAAGCTTATCCTGTTTCTGTCTTTCTCTCAGATGGATGCATTCCGAAGACCTTCCTTCTCTGAGCTCCTGGATGAGCTGGAGGACATCGCCGAGACCCTAGAGCCACCAGACAACATCCTAACCACGGGTTGATCTCACAACTCCATCCTAACAAACCCCTGGACTGGAGGATTTAAGGGACAGTGCTACGTAAGAGTGCAGCAGTGGACCGTGACCGGCACTCTGTTCTCCCAAGAGTAGAATATACAGGGAATGTCTGGTAATTGAGGACAAAACCACTCAACTGAAGGTTCGCTCACGCGAAAGCGCGTGACCCCTGAATGATTGCGAGAGTCCATTTGAGAGGCTGAATTTTACCTTTTCTAATTTTTATTTTATATAGATGAAAGTAATATGATTGTTTAGGGACCAAGTTGTCACATTCTCTACAGACCATTCCAGTTTTATATGGGTTACAGAAAAATAAGAGTTCCCTTTTTCTTTTCTTTTTTAGGAAATGAGTTTAAAATTTTAAATACAGCAGAGGAACAAACCAGACTAGAAAAAGTAATTTGTCCTGTATTTGATTTCACCTCTTAAAACTAGCATATTCTGTCAAAATAATTGCACACTTTGCTTATTTGACACACATTGCTAATTTCACCTATTTATGCCTTGTTGTACTTGCCATGTCACCCATTATTCCCACTGTTATCATCCATGTCTGATTGATAGAGCTCTAAAATTATCCAGTTAAATTTCTCAAAAATATGGTTGTAGAATATGCACTTTTAAAACAGTGTTTTTGAACAAATGTGACCCTGGACCACATCAGGGTACATTTTTCGAAATTGATATTTATACATCAACTGAATGCTGAATAAATAAGCTTTCCATTGATGTATGGTTTCTAAGGATAAGACAACACTTGCCCGAGATACAACTGTTTGAAAATCTGCAAAAAGAAATCTAAATATTGAAATTGCCTTTAAAGTTGTCCAAATGAAGTTCTTAGCAATGCATATTACTAATCAAAAATTAAGTTTTAATAGATTTACAGTAGGAAATTTACAAAATATCTTCATGGAGCATGATCTTTACATTTAATTTGACCCATACAATGTATTTTTGGCTTTTGCTACAAATATACCCATGCTACTTAAGACTGGTTTTGTGCTCCAGGGTCACAAATACATAATGTATTACTGAAAACTAATTTAGTCATAAAAGCTGAACTATCACAAAACAGTAAAAACAGTACAGAGCTGTTTGTTATTGTATTACAGTAAGGGCTGTGGAATCAGTGTTTTCTCAGGTTATAAAGGGGTTTTGAATATGTGAATATTCTCATATTAGTTGGGTCTTGTGCTTTGTCCTTGTACATATGTTTATATAGTCCTTTCACAGATGTCCACAAATAGTCTTTCTAGACCAGAATCTATTTTGTTTACAGAGTTTAACTGAACTGTTTGTATTATTTCTGACTATATTTGTGTATACGGTTCTTGGTTACATTCAAATATGTATATAGCTAGTTTATTAGTTACACCAATAAAAGCATACTGGTTAGTTTTCAGTTTTTTGACATTTATTGAAACAGTTAAAAACCTGCAGAAATAAAGAATGAATAAATGAATGACTGACTGAATGAATGAATGTCATAACAGGAAAATAAATTGAGAAATAAATGGCTTGGTAAAAACAAATATAGTTAATTTGTAATAAAATTTTATCCTGAATTAATTTGTTTTCATTTTTATCTCTTTCCTTTATTTTTATTACCCCATTCTTGTATTATTTTCTTTATTTTTTAACATTTATTTTTATAATGTACATACATTTTTAACTTTATATACTTATTCTTTCATTTATTTTTATATTTATTTTATTTATTACATACAATATCCATAAAAAGGTATATTGATTAGCTTTCAGGTTTTTTGACATTTCCGAAAAATACAATTAAGCAAAATCCATGTCCTTGTTAAACTCCTTTAGGCTTCATTAAAAAGCTCTACTTAAATCAAATCATGACAGTTCAATTTAATAAGTACTTGGGCATGACAAAAACAAGTGTGTGTGAATGGAGGATTGCTTATTCTTGTCATTAGTATTCGGGTACAGTTCAGGGTTCCTGCTTGGTTTCTCTGAAATGGGTGTCTGTATTACTGCCCGTACTCTGTAATTGAGATGACTTGAAGGCCATGGATTTAGCGTTCTGACAATGCTGTGTGCTCTAAAGTTCGATCTCTGCTGGGCCAGTCCTGTAAGAGACATGGCCCGGGTAATGTTAATTTATGATCATGAAAAATAAAGCGTGTAAAGCGTTTACAGCCAGAGGAATACGCGACAGGGCTTACTACAAGGAAATGCATGTGGGTGATCCTGGTATAAAAAATATATTGATGCAGGCCTCATTATATGTGACCCTGGACCACAAAAGCAGTCTTAAGTCGCCGGGGTATATTTTTAGCAATAACCAAAAAAAAATATTGTATGGGTCAAAATTATCAATTTTTCTTTTATGCCAAAAATCATTAGCGTAGTAAGTAAAAATCATGTTCCATGAAGATATTTTGTAAATTTCCTACTGTGAATATATCAAAACTTCATTTTTGTTTCGTAATATGCATTGCTAAGAATTCATTTGGACAACTTCAAAGGCGATTTTCTATGATTATTAAGCGTTCCTTAGATCAATAGAGTATTTGGGAAGACATTTTTTGTAGGCCCGAACCCTGACACACAATTAGTGAACAACTAACTGTTTTACTGTCCAGTAGAATTAATATAAGTGGGCTTTAACACTTACTAAATAAACCTTAGATGTGACATGTCAGCAGTTTTCTAGGGTAAACTGAGGGCAGATAAATTGAGGTTCATAGAGTCACAAGCAATAGAGTGAAAGGGGCATCTGTGAACTGAACTTAATTGTTCTAAACAATTAAAATTGTTCTCTGTCTGTAAAAGACCTGCATCAACAAAAAGTTAAAGCAATCATTAAGCAAGAATGGACCTTTTTTCCACAGTATGGAAAATAAATACTATTGAAGTCGATGCTAGAGAATCAGAGCATTTACTTGCAGGTCGGCCTTCACAAGCAATGCACAAATCAAAGTACAAGTGCTCGGGGTAAAGAAAGTGTGGTTTAAGAGTCAGCAAAATCATTTAATTCACTCCGGTCAGCATGTTTCAGGCAGAAAGAGTAATGGCCTTCTGTTAGCATTATCTATAGAAAGGTGACACATCTAAAATTGTACAGCTGAAGCAGCAGCTAAAATTATTCACTGTGGAGTTCATGGTGTACACGTCATCACTGATTCTGTCAATATTTTGTTGACGCAGCTGTGTTTGTTATAATGCAGGTAATGTCTTCTATATAAAACAATGCTATACTAAGAGCTTTTAGTAAATGCTACGGTTATGGGAATAGGCACCATGTCAATTTCAGCTCGCTCACTAAGAAAGTAACATTGAAGGATCTTGTTCGTGGGCTCATGTTAGGATTGTTGTCATTGTTTATTCAGAAAACAGGTGCAACAACAAACATCTCCAAGCTCCTTATGAGGATTATCATCAGTACTCTATAACTGTGTGTGTGTGTGTGTGTGTGTGTATAACCCCTTTAAGTCATGTTTCCTTTTATCTAATACTGGTCTGTTAACAGCTTCATAGCATGCATACTTTTTAGGATAGCTCTTGAATGATTTATTTACAGCTTGATTGTGCGTTCTTGTCCTGATAGCCTAAAGGGCAAATACTTAATCTGTTAGCTCACTTCTGGCATGCTAGCACCAGCAGGTAATACAAGGACAAGGACAATAATGTGTTTTCTTTTGTGCTCTGTGCTTTGTTGTTGTGATTTCAGTGTAATGTACAAGCCTGCACACAATTCCACAAAACCTCTTGCCTACTCATTGCATTCACTTTAAGGTGAAAGAGAAAAACAAAAAGGTCAGTAGCTCTGGAGTGCAGATTTTTCAGCATCTCTGGCTTCAAAACTTCAGCACTGGCTGGTAGATCTGTATAAAGCTCCTGATTCAGAGCAGGTCATTACATATAGGAAACTATAACGCTTTTACTACACCACAAGGACACTGAAGAATGGCCCAAGTCATTAAAGTTGTTGGGATTAGAGTGTGTGTCTGTGTTTTATGAGGCCATTTTGGATCTTGTTAGAGCCTCTGTCTTCTTCCCATGAGATCAAGGTCTTTCCCTTAAAAGGGTCATATGATGCAATTTAATTTTTGTGTGGGTTACAAGCTCTTGGTGTATGAAGAAGTAAAGTTGTAAAGTTGCAAAGACTAAAGTCTCAAATCCAAAGAGATATTCTTTATCAAAGTTAAGACTCTTCCACGCCCCCCTAAAACATCTCATTCAAACACACCTCACATCTCTATGTGGAAATTTTTGCGTAATGCAAATAAAGTCATTCCGACTTTGCTAGGACAATCTGGTGCTTCTGAATCAGCTACTGTAAGTATGTTTTTTTTATTAGTTTAAGCATTTACTATTGAATGTTTAATAAAGTTTTCATGTCGCGCGCGTGTGTGTGTGTGTGTGTGTGTGTGTGTGTGTGTGTGTGTGTGTGTGTGTGTGTGTGTGTGTGTGTGAGAGAGAAACAGACAGGGCTGACAATTTTAATTTGTGGTGCTTCTAATTAAGTTATAAACAGTTGCAAATGTACAAAATAAATATACTTTTCTTTGCACCTATAAAATGTGCAACACTTTGTTTTACTATCAAATTATTAATAATATCTAAATATTAATATTTAACTTGCATTGGAAAGGTTCTCTCACAAGATCTCTGCAAAAGTCTCATGATTTATTCCAAAACATAATGCATGATGGGATACACTAAGCCATATACCAGGGTTCCACAATTAGTTTTCGCCATGAGCTGAATTCTGCCAACGATACTAAGCCAAGGGCCAGTGACCTCGGCCTAGGCTATATATACAGTATATATATATATATATATGTATATAAAAGATTATTATAATTATTATATTGTTGCTTTTGTTGAAATAATCAAAAGATGGTCACAAGATAAATATTCAGATTTTTCCCACCAGTAGTCTGTCGAATGCTGCATTCGAAAACTTAGGCAGGTGACTTGTTTCCCCGCTGTCGTATCAGACAATGACTTTGCAGGCAGCGTTTATGCACGAAGGCACCTAATAAAACTGATTTCGGACAGGTTTCTGAGACAGTGTAGCGGTTTAATGATCTACAGCAAAATATAGAGAGCATTGGTGATAACTAAGTGGATATTTCATTACTGCAATATTAATTTCTCGCTAGAAATGACATCAAAAGTGGAAAACTTTGATCAAAAACAAACATTTACACACAAACTGACCACCGACCGCAACTTTCAGATGCCATCTTTATTTTTTGGCTAAACTGTCACGGAATGGAACGCACAGGATTGTGGGATATCAAAGGCAGTGAAGGATACATCTAAGCTGCCTTCAAAAACCAGCCAGATGAAGGCTTCTCAGGAGACAGGAACTGAAGGTAACAATTGAATTCGGACGTGCCTTGATGCATTCCTACCTTGGAATGCATCCTTAGAAGGCAGCATTTTTCAGTTTTCGGATGCAGCCTTGTTCAAACAATTATGAAAATGTTTGCATTTGGATACAGAAGAACTTTGCCTGTTGAATATTAAAAACATATGAACAAACAAAAAAATCTGGATCTCTATGTCTGCCATACAAATCAACTGTTCCTGCTCATCTTCAGACTGGATCTCTTCTCTCCACTTTCCCTAATTGCAGATTCAATTATATGATCTGTCAGCATTAATATTTTTATACTTAGATTTTTGGGGGGATCAAACTGTAACACCATGTGTCCCAACCAGACATGACGGACACGATAAAAAGTATCTTTTCCATGAAGTTTTTGTCCTAACCACCAGTGACACGTGACAATAAGCTACATAGGTGTCTTGTCAATGGTGATGGGCGTGTGTTCCCTTCTCTGTCTCCTGAAATCCACCACCAGCTCCTTGGCCTTGTCGATGTTGAGTGAGAGGTGGTTCTCCTGACACCATTTATTCAGGGTTCTCACCGCCTCTCTGCAGGCTGTCTCATCAGTGATCAGGGTTATCACTGTTGTGTTATCACCAAATTTGACGATGACGTTGGGGCTGTGTACACGTCATGTGTGTACAGAGAGTACAGCAGTGGGCTGAGAACACAGCCCTGAGGAGCACCAGTGTTGAGGCTCAGTGGGAATGAAATATTGTTGCCCATTCTGACCACCTGACTTCTGTCTGTTAGGAAGTCCAGGATCCAGTTGCACAGAGATCTGTTTAGTCCCAGAGTCTGGAGCTTCGCAACAAGTGTGGCAGGCACTATGGTGTTAAATGCTGAGCTGTAGTCCACAAACAGCATTCTCACATAGGTGTTCTTATTTTCCAGGTGAAAGAGAGCAGTGTGTAGTGTGAAAACAATAGCATCGAGCAGCCTTTGTCTATGTATGACTATGACTTATGAAAATTGGCCCGAAGCCTAGCTTGAGGGGCATAAAAAAGTCAGGGCCCCTTGGGCCCAGGCTGAAATGCAGGGCTTTACCATTTGGACAATCTTGCTTACTGCTCTGCGCTTTGCGACCGATTTCAGTACTTTTCTCAGATTTTTTCTCAGATTTTTTACTTCTGCAGATCATCACAGTGCTCAAACAACAAATTTTTGGCTCAAACATGAAAACTAAAAACTCTTTGGTACTGGAATAATACCACAAAAAAGATGATGTTGGCTCCCACTGCCAGTAGGAATCCCCAAATGTGATTAAACATGGATCGTATCAGCCAGCAGCTAACATCGCTACTACTGTAACAGGCGCTTAAGGTCGAGCAGACAGCAGCATTCAGCTCAGAGCGCAGCCGAGCCCAGGAATCTGATAGTGGGCAACTCCATTATCAGAAACATCAGTAGCTGAAATACAACAATATACTGCCTTCCTCAAGCAACCGTTTCTGATGTGAACAAGGAAATACATAAAACTCTAATTAAGCACAAGACTGCAAATCAAACCATCATCCATGTGGGGAAAAATGATATTCGGAAAGAGCAGTCAGAATTCTTTGTAGCACTTCGAAGATTTACAGTACAGTCGTTCATCAGTGGACCACTCCCAGTAAAGGGGATCTAACATATTTTCGAGTTTGCTTGGGCTGAACACATTGCTACAAAGAATTTGCAGTTTAAAAGGAATACATTTCATTGACAACTTCAATCTTTTCTGGGGCCATAGACTGTTTAAACTGGATGGCCTCCACCCAAACAAACTTGGTGCATGAGTGCTAAAGGACAATCTCTACTTCTCCCTCCGTTAACCTGTGCCAAACTACTCAACCTGAATGGCACACACACACACACCTACCCACAAAACTCATCACAGACAGACTGTGACGTATCAGAACAGATCCAAGACTCAGCACACAAGGGCGACTTTCTGGAAAACAGCCAGTGAACCCATTTGCTGTAGGTGAACCAAAAACAACTGATAGCAGCTCTCAGTGATATGTGTTGAGTCCCAACCCAGTGTGCCTGTAGTTTTCTTTCTGTTTTATCACGTGATAGAAAGTCTAAGGCCTTCTCAAGCCATATGGCTGACTCGTATAATCTGCGGCTTGTTATGCATCAAACTAATATTGCTGTTGAGACAAAATGCAATGCCATCAAGTTAGCATTTTTAAACATTCGCTCACTAAAAAATTAATAATTTCTAATCAATTAGTTAATCACACACAACCTGGATTTTATGTTTCTATATACATATTTATCTATTAACTGTTACTCTATTGTTAATTTTTACAAAAATCTTTAATTCAACCTCTGTTTGTTCAAGGCTGTTAAACTGTAGCACATATAAGGGAAACTGTCTAAAATCCATTGTAGACACTATTATCCATATTATCCACTACTATCCATTGTGTGGATATGTTTTGTGACACCAAATTTTTATCTATAAATTTATGTCTTTGAAATTATTTTATGATTGTGTTCATATTTTTGTCACAACTAATATACAAATAAATATATATATATATTTATATATATGTGTGTGTATATTAAACGATTCATTAAAAAAAATTAGCACAAAAAATTTTTTTTGAAAACGAGGCTGGAAAGTTCAACAATAGCGCATGTACATCACAGAGACGTCTATATGACGTCTGCATTTACATCTGCAAGAAGTAGGCTATTTTTTTAGTGTTTGCTCATCTGCAATACTTCTATAGGACGTTTCCTATCAGATGTCAAATAGACATTTATTAGATGTCTTTAAGATATGATTTAGAATGTATGTAAAACTGACATCCTACAGACGTCTGTCAGATGTTTGTACACAGCAGATCCATATCAAACGATCTTTAACAGACATCTTGCAGAAGTTATGTGCTATCCTACTGTAGGCTAACAATATCGACTAAAGAAACGTCTTTTTTAGAAAATTTATTAACTTAAAACGTTTATTTATATAAATTAACTTTAAATTACTACATAAAATGTGTACCAAAAGTCTTCCCCTCACAGTCTCGTTTTCATCCGTGTTCAATCCAAAATGTCATCTAACCAAGGTGTAGAAGAACTTCACGATAAAAGGTTTATTTCTCTCTTTCTTATTTTCTTTCTTTCTTAATTGTGTTAAACACGGCCGGTAAGGTTCTGTGACGTGTTTTCCCCCTACAGCTCAAGAATGATTAAAGCGTCATACTCACCATGTCCTCTGGGTGGCGTTTCTGTCGAGCCTTCCGTCAGATGGGTTCGTGTCCAGAGCAGCTCTCAGACTATGGGGTTAGAATTGTTGCATTATTCCAAATAAATAGATTATGATCCACAAATAAATGTAACGAGATTCACAAAAATATATCAAATTCACAAATGAATATAAAGAGTTTCACAAAAAAATTTAAAACTCACAAATAAATAAAATGAGATTTGCAAATAAAAAAAAATATATTTACAAATGTGTTTAATGTCACAAACACAACTCTACCTGGTATTTATTTGTGAACCGCTGTCTGTGCATTTGTAAATCACTGCACGCATTTGTGGATCGGTTCCTGTGCATTTGTGGATTTGAAACACTTCTAGCGTCGACGTGCAGATAAATCCACAAATAAGTGGACTCCACCCACCGTTTACTCAAGCCAATCAAATAACGGCCACATTGAGCTGACCAATCGTAGCACGTTATCGCTTCAACCAATCACGTTTTGGCTTACAGCCAGGGGAACTGCGGGAATAGACACCGAACTTGAGACCAACAACAGACAGTCAGGGCATTTCTCAATACCAAGTTCGCAGAGTCTGGACTTCCGTCCTTCCGAGTTTGGACATGCCAAGTTGGACTCAGAAGAACGAACTCTCGAGGACGGGAGGACGCGAGTCCAGTCATTCTACAAATGGAACGGCAGCGTACTTGATAGCTTCACTCAGCATGCATGTTTTACTTGAATTAACTTCTTTTTTATTTTCAATATATTAAATATATTAGTATTAAAAAACTAATATTTACCTACTCTGATTATTTTCACTTTATATTTATAATGAAATTGAATATAATATTAAACGACTGTCTCTTTTTTATTTTAAAAACTATTAAACATTAATATGTGGTTCAGGTAACATTAATACTGTGATTATATTTACGTCGTTCAAAATAAATAAAATATGTGGAAACAACTGCCTCTTTTCATTAAGAACAATCTAGCAATAAACCCACTCAGCTACAATTTAAATAATACGGTTGAAAAGTGTAAATCAATTGTAAATAAGTGTAAATCAAAATGGAACAGCTTAGGATTGCCATTGCAATTGCTATTTATCAAGATGCTGAAGAGGAGGCTGCCGAACGGAGGAGACAAATCCTTCAAAGAAAAGCCAGGATGCAACGGAGGATGGCGAAGAGACGTGCCATATTAGCATGTCTCTCTAGCATTGTACGTTTTTCTAATTATTCTTTCTTCATAAACTGCCCATATACTTATGTGGACTTAGTTAGGTATATCCAAATGAAAAGTCATAATAAAAATTTATTATAATGTATCATATAGGCACCCTATCAACAGACTACAAAGTACTATCTCACAAAAAGTTATGTAAACTATTGCAGGGATGTAATGAGACAACATTAGATTTTTCAGTATACCAAATAAACTGACAAGTACAATAGGTTTGACAGTTGATAACATTTAAATTAACTAGCTTACACTTCACACACCTTTTATTTGTCTTTGTGGTGCTCAAATAAGTTTATAGTTTATCATCTTTATATAGCTAGGTGCACATCATATTACTGCATTAACACAAACAGGACAATTTAATATCTATAATAATCATATAGGCTACAACTTTTAGACTCTGGGATGAATGTTGTGCTAGAGCTTATCAATAAATGAATGAAACCGAAATAGAGTATAAAGAAATACTTCACGAAAAGAGCAAATGTTAGAGGGAGATTTAATTATGGCAGATTTTAGTAAATTTTAGACAAAATCCTTAAAACAACTGAGTATATAGCTTATATTAAATCCAAAAATATAATAAATACAATGCAACGACAGTACATATAGTAACAACTTTTTAAAAGCAATACATATAACAAATACATAATACAACAAAAGTAAAAACATTCTTAATATATTATCTATATATTTTAACAGGAACAAAGTCCCACTCGCAGGTATTCACAGATCAATGACCAGGTACCAATCCTGGTCAAGTTTTTTTCTGGAGAGGATTTAAAGGCAGCTTTCAGGCTCTCCAGGAACAGCATCAACATGCTGGTACAGATGCTGCCCCGTCAAAAAGCCCATGGATGGAGCCGTGAAATTGAAGTACTTGTTACGGTTTATTGGCTTGCCTGTTGAGCATCCTACAGGGTCACATCAGATGACTTCAGCATGCCACTTTCAACAGTTTGTAGGACTGTTCACAATGTTGTGGAGGAGATGATGACCATCCTCCACAAAATTATTCATTTTCCAAAAGCAGAGGAAATGGATGAGGTGGGGGGCCTTGCTGGCCATGAGGCATTCCGCTGTGCTGCTGGTGCCACATCAGGATTGTTCCTCCTGCAATGCCACAAAAAAGATGCTACATAAATAGAAAGATCTTCCCTTCCATCATTCTACAGGGCACCTGTGATGCTAAAGGCATATTTATAGATGTGTATATTGGCAATCCAGGCTCTGTACAGGATGCCCTTGTGCTGCGCAGATCACCAATGTACCAGCAGGCTTTGTATTCACCAGCTGGATACTATCTTTTGGGAGATGGGGGATACCCTTGCTTGCAGCATCCTATTGCAATCATGACCCCATACCGCCAGCCTGTCGCAAGTAAGAACACTTTTTTTATGTCAGACAGACAGACACACACACACGATAAACCAAATTTTTACTGTTATGAATTTGCAATACACTACACATTTTCTACACGATTTTTGATTAACAGGCCAAGTTGAAGCCCGATACAACAGGCATTATGCACAAGCACGGAACATCATCGAGCGCACTTTTGGGATGTTAAAAACTCACTGGCGTGCAATTTTCTTGCGGGCCCTAGAGATCAGGCCACTGTTCGCCCCAAAGGTGATTGGTGCCTGTTGTATCCTCCACAACATCTGTGTGATGGGAGGTGATCTCTTGGAGGAGGAGGAGGAAAGCCAAGGACAAGAAGACAGCGAAGATGGTGAGAATGCAGCAGTGGGTGAGAGGGACCTATCAGGGAACCATCTCCGAGGACGTCTGGCTGCTCAGCTTTCTTCTCCCGTGGAACTGCCTGGGTGTCTAACTGAACAGTACTACATCTAGACAGTAAACCTTTCCAGATGTTGTCATGTTCATTAAAAGAGCAACATAAACAGTTGAAATAGCTATGACATTAATTAGAAAGATAGGTATGAATAAATGTGCAAGTAGATGGGTATAGATACATTTATACGTTTTCTTAATGTTGGTATGTTCTTCTTGAGATTTAACTGCATGATTGTAAATAATTGTATACCACTATAGACATTGGATATTACATTATTTTATATTATTTGTGTTTTTGTTGTAAATATAAAGAATACACTGTTGCTATAACAATGATTTGCCAGGGTTGAAATTGAAACATTCATTTTTATTTTTTTTTATTCAAATAATCTATATAAAATCATTTATCATTAAATACAACATTAATTTAGAATTTATTAAGTTTTTCTAAAAGAGAAATATGTCTCTGCTCTGGCTGTTGCTGCCCTCTCTCTCTCCTCTTCTCTCGCCAATGCTTCTCTCTCCCTCTCCTCTTCCCTCTCTGCCTGTTCTTTTAGAAACTAAAGAAGAGCCTGGCTGTCCCGTCGCCTATTTCTTGACTGCTGGCTACTCCTGGCTTCCACAGAAGGGGCTGAACCTGGTGTGCTGACTGAGCCACCTGTAGTGGCAGTGGGTTTGATGCAACAACTCGAGTGCTGCCCCTGGAGTGCAGCATCCATTGCAGTGTACCACTGCCAGGTGGCAGCAGTCACACTACCGGCCTCTACCCCTTTTCCTGTGGGTGGGTCCCTAAGCTCCTGAAATAAAGCAAAATGCTGTCATGTTCTCACCTCACGTTGTTCCACACTTTTAGACATTTTTTATTTTTGTTCTACACAGAGGAAGATATTCTTAAGAATTTTTGTAACCTAACAGTTTGAGGCACCAAAAAATTACACATGTCAGTGGTGCCCCAGAACTCTTAGGTTACAAATATTCTTCCTTTGTGTAAAGCAAAAAAAAAAAAAAAAGAATAAATAAATAGTGTATACAGGTGTGAAACAACTTAAAATTGTAGGTGAATGGCAGAATGTTCATTTTGGGGTGAACTATTCTTTTTACAGTCTCAGAGTAAACAATGTAAACGGAGTAAACTACATTTTACAAAATAAAATGTAAGGGCCAATGCATCTATGTTAGGTTTCAAATATGACCGGAAAGTCTTTACACACATCTTGGTAAGCCTCTTTCAGTAACAGAAAGTAGAGAAACAGGCAGATTACCTTGTATTTATCTTTTAGGTTATTCAATTTTTTCTTTGCCTGTTTGGCAGTTATGGCCAAACCAGAAGTGGAACAAAATGCCTATAGGCAAAACAAAACCATAAAGATTTACATGATTCCACTTCAATAACGTATTCATTTTTATGGATGAAGACTGTCCAAATCTAGCTCCAAACCTTCAGACATGCAGGGAATTATACAAGCACTCAAAATGAATACTCACTCCCATCCACTTTTGGAGGAATTGCGCCTCCCGGTGAAAAGCCTTTCGTTGGCCGCCCGCCACTCTATCAAGGCCCGAGTTTCCTCAGCAGTCCCTTGATAAAAAATAATGCTTAATTTAAGTTGATGAAAAATAATACAATTATAAAAGAATTTGTAAAAAAAAAATGTAAATAAAGACAAGCAAACTATTTGGTTAAAATGACAAGAGCACTCTAAAATAAGGTTTGCATTTGATATAAGTATCGTTAGGCAAACGTTAGTTAGGAAACTTTTCCCTCAGGCAAAACAATTGCCCATTAGATATACCCAAAGCAAAATATATCAAATGTTTATCCACTACAGAATCAACACAGGCAGCCCCATATTTTACAAAATGTTACAGGGCCTAGCTACTTTTTAGGAGGACTTGCCGAGGGTTAGGCTACTTTTCAACTCGTAACGAAATCGTCTGAGCAAATTTTCAAATAGTTCCTTAAAATTCGACGGTAGCTTTGAAGTTTAAACAACATTCTGGCATCAAAGCTCTTAGAACTACGTTACATTTTGTGATAAAACAACAATAGTATTTCGAAATGTATAACTTACAGTTGTGAGTTTTCTCCTCCGCCATTGATGCTAACCTGGTTCGAGCTGAATTCTGGGTTATGGCCCGTATCAAGTCCGCACAAGTCACCTCTCCATGCATCCTCGGTAAAAGGAGCGGAGCAAGAACACATCCGGGGATTTGAACTGGACTTGGCTAGATGTGAACTTTGAAAAGGGAAACAGTACTTGGGCAGCGACTGATGACATTTCACAAGTCCACAAGTAACGTTACAGACAAGTACGCACAACATGGCCGATCAGGCAAGACGAGATAGAAAACGTGATTGGTTGAAGCGATAACGTGCTACGATTGGTCAGCTCAATGTGGCCGTTATTTGATTGGCTTGAGTAAACGGTGGGTGGAGTCCACTTATTTGTGGATTTATCTGCACGTCGACGCTAGAAGTGTTTCAAATCCACAAATGCACAGGAACCGATCCACAAATGCGTGCAGTGATTTACAAATGCACAGACAGCGGTTCACAAATAAATACCAGGTAGAGTTGTGTTTGTGACATTAAACACATTTGTAAATATATATATTTTTATTTGCAAATCTCATTTTATTTATTTGTGAGTTTTATATTTTTTTGTGAAACTCTGTACATTTATTTGTGAATTTGATATATTTTTGTGAATCTTGTTACATTTATTTGTGGATCATAATCTATTTATTTGGAATAAAGCAACAATTCTAACCCCATATCAGACCTATATAAGAGAAAATGATAGATACAGGACCATCTCTCTCATCTAGGTCAGTGGATGATGGAAGAGAAACTACTACGCTACTGTCACAGCTGAAGGCTTCCTGGCATATGGTTGTTTGGATTGATGTTCTCTGCGCAGGGCAAGTCTGTTCACTGCGTCATTCTCAAGGCTTCATATGTGCTTTTACATAAACACAAGCCTGTCCACAAAACTTTTACTGCCTTGGCTAGTTGTCACAGTTTACTCCAGGGAATATTTCTCAGGCTATGTATATTTATTTAATAGTTTTTTATGTAAATGCTATAGCCTACCCAATGCCCATTTAAAAGTAAACAGAAATCTCAAATCAGCAGCGAATGTGTGCTGTAGCGAATATATAATATATATATATATATATATATATATATATATATATATATATATATACTGTATATACACACGCATACACACACACACACACACACACACACATCTATCTATCTATCTATCTATCTATCTATCTATCTATCTATCTATCTATCTATCTATATATATATATATATATATATATATATATATATATATATATATGTGTGTGTGTGTGTGTATTTGCTACAGCACAGTATGTCGGCTGGTTTGATATTTCTGTATATGTTTACTTTTAAAAAAAATGTTTTTTTTAAACATGGACATATATAAATATTTATGAGCAATGAGAACCTAATTAATATTACTTCTGTTTTTAATGCTTAATAAAACCCTTCTGAGTCAAGGCTCATAAGAAATAATGAGTTTATTATGCATAAGGCTTATTACATAATCCCTCCAAAACAAATATTTCATCTTGTTTTTGATGCAAGTTAAACCACAGGTGCTCATTTAGGTGAAAGAATAAAGTTATAAAGAGAGCAAGAGGAGAGTTCACTGATCCAAAGCCCTGGTCTGCTGCCTGGCGAACAGTAAAAGTGCTAAATCTCTGCAGCCTGTAGGGCTGCAAGACGCACGTTGTGCTGTGACAAGTCATCACCGTCCTCACTGCAGCCTTGAGCTCAGCGAGGCCAGCAGATCACGGCCCCCCCCATCTCATGACTGCTCCTGTCCGCTCTCACCTCGTCTGTCCAGATGGCCTTCTGGGAAAGAGTGAAACACAGTGCCGGGTAAATCTAGTTTTAAATAAGCAGAAAATTTGAACAATATTTCATTTTCTTTGTGAGCAAATTTTGAATTGAACCAAATACCTGATTAAAACACCACAATAAGCCACAAGTAATCCACATGACTCTTGTGAAGTGAAAAGCTGCACCTTTTTGAGAAGCAGGACATAGGATTTGTATCTTAAACTAAAGCAACAGTTTGATGTTTTAATGGTCCATTAAGAAGTTTTACATCCGGATTACATTTACATTTAAACCGGAGTGGAGTTTTAGTAGAGTGAAGGGGTGTGGATTACTTGTGGAATATTGTGATGTTAGACTCTCATTCTGATGGCACCCATTCACTGCATAGGATAAATTGTTGAGCAAGTGATGTAATGCTAAATTTCTCTAACTCTGTTCCAATTGAGATTTTTTTTTTCATCAGAACAAATTAAATGTACTAACATTTAATTCACGTAATAACATTAAGAATTCATGAAGAAGACAGTTAAGGAACAGCGGAAAGAGCTCACAAAGCATGATTGAAACAACATTTTATTAGAAAAGAAAAGCATTAGAAACACTTCGCACCCGTTCAGTGCCAGCATGTTGGAATATCACCACATGAGTTCAATCTCCAGCACAATGATTCAGTTACACCATGAAATGCACAAGACACAAATCTGCAGATGTCGATATTTCAATGACATAATCAACACCAGATATATACTTGTTATGTAATTCATATCTACAATACCGACTTCATAAAAAAACAATAACGTGTCATCATTATTCATGGGAACAAAAAAAAAAATATCCTTGATGGTACGTACACTCACTCCAGCTCTCAAGTGGCACAGGGAACATGTTCATTCTCCTCTTTACTGAATAACAGACGAAAAATGATGTATTTTTGTTGAATATTCATACTTGTCAGTTATAAAATACAATCTCCTATGATGTGAAGAAGTTGGAGTGTAATGTTCTGAAAAGCAAACCATCTATCAAGTCTCTCATAAAGCTAATGAGCTCTGGCACACCTGTGCTCCTGCTAATCTTTCCGCACACATGAACGGGATGAAGCGAGATGGCCAGGAAGAGGGAGAAAACATGAACGTTTATGGAGAAAGCGTAAGATATTTATGCTACTTAAGGGCATTTTTAGAGAATTTTGAGAAGGCCAGTCTGTAACTATGCCCTCGTTAGAAATTAATTCAGAATAACCAACCAGAGAACCATTAGAATGCATTAACAAGTGTTGTGCATGATCATAAAGAGCTGAAATATATGAAAGCTCATTTGCCATGAAATAAAAAAGATATTTTCTGAAAAATAAGATCTTTTAATTTGTGAGAAATAAACTTAGAATTTGAACTCTCTTTCTCGCAATTACAAGTTTACATTTAACAATTCCGAGTTTATATCTCGCAATTAATTTTTTTCCCTAGAATTCTGAGTTTAATTCTCACTATTCAGACTTTTTTCTTTAAAATTGCCAGTTTATAATTGCAACTTTTTCTTTCACAATTAAAACGTTTTTCTACGAATTCTCAGAATTGCGAGATATACATTTCTCACAATTCTGACTTTTTCCCTCAGATTTCTGTTTATATCTCAGCAATCTGAGATTATCTCTTACAATTCAGATTTTTTGCTTTCAAAAGTTTATAATTGCAATTTTCTCATAAATCTGACTTCTTTTCTAAGAATTGCGAGATATAAACGCAGAATTCAGACTTCTTTGCAAATGAGAAGTTTCTATCTCACAATTCTTTTTTCCTCAGAATACTAAGCTTATATCTCACAATTTTGTGTTTATATTTCCCAATTCTGATTTTTTTCCCCATCAGAATTCTGTGTTTATATCTTGCGATTTTGAGTTTATATCTCGGAATTCTGAGATTATATCTTACAATTATTTTTTTTTTTTATTATTATTATTGCAATTTTTTATCTCAAAATTCTTTATATATAATGATACATAATCCCAGAATAAGATAGAAACTTTTATATTTCTTTTATATCTTGAGTTTATATCTTGCAGTTCTGACTTTTTTCCTTAAAATTCTGTGTTTATATATCGCAATTTGGAGTTTCTATCTCATAGTTCTGAGTTTATATCTTGCGATTCTGAGTCTAAATTGTGAGATAAGTATCCACAATTACATTTTTTGGTTTTGTATCCCATAGTGAAAAAAAAGCTTCCATATAAGCATTAGATATAAAATAATACTGTATATAGGCTACATCATCTTATATTTTTCTTTGTGCTCTCACTAGAAGCACCAAATTGATTTGGTGATTGTAGCTGACCAATGCTGGATATATAAATGTAAATACTGTACTCAAGAGGTAAAGGTTCAGCTAGTTTACTTAAGCAGGTTAGTTCCCAATAGTAGGCCTCATTCAGCCTTCCATCAAGGCTGTTAGGAGCAAGGAAAAGATGCAGAACTGACTACGAGCAAAGTTGACATATTTTTAAATCACATACTTTTAAAAAGTACAGTTGTGATGGATGGAAATGGAGATAGCTTTCTCCAGATATTATAGACCTTCTTGATCACAATGCCTAATAAAGGCTACTAAAATTGTGAATAAAAATAAATACCGGCATACTGTACTGTTATCCATAAAGTCTCATAAAAATACCTTGTATGTTTGAATAAATAAATCTTTTGTCTAAAAAAATTACAGCACCGCTCCTTTAATACATTTTTTTTTACACATAATTAGTTTAGGCCTAACAAGAAAGGGAATACATTAGATGGCTAAACACTGTTAAAGCTGAGGCAATCTTCTGATCATGTAGAGTGACAGCTGAAACCGCCCATTCATGCACATCAAACTCTTTTGACAAACACTGCCAATTTAAACACATGCATGTTCTGTTGGTTAGCTGTTTTAGAATCAACCTCAACCACCAAATCTTTGGAACTAGCTGTTAGGGGTTGGGTTATTGATGAGATTTGGGCAGGAGCGAAACTTGTCAGCCTTCTATAAACGGTCTCTGTTTACATCAAGTACAAGCAAACTGGTATCAATTGAGATCAGTAAGACTTTACAGTAAGGTTCAATTTCTTAACATGACTGTTAATGTAAAGGGTTTTATACACTAAAAATAAACAATACTTTTACAGCATACTTATTGTTAATTTCCAGAAATATTTCTTCATAGTTTAACATTTTAAGTTGAATAAATCAACATTATTATACATTAATTATCACTGTTTATACATTATGTATATTATTATGAGGTAACAATGATCAAAAATGTATTTCTATTAAAATGAATGAATAAAATTAAGCTAGTTTAAAGAGTTGTCATTGTTAACTAAAACTAAAAATATATATAAAAAAACTTTTGATAATTTTTATCAAGTTGAAATAAAAAATAAAAAAACAAAATTACAAAAACCGAAATAAAGTAAAAACCAAACTAATGACACACACACACACACACACACACACACACACACACACACACACACACACACACACACACACACACACACACACACACACAAAAATAAAATAAAATAATAAAACCTAAATGAAAAAAGAAAAATAATAATTTATATACATTATTAAAATAACACTGATCCATAAAAAGATGTTGTTTATTGCACCTAATGCATTAATGTTAACAAATTGACCCTTATTATAAAGTGTTACTGAAAAACATTCTTTGAGGCTAATCAGATAAAAAGATCAATTCATAAAGCGGATTCCTCAGATATTGCCAAAGCTTTGTGTATTGAAGTATCAAGACTCTTCCATAACAAAAAAAAGAAGGCTTTGCACAAACAGCCATTACTGTCCAGCACAAGTACAAAATAAACAGCATAAATATATAATAAATATAACAAATGAGTAAAAAGCTCAAAACATTGACATTTACATCACAGAGGAATAACATATATTGCTACATCGACAAACAGATTTAAAACACTATTCAAAAGTAAATGAATAAATGAGAAACATTCATACAGAATGGTTGTAATAAATTATTTGAGTGATACAATTGCCCTCCATTTGATGCATTCTGTTCATACTGGACATCCCCAGATATTATTCACTCTCGCCACCAAATGTTCCCGCTATAGCGTGATGTTGCCGTCTGTAGTATAGTGATTGTAGATTCTCTATTTCTCTCTGAAATGCCAGGCTCTCTGACACCTACTGCGACTCACAGATGGCCCCATAATGACTGGAATTGCTAAAGGATCAGGGCCAATTCATTTGCAACCTATTTTCTGGCCGGGGTGCAGCCCTTTAGGGGAAGCGGTGTGTCAGCTAGAATAGAGATAGCAATGTCCCCTAAGATAACAGAACCCTACTGTATTCTATATCCAGACACTTCCAGTACAGTTTTGCAAACTAATTACAGCTTTTCTTCACTAGCTTTTGTGTATGTCTGCCATAATGGATCACTTTTTGTATCTTTGAAATGAGGGCATGAATGGCTAAATAGCTTGGTAGTACATTGCCAAGATGTTGGATCAAAGTGTGCATTTTGATGCGTTTTAGATAAAATTGCAAAATACGTAATGTTTTAATGGTTAAATATGTCGCTAAAATGTTCCTTGTTGCTTTATTTGCAACATTTGTGATTAAAAATGTAACATATATGACCTGAAGTATGTCGACAACCAGGAATGTAACAATATGTTGTGTCACAATATATCATAATACAGAAATGCAGTAATTTGTATTGTGGATAGCGGCAGTATGTGTTGTGTGTTTACCCAAAATAAAAGTTTAAAGTTAAAATTTTGCTTCAGCTATGGTATACCCAGAAGGTAATTTTCCATAAATCATATATATCAAATGGACAAATTCCCAGATGATGCACATCTTGGCAAGGTACTTTGCTAACGTTCTATTAACATGCTGTTAGTTGCTTTCCCTCTCATAAGATGGCTTGACACAGCATCCTTACAGCTTCACTTATTTTCATGGGGCAAGACCTCATTCTGTCTTTCAGGCAAGTTAAAGATTTCCTGAACAACACTAAAGGAGTAGCCAATTAGCAATGTGGATACATAAAAAAAAACAAGACGAGAAGATTCCTTCATTGAATCAGCTGGAAGTTCTTCATGAGTGCCTGAAGCCATCCACATCAAAGGGCCATCAGTCTGAGCAGCTTACTAAAGAGGGTATGGCTTATTAGCTGAGTACATTAGAACATTCATAAAGATACACATGAGAAACAACTCCCGAGTTGCTCTAAACCTTTGAAAGCTACTAATGGAAGGAGAAGAATGCATAGAGTTTACACCTGCAAGCTGCCATAAAATGGTTTAAATGGTTCTATTATCCATGTACGACCATCAAATACCATCCTGCCCCATAAGGCAACAATGACCTTCAGAATAACGCCTCTTGATTAGCCACAACACCAGTGGCTTTAGACTAAATAGAGAGGGGCTGTTTTCACACTAAAGCTGATGATGTGAACCCAAATCCATTTGGTTAGGGTGAAATCATGAAAACAAACCCAAGAAAACATGTGGAGTCAAATATAATTCACTATTGTTATAAAAGTAATCCAGCCTTATTTCTGGATGCCAGAAGCTATTGATGGCATATTATTTAGTATACATACACTAGCATTCAAATGTTTGGGATTAGTTAGATTTATGGATTTAAGACTGCATTTATTTGATCAAAAATACAGTAAAAACAGCAATATTGTAAAATGTTAATCAAGTCAAATCAAGTGTTTTCTGTTTGAATACATATTGAAATGTCGCAAAGCTGAATTTTTGGCAGCCATTATTCCAGTCTTTTGAGTTTTACAGTACTAATTGCTGTATACAGTATTTCATACAGATTGAAGTGCCACAGTAAAATTTGGTACTAAACCCAAACAAATTACTAAAAAGAACTGGACAACAATTCCCTTTTTGATGTATTGAAGATGCAAATATACTGCAGCTTGAAGCCGAATACTATGTTTAAAGACAGACAGGTTCAAACAAAGTGTGAAAACAGCCTAACTGTTATGAACACATTGACACAAACGCTTATTTTAGCAGTTCTGTAACATCTCCTTGTAATGCCATGTTCCTGCTGACGCTTCAGGCGCACCTGGTGTAGATGTCTGGCTATATTGAGGTCAGTGTTTCTATTATTATATGACTGGAAGTCACGATTTCCCAGTTTGGGGACTGTGTATGGTTATGTTTTGCAATGCGGGTCTATGTTTTTCGATGGAGGGACAGATACTGGCATGTAATAAGGTCTGCTGGAAGCAAAACGTGACGAAAGATGACTAAATCTATGAAGTATGTCGACAGAATGTACATTCTTTCCACCTAAATGACTTCCACACATCTGGATAGGGAGTAATTAATATATCCATAAAGCCTAAAACCTGAGTTATTCAAAATAGTTCATCAGAAAGACCACAACAATAAACATTGAAAAAGTTAATTTTGTATAATTCGACATTTAGATTATTTGCATGACTATAGCTATTCTATATACTAATGAGATGTATATCCTGTATGTATACTGATATATTAGATGTTATTTCATATAGGACCATTTTTGTGTTCTGGTAGGTACGTTTCGGCGTGACACTTGTAAGCACAACGGTCTCGGCTAGTGATCGATAAGTCGGCGATATGTTAGTTTAAAAACAAAAGCAGTCGACAGACTGTCAACCAGTTCTGAGAAACGACTTCTCTTTTTCCATTAGGGAACAAAAACACCCCGTATCAAGATTTTTCTTGTGTTTTGAACCATTTGCCACTGGTTTTAGTTTCTTGTGTGTTACCGTTCTGAAGCAGTCAAAGTCCACAGAAGTGAGCTGAAATAAACAATACTCATGACGCAATGATGGCAGCGAAGTGGCTTTGTCCCTCTCCAGTCCTCTTCCTCCTGAACTCCAAAATGAAAGCTGGTGGAATGGAGTTTTACAGTGGGACGTCCTGCCCGCAAAGCTACACACTGACCCGCACGGGGTCACAAGAGATCTTCATAGTCGAGGAGTTTTGAGTGCTGCCGGGTTTTCCAAAGTCGAAACAGACGGAAGTCAAAGTACATCTCAATCATATCTTTGCCTAAAAGAGAGGGAAAGAGAGAGGGAGATATGAGGCTGGAATACATTTGGTGAATTCAATGTGAGCACGTCTCTCTCTGATGAACAGACACTTCCATATAGATTTGCTCAGGCTGTAATTGGAAAACAGCATGCATTGGGGGACAGTATAGATGAAGAGAGATGAGAGAGAAATTATAGAGAATGAAGAGAGAAAATTGAGAGTCAAAGAAAGTCGGCCCAAGACAGTTGAAAAAAAAAATGAAGAAAAAACCCTGTAAACTTCCTTTAAATGGTTTACTATAAAGGCATATCAGTAAAGATGAGCATTACCCATAGAGTAAAAATGCTTGCCTTCATGCCATTTCAAACCATATGGGTTTGGTGCAACATGAGGGTGAGCAAATGCCAAAATTCGATTACTTAATACACAAAGAGTGTCAGTAGACATACAGTACCTTCACAATTTCAAGGCTGATGACATTCTTTAATGTTTCTGAAGGCCAGAATTAGCATTTTCGGGTGAAAAATCCATAACATGCATGAGTATATATATAGCAGTATTACTTTATTAACAACTACTAGATATCAAATCATGCAAGGAATGGTCTGTTTATGTGTTTATTTGTGTGTAGGAGTGTGAGCATAAGCACATTTCAGCAGTTTTACTGCAGACAGTCTCACCCTGAGCCGAGAGCTCCAGCGGTGACTCAAACGTGACAGAATAAGGCCTCATCAAGTTCTTCAGTTTCTGGAACAGCTGTTGGCACATGATAAGCCAAGACATTAATAATCCGCTTTTTTCTCCCCCTCACACAGCTCTCTCGCTCTCTCCTTCACTCGCTCTTTGACTCGAGGAAGTTAGTTAGGGATAATGGCAGCCTCTGTGTTTGTGACCCTGGATAAATCTCACACGGGCAACTGGAAAACCAGAACCTTCGAAAGAACTCAGTTAAGATCTTAACATCCATGCCACGCTCTGAGAGGCTTCAGAACCCGGACAGAGATTAAAGATTTTCTCTTCCGGCTCACCCTGTGAAGGAAGCCGTGCCTTACAGAGTGGATAAAAATGAAAATATGAGCACAAAGCTAAGGGGGACCAAACAAAAAAAATGCTTCAATATTTATAGATGCATTGATATTCACTTGCAAAGGCCAAATTCTGTCGGCAGATAACCCAGAATGGGTTCACGAACTCAGACACAAGTCGGTCATCCTCCGTGTGTCAATCACAAGCAAGCACCCAGATGCAATTCTCGGGAACAGTGGCGCCTCTTGGGCAATGACGCACGGCTAATGAGATTTACGCCAAACCCGTCTCCATAGAAACGCATTCATACATTAGGTTCCAAGGGCGGCATGAATGTGTTCTTGGGGCGTAATCTCGGGGCTCCTGTCATATAACACTCGTCTGGCTACCAAACAAGATGGAACGAGCTGAAAGTTAAGGCTGAGCCTAAAGGACAGATGGAGATCCAACAGTTCAGGAAGTCTCAGATTAGATGTTAATGATCACAGCAACTAGTGTGTGTGTTATACACACTACATTTCAAAAGTCTCTTAATATATGCCTAGCAAATATGCTAACCAAGGTTGCATGTATTTCATCAAAAATACAGTAAAAACATTAATCTTAATGATAATTATTACATTACATTTTCAAATCTAAATCATTTCTGTGATGCAAAGCAGAATTTTCAGCATCAGTCCTCCAGTCTGCAGTGTCACATGATCCTTCAGAAATCACTCTAATATACTAATTTAGCGCTCAAGAAACATTTTTTTTATTATTATCAGTAATATTTTAGTATTAGTGCTGTAAATATACTATATATGTAATATATATAATATATTTTTTTATTTAAATGTATTTTCTGGTAAAGTTTTAGTAATTTTGCAGTTTTTTTCCATTTGCATTAGTTTACAAAATTCTTTTTCATTTTTATTACATTTTTTTAAATTTTGTACTTGAAGATATACAAGTACTACAATAAAAAATTCTAATATATTCATTTGGTGCTCAAAAACATTTTAATGATTATCTATTTTAGTCTTGTTGATATTCTAATATAGTTTTTAATAATATTTTGAACGTTTTTATTTTTATATTTGGTTAAAGTTTTGTCCTTTTGTTGTGTTTAATTTTTATTTCAGCTATTTTAGTACTTCAAGTTAAACTAAAAGAAAATGTGAAAATATGCATTGGCGACTTGCTGAAATTTATTTATTTTCAAGTTAACTTTTTATTTTAAGTAACAGTTTTATAATGGTTTTATAATTACCCTGAATTGAATCAATGCTGAAAACTGTTTTGCTACTTAATATTTTTCATGATTATTTTATTTGAAATAAAAAAATGTTGCAATAATCTAAAAACCTTTATTTTCATTTTTGACAAACCTTTAAAAAACAACCAAGTCAAGTGAACCAAAACAAGTCAGTGTCAAAGTTGGGTCTATTCCTTACATTAAAGAAGAATATATGAAGTATTTCCAAAAACTAAAGTGTACTTAACAAGAAAAAGTAAGAACACTTTCACAAATTGCAATGAATAGACGGTTACAGAGTACTGATGCATAAACATAGTTCTATATCTATTAAAAATTGAGTACTGGACAGGAAAGGGTTATTTTAAGTTACATAACCAGAGGAAAGATGCTGTCAGGCATGATGGTGACAGACAGAGAAGTGTTATATAGAAAAATGGAGAGATGGAGTTGGTGCATGTCTGTGTCTAAAGAGATGAGAGCTGAACATGGCCCTAGCAGACCCCAGAGGGACCATCTTTAAATATAATGCAGAAACTCAAGGTACATGCATTACGTAAACACTGGAGACTTGCTGCTTCAGAATATGACATACCTTCTCTCCATTAGGATTTCCCAGTACGTAACAACCCATGATGTGGATCAGGTTGGGCTCTGGATTCACTTTACTCATAAACCGGCTCAGACGTTTCCAAAACCTGCATGTACACCACAAACACATGAGCGAATCCCACAGATAACAGTCATTGAAGTAATATCAAAACAAGACTTTTCTATGGATCTTACTCACAGGCTCATGTCTTCCTCTTTCTCGACCTTGGCAAAAGTGGCCACTTTATTCTTCAGAAGGTACAGGTGCCCCGGGCCGCCCTGAAACAGAAAATTACACATTTAAAACCTTACATAACATCAAACTCAAAGAAACTGAAGACCAGTGGTATTGCCCTCTGAACTGAGAGAGACCGACCTGTGAAATCCTGTCCATCTGGACACACAACCATTACACAACATCAAACCCGAATCTCGGCAGTGAAGTACTGTATTATTCCCACAGACACTGCTGATTCACTCTGGTGCAATTACAGTCTCCTTTCTTGTCATTTTGTTTGTTTGTTGGCTTTGTTTTTCTCTCACCTGACAGAAGATCAGCATGCGCCAGATCTTACTACCCCTCCTGTAGGCTGTCAGTCTCTTATCAATCTCCTCTGCACACAAAACAAACACTGCTGTAGTCACACTGAGTGCATATACTGCACATGCATGATCTTATAGTGAATATACATAAGTCGACAGTCTACAGCCTTTAAAAGTTTTTTTATTTATTTATTGGTAAAAAGCCACGGCAAGCAAAACCTTTTGCATATTAGACTGATTTTACTTTACACTTAAGAGTCTATAATCACAGTTCTATCAGCTTATTCAAAATATAGCAGTCAAAAATAAGATAACGTAACCACAATTTCCATGCATTTTGTCTTTTTTTTTTATTCCCGAGGTTACCCTTTACTATATTATTTTATATAATATTTTATTCATTATTGCTTTATAGATTTGCATGCAATATATATATATATATATATATATATATATATATATATATATATATACACACACATATATATATATATATATGTATATATATATATAACAAACAACCAACATATAATTAGCATAGCTACCCACCGGCATTTAAAGGGAAGAAGAAAAAAAGTGAATTTCTGAATTTCTGATTCTGTTTGACTCCAAAGCACATTGAATAAATCTTGATCCTCAAAGATTTTAAAGAGTCACTGTTGTAAAACAGTCAGTAGAAAATATAGCCACTTCTCTGATCCAGTGTCATTTATCAGGAATCCAATTGTTTTTGTCTTTCTCATGCTGCCTGGTGTAAAAATCAATACCAAAGCCCACTGTCGTTCCACAGTGAACCAAGCAGGCAAGGGGTAAAATGCTCAAACACACACAAAAATAGCACACAGCCAGCAAACACACAGCAACAAACAACACACACACAAAGCTACATACCCAAAATATCATCAAACGTGGCATGCTCATGATCCTGGAGATAAAATTAATGAAAACAATTAATAGAAACACACAGATAAGACCAATTCGGAAGAGAAAACATTCTTTGTATCATGCTTAACGTCTCTAATTTCTAATTCACACTCCAGATAACATTACTGGCTTCTGCGTTTCTTTGTGCTGGTGAGGACGTGTTGTCATTTATTATTGTGTTTGCTATCAATTTGGTCATTACTTGTCTGTTTAAACCTCTGGACACTATTTTGTGATGTGTCCTCTTGTATCAAATCCTATAGAGTTCCTTTGGTTCTATTGCACAGGACAAAGCAAACATTAGCTTTGCGTTTCAAATATCTTTTCGATGAAAATCCATTAACTACTCATTTGTTTTATTGTAAATGGTCAAAATGGATGTGTAAAGTATTCCTATATGATGTAGAGTGAAGACTGGCTTGACTTACATATAGAATAGGTATAATAGATGGATCGTTCCTTCGAATGATGTTGGGAACATATTCTGCTTTAGGAACTTTAGATGAGATCAGCTTAAGGATACAAAAGTGTCAAAAGTTTGTTAAATTAAACAAATAAATGACATTGACAAAATTAACATTGTAAATTTAATGTAATTAAGTCAAATAGAATTACTTAAGTAACATAAATAAAAAAGGGTCACCAAGAAATTAATTTCAGTTAATCAAGTAAATTGCAGTAAAAACGTAAATTACATTAAAATAAAATATAATCATTAAATTAACATTATATTTACAATATAGTTATGTGAAGCAAAATTAACTAAAAATGTAAAAGAAAAAAAAAATCAAAACCTTAATTGCGGTAAAAAAAAAAAAAAAAGTTTGCATTAAATTGCATACAATAATTTTAGGAGGGATGAAGTCATCCCCCTCACACGCCAGTCTCTCCATCTCTTTCTCCTCTTCCCAGTCCATGTCTTCACATCCGCTCTCCTCTGAAGGGCCACAGCTCGTCTGCAGGTCCCCACCTGTGACATCACACACCAGCAGAGAGACCGTTTAATGATGAGCGCAGAGAAAGCAGAAGGAAGACAGAGAGAAATGGAACAAGTGAGAGACAAGCGAGGAATGAGAATAGGAAAGAGTGGATGGAGAAAGAGAAAGGCTGAGATAGAGAGAAAAAGGAACAAAGATTAGACAGATTGACAGTGAATTTGATTACATGGACTGCAGTAATTGAGCTGAAAAGTCCACCAAAAAATGTTATTCCGAACCTTCATACTGTTATATCTTATATGGAACATGAAGAGATTTTTTTAAGGAAATCCCACAGAAGGATGGTTAATATTGACCTCAACTGTCAAAAAACTGAAAATGTCAAATCAGAACCCGACAAAAGGCATCATAAATGTAGTTCACATGACTTTATGAACCTTCAGTGTTGCCTGGAATTCCACAATATGTCCTGTAGTGTTATGACTGTTAACTAAAAACAAATTATTCAAAAAAAAAAAAAAAAAAAAAAATCCCAATAAAATAAAACATACATTTTAGGTTAAAAAGCACTTTTTTCAAGAAAATTTGAAATGTTGCCTTCGCCTTAGCAACTGACTTGGCTTAATTATTATTAAATACTATAAATACTATAACAGTATACGTATAAGTATATATAAATAATACTAATAAAATATTTATTTTAATGAAAAGGATCTGAAAGTCCTTTTTGGACAGCTGTGATGAACTTTTCAAGTATGGAAAATGTATTTCTTCATTTTCCACTAAAAATAACAGATTGTGGGTTTGGAATGACATGAGGGTGACAAAATGATGACATTTGGAGCATTTTCATTTTTGGGTGAACTATTCTTTTAATGGCTAAAACGGAGCTTTAATTTAATGTGAATTTCTCTTCAAACTTGTTTGACTGCAGTCCGTTTAAATATACAGCAGTACACCTAACTAGAGTTATACATTTAAAATTGCAATAAGACTGTAGTAGAGGTTGTATAAGAGAAAGTAAAGAGAGAGAGAAAAACCAGGCAGCTATAGAGACATAGAAAAGCCAACATACAAATATTACAACTGTAAGTCAAATGTTCACAATCATTCTTAAGGATCCCTGAAGACACAGGTGGCAAAAACAAACAAGACAAAAATAAGTCTAAAGACAAACTACACAGAGTTAACATGCTGACACAGAATTCTACAGAGTGCACACTTACACACACTCACTCGTACACACACACACACACACACACATACAGTACGTCTCCAGAGTCCAAACGCTCCAGGCAGGACAGCTACTCACAGAGAGAGAAAGAAAGGAGCACATATTCGGGACAGAACCACGCTCAGAGGAAGACAGACAAACAGGATCAGCATCAAGAGCAGAGGAGGAACGTCGCTGCCAGACTGTGTATGTGTGGGATATATAAGTGCTCTAGAAGAAGGCTTCTGGTCAGAATGTAATGATTTTACACTGATATATACACTAATGTTACAAATTTTTGGGTCTGAACTATTTTTTGTTTAAGAAATAATACTTTTATTCCGAAAGAATGCATTCAATTGATCAAAAGTGACAGTAAAGACTATTGCATTTATAACCAAAAATAATATTTCACTTTTTTTTTTTTTTACTTTCTTTTAATAATCCTGAAAAAAAGAAAAAAGAAATCTAGAATAGATTATATAAAATATAAAATAAAAATAGAATAGAATAGAATAAATACTTATTAATATTGTGAAATACTATCACAATTAATGTTTTAACTATATTTTGATCACACAAATGCATTAGCATTATATTTCTTTCAAAAACATTTTTAAAAAATCACTTACCATAAACCCTCTGAACAGCAGTGTAAATGAGTAATAACTAGTGCTGTCAATCAATTTATGCTGTGATCTTGATATGTTAAGTGTGTCAAAGTTGCATGTATATGTGTGTGTGTACAGATGGACTCACTGTCTTTTGAGTCGTTTAGGGAGTCTTGTTTGACAGGGGTTGGATCACTCCAGGATCGGTTGAAACTCTTCGCTCTGCGCTCTGCAAATGCTAGTGAAGTGGAGAGATGGTCACACGCACACACACGCGACGCCCCATGATCCTCAAAGACTGTGTGCTGCATCACATACACTCAAACACACCAACAACAGCTACACACACATTTCTCATATGCTTCAATGTCCATTTGTTCCTATGCTACTCCTGAAAAGCACATAGAAGCAAAATGGACCAACACTTGTCCTAAGTCGCTGGTTAATAGGTCACAATGATGCAAAACTGACAATCAAAAATACACATGCAAATGCTAATCTACAGCACATGCATCAAATGTACAAACAAAAACACACAAAACTCACAAATGGAGCCGTGCAATTATTCATACTATACACTCACACATAGACTCACTTTGTGCTTTCATTCTTCTGCTGCCCACCATTCTTAAATGCTTCCGGAAATTTCTAGAAATTAGTAGAAGAGGAGTGAAAGAAAAAAAGAGAGTGGAAGGAAAGGAAGGTAAATCAGGTCATCAATATCTGCATGTGTGTGACACTACACCAAAAACCCTTGTCTCTTCTCTGTGCTTGGGAACGTTAAGAAATTTCCCTTGATTGTTCAACAGCGCAGACATATTTTTTGAAGGCCATATGAAACATTTATTTATTACATTTATATAAACATTTATTTATGGTAGTAGCCTACATAACTAAATATTTGCAACACGTAGGCCGTCAGAGAGACCAGCAGACGTCCTTGCTTGTGTGCGCTCATGTGCAGTATTAAACCACCAGGTGTGTACTTTCTTTGAGCATTTGGTTTTTCTCCACCAGACTGAGAAAGCAGACAGAAAAAAAATGCCACTGCAGTAGTTAGTCCCACACCTCCAACAATAACTACTCTACGCATATCCATGACAACTGTACACTTAATTATTAAAGCTGAAACACTAGTAAGGGGTGGGTGGAAAAAGGTGACAGAGAGGCACGTGAAGAAATAACAGCAAATTAGAAGACAGTGGAGTTCGGTCAGAAACATACTGTACTCTACACAAGTACGCAAATATTGATGCTATGCTAACAAATTACAAGCATGCGGTCCTGTTGTACATACAACATGGTCTTGTGTTACTGTGGTAAATAGTTACCATCAAATATCTGAATATATGAAACCTATGAAATCCAGATTTGAGTTCTGAGGCATATAGTTTGTGTGTGTTAGCTTTGAGACTAACAATATGCTAGGATATTACTAATTGTTTACAAAATGCCAATGGAAATGCTAACAGCTAACTAGCTTTTTTCAAGTATTGTTTTCAGTCACATGACTGGTACTTAGACCTACTGGACAAAACTTTCATAGATTTGCAGCACAGAAAGCATTTGTGTTTATGTACTAGTCTACATTTTGGGTCTTGTTTTAAACCAAAACCACACTTTTGGCTGGACTGCAGTGCTACACATGGTTAGCGCACATGGAAAGCATATCCTCATTAGTCAGTGTATTGTGTTATGAAAATTTAATTTCAGAATTTTATTGAGTCTGTTTCAGTGTTTTTCTCCAACAAGTGTCCTGTTTGTGACATAATTACACTGAAGATCATGGCTAATTGGAAGGGAAGTAATGAGACAGGAAGAGAGAGGCAGAAACATGGGAGGAAGATAGAAAATGTGCATTGTTTACACATGTGACAGAGCTATGCCCACCTGTGAGAGGAGGGAGATATGGAGAAATCTCCCTTTTCTGTCCGTCTTATGGCTTATTTACACCCACATGCATTAGAGAGAGAGAGAGAGAGAAATCTCCCTCGCCCCCGCAGCTGAGGATGAGTCAGAGGCTTTTTTCTCCATTGTCTCTTTTCATTCTCTCACTCTCTCTGTCCCATGCCTGCAATTTCTGCTCCTCTATTAGCTTTTTAATTTCATCACCACCTCTCTCACACTGTTAAATAATTCTATTCCCTCAATCATCCCCCTTTCCTTTTTTAAAGGAATATTTCACGAAAAATGAAAATTCTGTCATCTTTCTTCATCCACATGTTGAAGACAATATTTTACTATTTAAAGAAATAGTAAGATTTAGTATAAATAAATAAATATTTATGAATTTATAATGCATTTATTATTTATTATGTTATTTTTATCCTGGGTGGTCTTCTACTTGAAGAAACTGAAAGTGAGTGGGGGCTGGAATGATCATCCTCCAAAAACTGACAAAAAGCACCAAAACATGCCATATATAGAGGATCTTTGGTATGTTTTAAAGCAAATGAAATATAGTGAGAAATGCCAGAATTACGCCATGTACATGTTTTCTACGTTGTCTGTGCTTTGAACCGAATGAAAATAACGTATCCCCTGACACAGAACAGCAGTCGCTGTTTACAGTATGTTCAGTGGATACTCTCCAAAATGGCACTAGGGTGACGCAAATTGTGACATTGTTGAATAAATGTCTCTGAATAAAGTTTTTTCTATTTTTTATTTTTTAACAAATTAGAAGTTTATTGAGGCAAAATTCATAGTCAATGGTTTGTTCATAGAGAGAATTGGAACTTTAAGTGTGATCAGTGTGTCATTGGGTTTGCAACGACACTGGGACAAGTAAATGATGACCAATTTTTATTTCAAGAGAACTGTCCTTTTAAGGGGAAATTCAGTCTACTGAAATACTGTATGTGTTATTTCAGGTCACCTCAGCTTTCAGCAATTAGTCAGGTGTTTTTCCATAGCATGTTGTCTTTCAGCTACAGCAGCTGTGCATTGTGGGAGACATCTGGCTGGATGCTCTAGAGGCTCCTGTCCAATATGACCTCTCCGGCTTCCGATCCTCCCAACCCACAGCAGCAAGCAAGTCTGATTACGTAATTGCCTGTTTGCCTTTTCTTCCTGTCATTCAGATTCTCACTCTCCTCCTTTGATCTCTCTCTCTCTTTCATTCTCTCTCTGTCCTTCCATTCTCCTCCTGAATATATGATTGCAGTAAATCATTTGTCTCACAGGGTTGACTTTCCAGCGACACATCACACCACCCCTGTCTAACAATACACTCCTGAATCATCTATTGCTACTATGAACATCTGGTCCTGTTTCAATTACCCCTGATCCTTAGAGAGAGAGCTCTGAATGAAATATACGAGCTAAAAAACAAAAGCCAAGCAAAAAACAACCTTACTGATTATATAAAGAATATTCTAAAAGATCAGATCAATATCCTTAATGATAGATCCATGCTATCATACAGTATATGCTACCCCTTTTCTTTTTTTTCTAGTGAGTAAATCAGAGGCTTAGAATGATCAAATGTGTTCGGGATGGGATTATAAATCTTATCAGCATTTTCTCATGAATATTAATTAGGTGATGTAATGCTCATCCAGTAGTCAAAACTGATTTATTGAAAAGCAGGACACTTGCCAAATTATGATTACCACATACTGATTCACTCAACTGCTGATTTATGCAGCACTATGGTTTAGTATAATATATATATTTTTTATTATTATTTCATATACCTCAAACATCAATTATTACTCCCAAAAATTGTATTTGCATTTTAACATGGATATTTTACTAGCTAAATTAGTATTACACTATAATACAATATTACCAGCTAGCAAAGGCTGCACTATGTTGTAGTTTAAAAAGCATTTTATTAATTTATATGCATTTTAATGTTTATTACTCTGAACATCACTGACATTATTTAGCACTGGAAATGTCCAGAATTTCTCTTGCATTGGATTATTTTTCTTCTTAAAAAAAAAATATTTCTGAGGTTGCAAGCAATTGCAATTTTCCTCTCAACTTCCATAGTTCAGTCACACCTTGATTACAAAACAGTAAGAAAGTTGGTTTGTGGCTGTGCAAAAAGCAATTTCAAGGTGTGTTGTAACCATGGAGGCAGGACATTGCATCTGACTCTCATCTCAGCCCAACCACACAGCAAATTGGGGGCTAAACTGTTAGGGTGGTTTATGTCTAAGAATAATGAATGCACCAAGTCCTCAGACAAAATATTTATATTGATATGGATACATATCTCAGCTTTAGATAGAATGACAGGTATAGATAGATAGATAGATAGATAGATAGATAGATAGATAGATCGATCGATAGATCGATCGATAGACTGCAGTGCCAGATAGGGCTGTACTGCTAAAGCTCTTCCTCTACATCTGACAGGAATAAAAGCAGCGATAAATGACAGGCCTGCAACAAAGTACCTCTGGATGATGGCGGCTGACTTCACCTCGTTTTTTCTCCTCTTTCTCTCAGCTAGACTCCGGAAAACCCTGGCAGGAGGTTACACAACTTTAATGCCAGTGAGGGCAAGGGCTCACTGAAGTGCGGTTAGAGGTTAGAGCCATGCTCATGAAAGGGCAATGTTTGGCTGGGGTTAGGCAGGAGGAGCTCCTTCTGGGTAAATAAAAGTTCAGCCAATGAGAAGAGCCTTGGATTAGATCAAATTAAAGGGAACTATGCCACCACACACTGGTGCAGAAAATCAAGACCGTTTATTGTTGCTGCGTTGTTTTGCATTGATAAGAGAATATCTTGACCTTCCTGATAGCATAACCAACAGTGTCACCTACAGATTGATATTTCTTACACATCCAGAGACTTGATTTCTCCTTAAAATTACACAAAATTAGTTAATAACATAAAAGAAAACACAGCAGATACACACCTGCAATGCAACATGCTGTTCAAAACCATATGAAATTATCTCAAGGGACACTTAACAACTCAATTCAAAAAATGATCGGCATCAGCATCTGTCAGCATTTCTAAACCATCCAAGACAGCTACATCTGGTTGTCTGGCTGAGGTAATCAGAATTATTCAGACAAGCCTATCAAATGTGTTTCTAGGCCATTTCTTGAATCAAAATGCATCGCTGCATTTCGTACCACAAAAGCAACATCATCAATCTTTTCAAACCAAGCACATTCTGATTCATTTATACATCAAAGTGCATTTATACATCAAGGTGAAATGATTTGAATTCAGTTTAATCAACTTGACAGCGGTGAAACAGCGGTTTCCTCAGTTCATACACACAAGGACTGTTTGAATGGGACTAGTTACTCTAAGAAGATCCAATAAATGTTTCGTAAACAGGTGTGTTCTTCCTCACAATCTCAAATTATGAAGCAATTACGAAAAAATTACAAAGCAAATTACCTCAGAGATCCTTTGAGAAATCTCATCCCTTCCGGATAGGAATGCTTGTGCTTGTAGTAAATTATTTTTTCTACTTCAACGCCTCTCATTTATTTCAAACACCATCAAATATTGAAAATAGAGCTAAATTTGTGGGACTGAAGGGATGGCAGGGTACAAGGGTAGGCTGTGCTGGGGAAGCTAGCGTTTGACATCACACACTATCATTTTGTGACATTTAAAGGGTACAAAAGGGATACTCACGAAATCCTGTAGAGCGGAGAGGTGAGGCAGACAAAAAGCAGAAAGAAAGACAGACAGAAAGCTTATATAACAGTCATGTTTGAAGAAAGAGGGTGGTCAGTGTGTACTTGTCAACTGAGTCAGAATGTGTGTTAGTGGTGAGACACCTGTTGTGCCATCTGTACTTGAGGTCAATATAGGCATCTAACTTCAGTGTGTGTTAGTGCGTGTGGGATGAAGTGAGTACTCACGCCTGCATGGTTGTTGTAGCAGTCTGAAAGCTGAACATGTTTTCTTTAGGGAACCAACTGTTATCTTCTGGTTAGAAATAGACATAAGAGACCACATTAGTACAGTTGAAATTATGTATCTCAATATATGAATTGCATAAAACTGAACAAACATATACAGTGGTCCCAAAAAGTTCTTAGACACATAAACGACATTAACAAAATGCAGTAGTTTCATTTAGCAATTTAACTATATAATAATAATACACATAATATACATAGGCCTACATACATACATGCACACACACACACACACACACACACACACACACATATACTGTACATACCAACACACATATTGTATTAACAAATGTATAGCATGAAAAATGACCTTGTGTCATTTTAATACAGATAAATAGCACTTGGTTGATCATCTGTCATCTAATGACACATCTACATTTTAAAATGAATGTTCAAAACAAGTGAAGCTCAATTGCAAGTATTTGTTTAAAGTTGATTACTACAGAAAATCATGTTTCTTGTCCTTTAATTTTTCCTGTTGTTATTTTAAAGAAAGCAAAAAACATGGTAAAACGAAGTGAAGTGAAATGTGAAGCGCTTTTATCTGTAAAAATTTGTGTTATTTGAGCTTCTTGTATTCTAGACAAATGAACTTCTCGTTATTCATCAAAGACGCATCTGTGTATCTGAGGGTTGTAGCCAGAACATCAACAGAGACATGTTGTCAGTTGAAGGCATAGCAGATGACTTTGTTTCTGTCTGATTTTCAATTGTCAGACCTTATGATGCATGCAAACAAGAAAGAGATGTTTATGTCTATCTGCTGATTCTAGACAACTGGAAAACTACCTGTTAGCTTGATGTTCAAAGGTTCTAACTTCCCTCAAAGTCAGTAAAGGATTCCATCACATCAGTCTAATAAATAATACTGAAGTGCCATGGCTGTACTGTACATGTGACTAAACTAAAAGCATTTTATTCCTGTGGCTCAAACAATAGAGAATGGCAACAAATGGGTTTGATTCCCAATGAATGTCTGACTTGTATCATGGTAACATGTATAATATTTAAGTATCATTGCTGTACAACACTATTGGCTAAAATAAAAGCATTTTTCTATTCCTGTTGCTCAAACAGTAAAGCATGGTGGTAGCTACACCAAGGTCATCATGGATTTGATTCCCAAGGTATGTATGAACTGACAAAAATGTATACCTTAAAAGGTACACTCCACTTTTTTTGAAAATAGGCTCATTTTCCAACTCCCCTAGAGTTAAACAGTTGAGTTTTACTGTCTTCGAGTGATATTCAGTGATATTACATAGCGCCTGAAGACAGGCTTATTGGAAGTTAATTAGCTGGGACTATTTTCAGGCGCTGCGTAATATCACTGCATCTGCTGCACCAATGGCAGAAAAGTTCCTTGATTATTACATGTAACTACAGAAGAGTCAAGTTTTAAATTGGAAAAATATCGAAACTCTTTGGTTATTTTTGAGCGAGACGCTAACATTCTAATCAGATTCAATGATCTATGCTAAGCTAAGCTAAAAGTGCTACCGCCAGACACGGAGATCGGCTGAATGGATTCGAAAACGGTAAAACTCAACTGTTTGATTCTAGGGGAGTTGGAAAATGAGCATATTTTTTTTTAAAGTGTTCCTCACCATAACCACAATTTCTGCTTGTTTTTAAATATTATTTTCAGTGGTAATCAAAATTATGCCCAAATGCTGTTGATTGAGCTTTACTTTTGGACCTGAAACATTTCTTTAAGTGTAGTTAAGCATCCAAATACAGTACTTTCTGGGGCCACAGTTTGAAGATCCACCAGTAACAACATACACACATGGTCCACTCCACAGAGGGAGAGAGCACAAAAGAGACACACAGGAGAGAAGAAGAGAGACACAGGAGAGAGGGAAAAATACAGACCACGGCACATCGAACACATCGACGCCCCCGTTGTTGACTGAACCCCACCCCTTGGCCAGAGCCTCTCTCTCTCAATTTTTCTCCCCTGTCGCTCTCCCCCTCTCACCTCGCTCCAGCCCAGTCATGCGGTCCACACTGCACATCCGCTCTAGTGGTGGCCGGCGTTGCTTGCCTGCATCTCGGGTGCTGCTTTCCAGGTCCAGGGATCCCTGGCTGCGTGAAGGAGCCCCGGCACAGGCCTCGCACGCCAGGCCGCATTCCTTTCCCTCCCCCCAGCCGCGGATGTTGTGCGCACTGACCGAGCTGTGCAGCGTCTGAGAAAGGTGATGGTGGTTATGGGGTACCCCATGGTGATGGTGCGACATTCCCGCTCCAGAGAAGTGCTGTTGGGGGTTTGATCCGCTAGTTCCACTGCTTCCACCTCCGCTGGTGTTGCTGTGATGGGTGTTGCCATGATGGTGGTTGCTATGATGATGGTTTCCCGATCCACCTCCGCTTCCACGGTGGTGGTGGTGCTGAGTCGGAGAAGAAGAGTTGGAGGATGTAGAGGGCTGGGCGAGCGCTTCGGCATGACATGCCTCCTGCGGCCCTTTCAAGACCTCGAGCTCCAGGTTCTCCTTGCTTCCCCGGCTGGTTCCCAGCATGCCGCTCTCTCCAGTGATGGTGTAGACCCGAGCAGGCTGCAGGGCACACTCCACACACTTCAGCTGGTCCTCCTCTGCCGAAAAGCTGCGTTCTAGAGACAGTCTGCTCTTGGAGGAAGTCGTCGGAGGCGGCGGTTCCAGAAGTCCCAGGGCAGGGTTGATCAAACTGGGGTCGGTGCCGATGGATGAGCCCTGGAGGGTGCAGCTGTTGAAATTGTTGTTCTGAGTGCACAGGCTGTCTGGGGAGTCAGAGTCGTGGCCAATGAGGGTGTCAGACAGTAAGTGATCTTCAAATCAACATTAGGACAGATGCCAAGAGAAAGAGAGGGGTAAGAGTGAGAAACAGCAAGAGATGCACAGAGAAATAGACATATGAGGTAAGACACATATGAGGCTACATTAAGAAGTGGCACAGTTCCTCATGAAACATGAATGCGCCTGGAGTCTGAGAACATCACAGGCTCTGAGTGGACTGGAAAAAGAAGAGTGGAAAGAAAGAGGATTGGAGATAACTGACCTGATTTGTTGTGGTTCTCAGGATGAGTGTGAAGGTACTCTCCGAATGCACGAGCTGCTCTGCAAAAAACACACACATATTCGTCACTGGCAGGTGCACACTGTGACTACAGTCATGGATGGAGGATAGTGTTAAGCATGACTTGCTGTGAAGTCACAAGCAAATGGCATGGTCCTATTAATGCACTGTTCAAAAAGACTCACAAACTTTTACAGGCTTGAATCAGTATGACAAATCTTTCATCAAATTAACTCACTGAATTAGAGCAGTTAGACTCACCTACTGCAAGTTATCACTATATTCTGTCATAATGCTGTCAATCTCAAAATTATGCTTTGAAAGTTTAAAGGGATAGTATACCCAAAAATGTCAGCATTACTCACCAAATCTTTTGAAAAAAATAAAAAAATAAATAAAGATATGTTGGTAGCCAAACAGTTTTGGTGTCCATTGACTTCCAAGTCTACTAAAATGTTCATACAGGTTTGGATGAGGAGTATCACATGAGAGTGACTGAATTCTGGCATAATTAATTTTTTTTCTGTAAATAATCGCTTTAAGGTTTCGGAAACGTCAGTTAAAATCATGACTGACTGATTGTTTAATGACAATGTACTGCTAAAATATGCATTTGCAATAAATATTTTAATAATAAAAAAAAAATTAAATGTAATGGAAAAGTGCTCTCAGTTTCACCGTGTGATATCCATTCTGCAGAATTCCACACATTTTCTTCTGAAATCAGCTCAGTCATCAGGCTACAAAACCATAGAAGCATCACACAGTGTAATCCAGAACTGCATAATCCAATGAATCTGTCAGCATCTGATCATATTTAACATTCACTGCAATCCTTTCATTACTTAAATCCTGTTTTAATGAATTAAGCCCATCGTGATGTCTCTTTTATAAGAGAACTTCATAGCATTCAAGCAAGCATTAACTCAAACTTGTGTTTTAAAATAAATATATGTATATCACTATATTTATAACATTATTTGTGTCATAAATTATTCATAATTTTGTTTTTTAATGCCTGTGACCGTGAGGCACTCACACTGACACTAATGAGAATGTATTTGTTGTTGTGCCTTTAAGACTTCTATGTAAATCTACTTTTTTCTTATAACATGCACTTTGTTTTGGCAAATTAAAACTAATAACAAATTAAACTCTTTTATGTATAAAAGCTAGAGTAAATTAGATTTCTGATGATATGGCCCCCTTTAAACAACCATTTTTCTCCACAAATGAACACGAGAAAACCATTCTAGACATAGTCTAGATGGATGGTGGTTCCTTGTATGCCCTACTTCTGGATCCGACTGTCAGTTTCTCTCACTTCTTTTTCAATTTGAGAAATGACAGGCCCAGAGCGGACTACTCTTAGATTCTTAATATCACCTGCTAAGCTGACACCAGCCTCGGGTATAAAGGGCTTTCACAGGGATATGAGTAATGCTCTGCATGCGGCAGCTGCCTGCATCGGGAGGTTTGAGAGCCGGACACCTCAAACTTGAGAATGTGGCTCGGCTTCTGCAGTGTGAAGGCTGAAATGAGGGGCAGGCATGTGGAAATGCATGTGACTGAAAAAGGGGCATGTGGCAGAAAAAAAGGTGGGAAAACAAGAGCGGGAAGTGGAAGGGAGAAAGAGAGAGGAGGAGGAACATAGAAACGCACTGTGTAAATGTAATTGGTTGCTTTGTATTTCAGAGCCTCCCACAGATTCAGATGTAACGTTTCTTTCCAGTTCAATAGGAAGAATGTGGGAGAATGATGGATTTGAAGGGTGAAAAAGGGACAAACAGAGACATGGAGACAAGTAGAAATATGGATGTGAAAAAAAAATATAGTAATTAAATAACTACATATATAATAAAAACTAAACATGATTTTCAGTATTTCTTTTAACATTTTTTCAGTTATACGGTATTAAAAAAAACCAGAATGGATAATAATTATAAATAATTTAAAATCTTAATAATAATCATAATAAATGGTATAATTAAAAATATTGTAAGAAAATAAAAATTTAAAACGAGAATAACATGTCATGTGGCATGTGGTGGATACAACTATGAATAGAAAAAAAATAAGAGTATACCATGTCATTGCATTTCATATCACCTGCTATATAAAAATCAAAATAAATAAATAAAACAAGAATAGCATGTCCACTGAAGGTCATGTCAACTACTATAATATATTATAGATTATATATTATGTATACAGTACAGACCAGAAGTTTGGAAACATTACTATTTTTAATGTTTTTGAAAGAAGTTTCTTCTGCTCATCAAGCCTGCATTTATTTGATCAAAAATACAGAAAAAACAGTAATATTGTGAAATATTATTACAACTTCAAATAATAGTTTTCTATTTGAATATACTTAAAAAAAATAATTTATTCCTGTGATGCAAAGCTGAATTTTCAGCATCATTACTCCAGCCTTCAGTGTCACATGTGACGAAAGTACCGAAGTACCGGGTCTTTTGACAACACTATATAGCCTAAAGAAAATTATCTTCATCAGAACATGATAACAGCTTTGATTGGTTTGAATTAAAGACTCATGAATAACAGTGATGCAAATGATCAGCTACTAAATAACTTCAAGAGATGCTCAAAACCTCATTTATAACAAAGTAAGCACTAATTTGACACTTAATTCACAGGCGGCTATACAGAAAGCGTCAATGGTGGAGAGAGTGAGAAAACGCATAAAAAATGTGAAACAACGTCAAAGCACTTCCCACAGGAAGTATCTGTCACCACTGGCCCATTGTAAACAGAAGGAATAAAAGAGACAGAAAGAAAAACACTAATTAGTTCGGGCCTGAGTGGGTATCGTCAGTAACAATCAATAACACCCACTGAGAATTATGGGAAATGATTTAGCCAATCAGAACAGATGATTAATATTTGAATAAATCATGAAGCCAGACAACCAAAGGCACTTTGGTGGTTCCCATTTCATACAGTACACTCTTAAAGATAAAGATGCTTCACAATGCCATAGAAAGACAAAAAGGTTCTTCTGTTTTATCAAAAGATTCTTTGAAGCTTCTTCAGATTATGAAAAGGTAAGAAAGAGATGGTTCTTTAAGTGAAAGTAAAAGTTGTGACATTTTGCCAAGTATGGTAACCCATATTCTGAATTGGTGCTCTGCATTTAACCCATCCAAGTGCACACACACAGCAGTGAGTAGGGAACACACACAGACTGTGAACACACACCCACGAGTGTCGCTTCAATAATAAAGGAACAACAGCTTATTCTGTTCCGCATATGGTGGCTTTGGCACTCGCAACTGTGTAAATCTCTGGGTGAGTCATTGCTTTTTGGGAAGCTGATTCAATCTTGTAGGAGACATGATTGATTAGTCCTTAATACGCTCTGCCTGAACCAGTTTTCACCACACAAATAACTATTTGCAGACAACAACACATGCTTTCATACCTTTAATAAATCTAATGAACCTGTTCTGCACAATATACGGCCCACATATAAATCACATCCATTCCCCACGCACGGAAAACCCACTCTGATCTCAATATTGCAACCTCCTCCACAGAAGCTGTCACACACCCTGGGATCATTCCACAGGAATCCCTGGTGGCTCGCAGTCGCCCTCAGCTCTCATGACGTAACTTTCAATAACATGACACTTGTGACAGCACTTTAAATTATTCAGTTTTGGCATAAGAGCTCGTGTTGAACCAGGTCGTTCTCGCCCGCTTCATAGCAAGTATCCTCTAATGCAACATTTTTAAATGTATTAGAACTAAACACAGTAAATGAATAAATGAATGAATAAACAAGTAATTTACTCAATATTATGTAATTTCAAACATATTGTGTCCATAAAGGGATACTACACCCAAAAATGAAAATTTTGACGAGAATACTTTTTGTATGTGAATAAAACAAAAATAACAACTTTATTCAATAATTCCTTTGTCAACAGTCTCCTCTGTGTCTATCCAGATCACCGTATCACAGCATCCTTGTGGCGGGACTGACACAGAAGAGCATACGCAGCATATGGTGATATGGAGAGACACAGAGGAGACTGTAATACAAAAAGTATTCTCGTCGATTCATAACGTTACAGTTGAACCACTGATGGCAGATGGACTATTCTGACAATGCTTTTCATACTTTTCTGGACCTTGACAGTGTTATTTACTTGGCAGTCTATGGGACAGTCTAAAGCCTCCCAGTTTTCATCCAAAATATCTTAAATTGTGTTCCAAAGATGAACGAAGCTTTACAGGTTTGGAACAAGATGGGAGTAAGTGATTAATGACAACATTTTCATTTTGGGGTGGAGTATCCCTTTAAAATGAAAATCAGTGGGGTCCGAAACAACTCCGAACCCCAAGTACTTTCATTGCACGCCAAAGAGTTTTGGGACAACAGTATCATGTAGAGCAGATTTCTCAGTGCAAATGTTTTAGAGCTCTTTCTATGTCTTCCCTTTCAGCAGTGTTACTCAACAGAAGCAGCACATAAAAGCATTGGCACAGTAGGAGGGGACAGGATCCATGACAGTACACTCACACACATTCACACACACACAGCAGGCACTCATGCATGAAACATACACACACACTAGAAAATTCACACTCCAAGCCACTCTCAAACACAGGACTGGCATAATGCAGTACACTACTGCTGTTGTGTTTACACAAAATGCGATTTTAATTAATCACATGGCATTTACAGCATTTAACATCAATTGTTTAAAAACTGAGAACAAGAGCAAATATGGCACTCATGCCAACCTAGCATCTTCTATTGAGATGAATGCTAATACTTACAGATAGACATGTATCATAATTAAAGGGATAGTTCACCCACAAATAAAAATTTGCACAAGTTTGGAGATTTAATATTTATTTATTTATTTTTTGTAATGGGATCTTCTGCGGTGAATGGGTGCCATCAGAATGAGAGACCAAACAGCTGATAAAGAAATCACTATAATTCACAAGTAATCCATATGTCTCCAGTCCATCAATTAACATCTTCTAAAGTAAAAAGCTACATGTTTGTAAGAAACTAATCTATCAATATGCTTTTACCTTCAAACATTGGCTTCCGGCTTAAATATGATTCCTCTATCCATAATATTGCTTTCTCCAGTGAAAAAGACGTATCTGAATCAGGAGAGAAATAAACACCGATCAAGCACTGCTTAACAGTCCAAATCATTCTAAACAAATATGCTGGAGGATTTTGATGTGTGAGGACAATAGAGGATAGACTTTTTCAATGGGAGAAGCGTTATTACAGATTATGGACTGGTATTTTGGGAAGAAGTGACAGTTTAAGGTTAAAGTGCCTTGGATGATGGATTTGTATCCAACAAACATGCAGCTTTACACTTTACAAGATGCAAATTGATGGACTGGATTGGTCTGGATTGCTTGTGGAGTTTGGGACGTTTTTACCAGCTGTTTAGACTCATTATGACGGCACCCATTCACTGCAGTGTATCCATTGGTGACCAAGTGATGTAATGCTAAATTTCTTCAAATCTTTTCTGATGAATAAACAAACTCGTCTTCGTCTTGGATGGCCTGAGGGTGAGTACATTTTCAGCTATTTAAGGTGAACTATTCCTTTAAGAAATGATTTATGTAAACTTAATTGTCTAGACACTTCACCAAGCAGACACTTCAGTGGCATTTTTCCCCAGAGATCCTTATGCATTTGGTCCTTGAGAACAATTATAAGGTGAGTGGATAACATGAATTTAATATGAGCCTGGAGACAACCCAACAGTCAAGCATTTCTGTTCCTTCTGACATGTTTTCCTCTGATATATTCTGAGCTAGTAAAAACAGCAGCACGGCTAATGGCATGTTCTTGTAGCGCATGTTTGTGGAGCATATGGGACCTGCGCTTTGGAACAGACCACAGATTAAAATGTCACCCTCCTCCCTCTTCCACGGTTTGAGAGCTGGGCTTAATGACTCCTGGCACCCTCCTTCGCCCTGAGAGCGCCCTCTCTTCAACTCTCACTCGATCCTTTTCTCTCTCTCTTGCATAACAGCAGAGACAACAATGTCAAACGCGTAATCGCTAAGTGTCAGAGTCATCCTGAGATCTGCATTATCTCAAACGGTCAAACTAATTACAGGACACAGTCTCATCTCCTCTACCAGATAATAAATAGAGCAGGAAGTGAAGGGGGAAGACACAGCATGTTCTGACTGACTTCTTATAAAAGTATATAAGATTTGGAGTCTCTTCACAAAGATGTATAATTAAATAATTAATGATGTTAAAACTGTAAAGCAGGCGATTTAGCGGTTTTGCATAGTGGGAGGTATTATCTAGGATTTGTTCTTTTAGCATTTGGATAAAATAGGATTAGTTATGTCTAACCTACCGAAAAAGGGATAGTTCACTCAAAAACAAAACTTCTTGCATTATTTACTCACCCTCATGTCGTTCCAAATCTGGATGCAGTTATTTTGTTCTGTGGAACACAAGATAAGAAATTTTTAAGATTTTTTCCCATACAAGGACCATGTGAAAAGAAGTGCAGAATTGGAGAAGGTTATTAGAGAATAGTAAAATTTCTGGTCTGGTCTGGTCCTTACAGAAAAATATAAAATAATTTTTACTATACTTAAAATATACTGTAGTTCATGAGTTATAATACAGGTCAATCAATATGGTATCTTAAAACTTTTCAGACTTTTATTCAGTGATGATGCATTAAATTGATCAAAAGTGACAGTAAAGGTGATTAGATTGTTTAAAAAAAAATTATGGCTTTTTTAAAAATTAAAATATTGAGCAGCAAAACTGTTTTCAACAATGAAAATAAAATGTTTCTTGAGCTGCAAATCAGCAACTATTATTATAATCAATGTATTATAATTATTATTAGAATGATTTCTGAATGATCATATGTGACACTGAAGACTGGAATTATGATCGCTGAAAATGCAGCTTTGCCGTGACAGGAATAAGTTACATTTTAAAATATATTAAAATACAAAACGATTAATTTAAATTGAAACAACATTTCATGATATCATTGTTTTGTTTAATGTTTGATCAGATAAATGCAGCCTTGCTGAGATTAAGACACTTCTTTTCAAAACATTAGATAAAAATCTTACTGACCCCAAACTTTAAAACAGTATCTGACAAAATTATTTTAAATAAAGAGAAACTTATTTTAGACAATATGTACTCAATTATCTATAAAAAAAAATAGCTTATCATTTTACAGTGATTTTAAAATCAACAGAATTTAAAACTGAAAAGTGAGAAGATAAACACTACTATTAATTGGCCAAGTGGATATGGTTATTGATTAATGCTTATAATCGTAGAATCAAACATTTGTTAGGCTTTTCATTGTTGCAAGCAGACTAGCTTGACCAAATCAGCTATGATGGGTACTAGCCAAAATCTGCATATCAACAATGTACCTTGCAGTCCACAATTTTAAGATGGTCACCAGCTGATCCAATTTAGCTGGTGTTTCATTAATGTTAATAAATGGCTGATTTAAATGTCGACCCAATGCCTAAAAAAACTAAACAAAACTATATACAAGCTAGGAGGGAGGGTGGCGACAGGGTTGCGGCTCTAGATCCTTTCTGGGAATCTATGAGCATATCTGAAATGCCAGCATTCGGCAGAATTATCTGAGGCCCAAAGATCAATGAGTCAGTTCTCATCAGCCTGCAGTGAATAAAAGCACACTGAAAAGAGCCTCACTTCTCACTCCACCGCTCAGACTCGGCTTAAATAAAGGCAGTGTCTTCAGATACTGCAGGCGTGAGAGAATATCTGGGATGCTTCCTTAAAAGATTCCATATAAGTCAATGGATTTCATGTCTGTTTTAAGTGCCAGAGTTAGAGATTACACTGCACTGGTCTTACCACGATTCAACAGACAAATGCAGCAGTTCTTAAGATGTTTCTTTAAGATGTCCTGGTGCCTTCATCAGCCAGCAAAATCTTTCAACTTTGGCCCAGGGTCTGTCTGTAATAAAATTAATTTTCCTAATCTTCTTGGAGTCTGTTTTTCTTAAAAATATTCAAAAATCATCAAAAAATTGCATAACACTTTTTTTAGGTAATATCCTAAATGTAGTAATTTCCTACTTATTGGCAAATAATATGTTCCTGTTTTCAGCATAAGCCTCACTAGTTTAGTTTAATACATTTATGTTTAAAAAGAACAGTATTCCAATAGAGTAATAAAAGGAATTCAAAATGTATTCTAAATATATAATAAAAGCCTTAATATCTAAGCAAAAAAAAATAAAATAATGTATGCAGTTTTTTTTGAGGGGGGGGGGTATCTTACAGTAAGGTTGTTTTGAGAAGTTTTCACACCACACTGCAATCATTCAAACAGAATGAAAAAACACTCCCAACCTTATAATAGCATGACATTTTACTAAATGCTAGTACACCACATTCAGTTTGGATTTTAAGACACATCTGACTGCTTATCCCTAAACAACATCTTCATCTAATTCTGTTACGCCTATTATCCATTACCGTGATATTACACACTATAAACAATACAGCAAAGGAATAACAAATGGATTTCTGAATGTTACTGTATATTTAAACCTCACGAATTCACACCTTAACCCAAAGGATTCATGAAATAGAAATATGCATGTATCTGTCGAAACGAGACGGCATGATAGCACGGCCGGTGACTCAGACTCTCGGCTCATAAATCAGAGTGGATGAGCATCAAGTGGAAATCTGTAGATCGCTCATGATTATCATACAAACACTGTACAGACCAGGCTCTCCATGCTGACCCAGTGGCCCTGAAAACATTCAGTCTATAAATGACTCAGATACACACAAAAAGAAAGAAAGACCAGGAAGAACCCATTACATAAGCAATACGAAGTTATTCTGAGAAGAAAAGAATATTTAGCCTATTGCTACACAGCGAACTAGTTATTTATAAATAAAAATGCATCAGCATCTCAATGATTCTATACTGGTTCGGAATGAATGGCATATGGTGAGTAAATTATTACATAATTCACACTAAAAAGAACCCACTGAAGGGTTCAAAACTGCAGTTCCCTTTCGAGAGTACTCTCGTACTGCGTAAGCTAGCTTACGCTATGGGAAAAGGTCCCCTTTTCTCGAGAATATGAAGCCAAAAATTATCCTTAATTTTTAAATAATGTAAAACGCAGTGCTGCAGCACAGCAGACCCAAGCGAAGCGGCTCGCGCGCTTATTGGCTGTGCTGCGGCAACTGCAGCAACCTATGGTGAGGCGGCGGAGAGTAACGAACCAATGGGGGCGCTTCGCGCCCATTGGACGTCAGAGCGCGCCAAAATAGGCGTGGCTGGAACTATATAAGCCACCGCTTCACCATAGGGATCAGATTTCATCTCCTTCAGCGATCTCACCTGCACTTCGCTGTCTTCTCCGGAGAAGCCTCTACACGCCGTCGAAAAGCCTCTCAGCGGGATAGCACTGCAACGCAGATCTGAGGACGCCGGCTCGTGCTTCATCTCGACGCCGCCTTCAGCACTCGCTTCCTGCTGCGCCATCCGGCGTGACTATATCCTTTTCAAAGCTAGTGTGTTTGCCGCTGCATCACACTTTTTTCCTCCAGAATTCGAGGCGTTGTTTCAAATGCCTCGGGCCTGCGCTTCCTGCCGAGGCCCTCTGCCCAGCGAGGACCGCCACATCATCTGTGTCTCCTGCCTGGGCCGCGAGCATGCTGAGAGCGCACTCTTCAAGGGCGGCTGCCCTGAGTGCGACGACATGGCTATATCGACCCTGCGGGCTCGATTAGCTCAAACCAGCCAGGATGCTCCACCCGCTCCGCCTCTTCTCTCTCAAGTGCCGCGTAAGAAACGCCGCGATCAGAGAATGCCTGAGCATACTGTTACACGCGAGCTCACGCCGGAACACTCCCCGCGTGCCTCGCCCGCTCTCGCTCCTTCGCCTGTCCTCTTCGTGGACGAGCAGCGCCAGTCCCTGCTCACCAGCGCCCCCTTCTCCTTCGGAGCGCCTGAGGCGGAAGAGGACAGACACGACAGCCTTTCTCTCGCCGCGTCCAGTAGTGAGGAATGGTCGGGCTCCATTGCGGACCCCCCCCCCTCTACAGCACCCAGCTGCACCGGACAACGCGCCGATATCGACGCGGAGCTTACTCGCGTGCTTACAAGGGCTGTCAGTGACCTTCAGCTCGACTGGTTTCCTCCAGACGAGCCCGCTAAAAGCAGGCTGGATGAATGGTTCCTGCAGGGGCGCCCTTCGGCCCCTCCGCAAAGAAACGCCCCCTTCTTCCCGGAAGTTCACAATGAACTCACGAAGTCGTGGAAAGCCCCATTCTCCGCACGCTTGAAGACTTCTGTCTCGTCAGCGCTCTCCTCTGTCGACGGCGCCCGAGACCACGGTTACGAGAGCCTCCCCCCTCTCGAGGAGGCTATTGCTGCACACCTCTGCCCGCCCTCAGCCGCTGGATGGCGGTCGAAGCCTGTGCATCCATCCAAGCCGTGCCGCACCACCTCAGCTCTCGCTGGCCGAGCTTACACCTCCGCTGGTCAAGCCGCTTCGGCTCTACACACCATGGCTGTGCTGCAGGTTTTTCAGGCCAGACTTCTCCGTAACCTGGACGAGTCTGCCCCAGATACCTATGACTTTAAAGATCTCCGCAGCGCTACTGATCTAGCCCTGCGTGCGACAAAGACCACAGCACAAGCGATCGGCCGAAGCATGGCAAGCCTCGCTGTTTTAGAGCGACACCTCTGGCTCACGCTCACGGAGATGAAAGACGCCGACAAATCCGCCTTTCTCGACTCTCCTATCTCGCCTTCCGGCCTCTTTGGCCAGTCGGTTAAGGGTTTCGCTGAACGCTTCACTGAGGCTCAGAAAACGTCGCAGGCAATGAGACACTTCCTGCCGAAACGCTCTAGCTCTGCTGCGGGACGCCGTAGAAACGCGCCGCCCCCTCAGACCTCGAAGCCATCGCAGCCAGACTTACAGTCTCGCCCAGCGACCAAAACCCAGCACCGCTCTCGCTCTACGAGCCGCAAACCGCCAGAGAGACGGGGACCTCGGCCCAGGATTGTGCTGAACCCCGAGCCTCCGAAGCCCTCCTGACCTTCGGGCTGAAAAGACCGTGGTTAAGTCCCGCTGCGGCCGGACCACCACACAAGAAACCTCACATGCTTCCTCCAATCCCCTCACTAAAGGCAGTTGGAGATGTCTATACTGCAGTAAACGAGCCTGTTACAATGCACGCACGCCTGCACACAAACGCCATTTTCAAGGCGACCTCAATAAAGCACAAAAAGAGCTTTTTCTATGTAGGCAGTGTGCCCACTACACAGTACGCACCCCTACATGTATACACACTCCCCCAAGTGTCACAAAGACTCACTCGGGTCTCCTTTCATGCCCACCTTTCCGCTCGCGCCGGAGGTGCTCTAAATGTAGCGCGCGTGCCCACTTCTCAGTGCGCAACCCTACAAATAAGCGCTGTCACCACAGTGTCACAAGCACAGCATACTCGAGCTACTGGTCCCCTCATAACAGGCGGCCAGTGCCCGAAGCACATTCAACCCATAGCCGCACGAGCCGCTGCATGGCAGGCCATCCCCGGCATATCAGATTGGGTTTTGAATATAATAAAACGAGGTTACTCGCTCCAGTTCGCTCGCAGACCGCCGCGCTTTCGCGCCGTGGTCGAAACGAAAGTGAAAAGCGAAATGACACACGTCCTTCGCGCCGAACTGATAAACCTTCTTGCAAAAGGGGCGATAGAAACTGTCCCCCCTGCGCAGCGCGAGTCAGGCTTTTACAGCCGCTACTTCCTCGTACCAAAAAAGGATGGCGGTCTCAGACCCATCATAGATCTCAGACGTTTGAACAAAGCGCTTATGACGCGATCGTTCAAAATGTTAACTACCAAACAAATACTCGCGCAAATTCGCCCGAGGGATTGGTTTTTCTCAGTGGATCTGAAAGACGCTTACTTTCACATTCAAATAGCACCCCATCACAGGCCATTCTTGAGATTCGCCTTCGAGGGGCAGACTTATCAGTACATGGTTCTTCCATTCGGCCTCTCCGTAGCGCCCCGTACGTTTACGCGGTGCATGGATGCCGCTCTCGCACCCCTGAGAATGCGGGGAGTGCGAGTATTGAACTACCTCGACGACTGGCTAGTTTTAGCCCATTCCGAGGAACTACTGACGACACACAGATCCTGGATCCTCAGCCATTTAGAATGCCTGGGTCTCACGATCAACACTGTCAAGAGCGCTCTGTCTCCCAGCCAGAGGATTTCCTTTTTGGGGATAGACATAGACTCTTTGACATGTACAGCGCGTCTGACGTCACAGCGCGCTCTCACTATTCAGCATTTAGCCGTGTCGTTCAAAGCCGGGTCTCTTTACCCGCTCAAACGATTTCAGGAAATGCTAGGTCTGCTAGGGTGACCCACGGCTGCATCGCAGCTCTGGCCCCTTGGAAAATAGCCAACTGGTATCAGTTAGGCGTAAGCACGGGCACTGTCTCGAAATGGAAAGTAGTCTCGAAAGATGCATCCAACCTCGGTTGGGGCGCCCTGTACGAGGGCAGGTCTGCCTCCGGCCTCTGGTCGAGCCCGGAGCGACTGTTACACATAAACTGTCTGGAGATGATAGCGGTCGAACTATCCCTGAAAGCTTTCCTCCCATTTTTAAAGGGCCATCACGTTCTGGTCAGATCAGACAGCATGTCAGTGGTGGCCTACATAAATCGCCAGGGTGGTGTCAGGTCAGAAACCTTGCACACCCTGACCGAGCGTCTTCTGACATGGGCACATTGCAATCTGCGCTCGCTAAAGGCAGCGCATGTACCTGGCATCCTGAACCGGGGCCCGGACATGCTTTCCAGGGCGAATGTTCCCCCTGGGGAGTGGTCTCTTCACCCACAGACGGTTCAGTTGATGTGGAGCATCTTCGGCAGGGCAGAGGTCGACCTCTTCGCCTCAGAAGACAACGCTCATTGCACAATATATTTTTCAAAGAGCAGGGACGCGCTGGCCCTCGATTGGCCCAGACGCCCGCTTTATGCCTTCCCACCGGTCGCGATGCTGCCGCAGGTCATCGATTGGGTCAGGAAGAGCAGATGTGCTATGCTGCTAGTAGCCCCACTCTGGACGACCCAACCTTGGTTCTCCGAGCTGATGCAGCTGTCCAGTACAGCCCCATGGCCAATACCGCTGCGGAAAGATCTCCTCACGCAGCTGAAGGGCGCGCTCTGGCATCCCCACCCCGAACTTTGGGCCCTTCATGTATGGCCCCTCAACGGGTACCCGGGAACCTCCCTGAGGGAGTGTTAAAGACCATTACGGAAGCCAGAGCGCCCTCAACCAGGCGCCTATACGCGCAGAAATGGTCAGTGTTCTCCACCTGGTGCGGGACACGGAACCTAGACCCTCACTTATGTGACGTGTCGGAGATACTCTCCTTCCTACAGGAGCGTTTAGATGCGGGCAGATCCCCGTCTACGCTCAAAGTGTATGTGGCAGCCATTGCAGCTTCTCATGCTCCGGTGGCCGGCCTATCACTGGGAAAAAACGAACTGGTCATTCGTTTCCTTAAGGGAGCTCGTCGGATGAACCCTCCCCGACCCCCTTCAATCCCTTCCTGGGACCTGTCCACGGTCCTAGAGGCCTTAAAGGGCCCCCCTTTTGAACCGCTTCAGTCTGTCGATATGAAGCTTCTTTCGTTCAAAACCGCTTTTCTACTGGCTCTGGCCTCAGTCAAGCGAGTGGGGGATTTACATGCGCTATCTGTAAGCGCTGACTGTCTCGAGTTTGGGCCTAATGACTCCAGAGTCATTCTCAGACCAAGACACGGCTATGTCCCCAAGGTGCTCTCAACACCGTTCAGAGCGCAGGTCATCTCGCTGTCAGCCCTTTCCTCGCAAAGCGACGAAAGCAACGCGAGCTTCATCTGCCCCGTCAGGGCTCTTAAAACCTATATTGCGCGCTCCGCCTTATTCAGGAGGTCGGACCAGCTCTTCATATGCTTTGGTGGGCGCACCCGAGGTCTCGCCACCACGAAGCAAAGCCTATCGCGATGGATAGTAGACACTATCTCGCTGGCTTACAAATCTAAGGGCCTTCACTGCCCGTTCGGCATCAGAGCCCATTCCACCCGAGGTATGGCCTCGTCATGGGCGTGGTCCTGCGGGATACCACTGGATGATATCTGTGCGGCGGCAGGCTGGGCCTCTCCGTCCACATTTATTAGATTCTATAATCTGCAAGTCCCTGCCCTGCAGGCCAGGGTACTTTCTATATAGACGTGCTAAGCCTTATCACGTCCCCCTTTTTTCGTTCCCTATATAAAGCTCACTAAGGTTGGCTGTTGGGACTGGGATTTCTCCTGCTATAAAGCCCCGAGCTCTCGCCTTGGGCTGTGGCAGGTCGAAGTTCCCGAGCACGCACGGCGTTTTACATTGTGTTCCCATAGCGTAAGCTAGCTTACGCAGTACGAGAGTACTCTCGAAAGGGAACGTACTCGGTTACTAACGTAACCTCGGTTCCCTGAGATGAGGGAACGAGTACTGCGTAACCTGCCGTGCTATGTGCTCGGACCGGGTGATCGCTTCAGTCGATTTAAAACCTGATCCCTATGGTGAAGCGGTGGCTTATATAGTTCCAGCCACGCCTATTTTGGCGCGCTCTGACGTCCAATGGGCGCGAAGCGCCCCCATTGGTTCGTTACTCTCCGCCGCCTCACCATAGGTTGCTGCAGTTGCCGCAGCACAGCCAATAAGCGCGCAAGCCGCTTCGCTTGGGTCTGCTGTGCTGCAGCACTGCGTTTTACATTATTTAAAAATTAAGGATAATTTTTGGCTTCATATTCTCGAGAAAAGGGGACCTTTTCCCATAGCGTAAGCTAGCTTACGCAGTACTCGTTCCCTCATCTCAGGGAACCGAGGTTACGTTAGTAACCGAGTACGTTTTCTAGTAACCAGCTCAGATCATATTAAAAGAGCATGTTTCGTTTCACACTTCTAAGGATCATGCAGAGAAAACCACTATGAATGCATGATGTGGCCAAGCTGAAAAGATTTGAAAAGTAGTGGAGGATGAGTACTTCCTTTTCTGTAGTGTGTCGGAGTGGGCCGGGGTACTGTTGATCCTGTGTGGATTCACAAAACATGGTCCACCTTCAGATTTAGCTTTTGAACAGCTCAGTGGTCATGACCCAGTGTCTGAAGGAGAGGAGAATACCAGAGACCGCCCTCACAGGTAAAAAAAGTCCCCCGGACAGTGTGAGCACAAAGCATGTACGCTATTCCAAACTGTGTTGAGAAAGACTAGCTTTTGGCATAAATTTCCATTTCTTTGACAGTCAATGAATCGCAATGACAATGATTTAAATTCGGCTTTGGCTGACAATTATTCTACAGCCCAACACCTCTTTCTTTGCTCAAAACATTATAATTTACAGGCTATAATAGCAGTAACAACTGTCACAGGGCAATGACTAATTCCTTTGCAAATGAGCAGTTTCTTCCTGCAGGGCGGCCCATTTTAACAGCGTCCACATCTGAAGTCTGAATACGGTCTTATTACTCCAATGCAGCCTGCTTTCATTTGAATTCAAGGTGGTTAAGAGGCCCTTTTGTTTATGTTGATAGAGACAGACCCTAGAGCATTGACTCCAAGATTTGAAGGCCAACAGAATATTTGTCATATTTCTGACAAAGCTGCTCATTTTCAAAATTTCTTTACAGAAACTTGGAGTAAATATATTAAAATTATATAATAAAATAATTGTAAATAATTTAAGAAAAATAAATAAAAAGAAAAAAGGGGAATGAATTAAAGGAACAAATAATAACGAATGTGATTTAAGCTAAAATGTGATTTTAGCTGATTCTAAACATAGTTTATTCTTATTTTAAGTCATCTTTTCACTTCCTTATAAGTGTGCTGATGCCCCCTAGTGGGTCCCAGCCCACTGATTGAAAAACACTGCCCTACAAGTTAATCAACAAAGACTTTCACCAATGAATTGGTAATAATTAATCAAAAAAAGATTCAAATGTTCAGCAAACAGTATGTAGATTACTCATGCATTAACATTAATATTGCATAACTCAAAACTATGTATGAGAGTATGTTATCATTCCATTAACGTGTTGTGTCTGTTTAGGATTCTGTCTACTGTTCTCTGTTACATCGGTCATTTCTACTCAGCATGCAAAGCCGTTTGCACAGATCTACCTGCCCTGCATACAGAACAGCCGTTCGTTCAGGCTTATGACACACATACATAAATGCACCGAGGCAAAGGAATGCCATCCCATTCATCACTTCAATCTGTGCCTGAATGCTTTACATCTACATCTGGATTTAGACAAGGTCATTTCAATGACCTCTATCTACAAGGAATGACAGCTGCAAAGTTGTTCTGCTCGAATGCAACAATCACAATCCATTCTGCATGTGAACATTAAGGATGCAATGACTCACAGCATCCCTGAGGCACCAGGCCAGACATTAGGGTGAGAAGGTGAACCTCTTAACATCTAATGAATTATGACAGACATGATACACATGAGAGCTAAACAGACACTAGTTATGTAATAACAGGTCTGTAGGCAAGACTAGCGGTCAATCAATATGAGCTTTTCTTAAATAATAATGAAATCAAGCCAATATTGTGTTGTCTTAGAGTAACGTGTTGATTTAACACCTGTGGTGGCTGAATCATAGTCTTGGTTACAAGACTGTCAAGTCTGTTTTCCAATGACGATATAATTCACCGTGACACAGGAACACCAGGGGCAGTAAGAGTCAGTCATGGATGATTGACAGATAGAGTCTCGTGCACATTTGCCTGTTGCAAGCATATCAATGGTGAAGGACAGTGCCAATGCTTTGATCTACAGACGAGAAGATGACTCGTTAGGCTGCCTTGCTGGAAAATCCATCTTATGTTGCAGGGTCTCAAACTGGTCTAACATGGTCTAAGTTAATCATTAGCACTGACAAGACTATCTTAGACCAGTAAACCAGTCTAAGGTGGTTAAGATGGCTTTAAGAATAAGATGGAAGTTTTAGATGGATTTTGCAACAGCATTCTCATATTTATGTGCTTAGGAAATAAACAGTTTACTGTGAGACCTAAGAGTTACTAACAAAATGAATTAATAATTGAATATATTAAGTAGGTTGTGGGACCCCTTACAGGGATAATTCACTGAAAAGAAATGTTTAACTTTCCCTTGCTGAACATAAAAACAGAAATTCAGAAAAACGCTTTAGGTGCAGAAGCACCATAATAGTACAATGACAATAGTATTGTGTGAGGAACAGTTAGGTTATTCGATATGAATAATGTTCACTTCTATTGAGCTGATTATTGAGTCACTGATATGAACCTGAGACTGAGCCCTATCTGTAATACAATGATTCACTGGAAGATTCAACACACATGACATTCTGAATTCGGTCATCTAAAAATATTTTCGTTAAACAGGGATTCACTTTCGTTACGTTTCTTACATTCTGTATCACATGACCTCTAAAGACTTTTAAGATACTTTAAAAAATATATTTTTTATGAGGCTTGATACCTTCAGTCACCATTCATTTGCATATAAAAGACAGATCTGTTGTTTTGCGCAAAATATATACAAGTCATGCAGGTCTGGAACAAAATGAGGGAAAGGAAAATATGACAGAAATGTCATTTTAGAATGAATGATCATTTTAATGTGAATATCAATGAACTGAATATTGGCAGATAAATGGAACTATAACGCTACAAAATGCATTCGTTTTCGGGACGTCGGTCTTCTAAATGACCGGTTAGCTCGGACAAATATCACGGCTGACCTTTCCTTTCTCGCATGAATGAGAGTTGAGATCCCCACGCGGCGTTTTGTAACTTCAGAGCTCTGAAGGCACACGTACGAATGCAGAGCTGAGCTGACGGGCTTCCTGCGGAGCAAAACCCAAAACGACACTCACCTAACTTTGGCTGCCACCGAAGAAATCGCATCATTCCTCAGATTCTTCCTTTTGGACACTGCAGTTCCCATGCTGGCATGGAAACGACGCTTGCAGGAAAACAGCACATTCCAGTTGTCAAAGCATTTGAGAAAGGTGTGAAAAAAATGATGGAAACGGGTTGGTTTGGGACGCAGATCCTTTCACGTTCACATGAAGGTCTGTTTACAGCATAACGCAAAAATTCTGCAGCTGATGCGGGACAGAGGATGCTGCCGTCTCCTCTTGCTAGTGTCAACTAGTTAGAAAAAAATGCATGAGCAGATTCCCTCTATCTCTCTTTCTCTCTCTCTCTTCATTGAGGTAAGAGCGATACGACGGATTGAAGAGTGTTTATGGTGGTGGAAGAGTATGAGGGTCCAGACAGGAAACCCAGTGGGACCATATATGGAGCGACCACTCCTCCAGTTCCGCCCACTCGTGAAGTGGGTCCAGCGCTAATATCAGGTGCAGAGTGAGCTGGAGTGACCAGAACACACGCATAAATACAACACTTCTCATTATGGTTCCAGAATCAAAATGTTTTAAGTGCCTCATATAGTTATAGTTATTTATTATCTATCCGCTCATCCATCTCTCTGTACTCTATCTATCCTCAATCTGTCTCTCTCTCTTTCAATGCATCCCTCCATCCCGTCTATCGTCTGCCCATCCATCCACAAAGTTTATCTATCCATCTACACATCTGTCCATCTATACTCTACTAGTTCATTTATCTTTTATCCATCCATCCAAATTCTGTTCATCCACCCATTTATCATCAATCCATCCATCCATTCCTCCACCTATCTACCCATACATCCATCCATTTTTCATCGATCTACCATCCATCCATCCATCCGTCCACCCACCTACCCATCCATTCATCCATCCTCTTTGTATATATGTGTGTGTGTATATATATATATATATCCATCTACCATTTATCCATCCATCCATTCACCTTTCCTGTCTATACATCCATTTATATTTTATCAACTTTCCACATACAATCTATCTATCTATCTATCTATCTATCTATCTATCTATCTATCTATCTATCTATCTATCTATCTATCTATCTATCTATCTATCTATCTATCCATCCATCCATCCATCCATCCATCCATCCATCCATCCATCCATCCATCCATCCATCCATCCATCCATCCATCCATCCATCCATAAAGCCTATACATCCATTAATCATCTATCCATCCATCCATCCATCTATATTCTCCATCCATTCTCTCTGTATCTATACATTTTTAAATTTATTTATACTGCAAAAAGTGTAATATAACCTAAAAAAATGCTTTAAGTGGTAATGGACAAATGTTAATTGGTATTGTCAAAAATCTTATTCGGTATGACTGAATCAACCTCATACCATAGGTTAGATCAATTCAAGCAGAAATAGCTCACTGATCTATCCAATTCGTTAAATAAAAATCTTTACCTCACTCTTCCACATTTGCATACGTGTATGTGTATCTTCTCACGTTTTCAGACAAAGCATGTCATTTTATTGCCAATGCACACTCACACAGGCATATACACGCACATGTATGGATTATAGCAGTGTGCCCTCACACCATAACAGCCTGTTAACTATCTGCGGCTGCCTCACTGAAGCAGACAGACAACAGACGAACCGTTCCTCTGCTTTAGGACAGCTAGACAAACAAGTGCAGGGAACAGGGGCTTTAGTGTAGCGTCGTCAGTAGAATCTAGATTCAAACGAATTGTGCATTAAACTGTATAAACTCAATCAATCATCTGATAAGGATCACAAACGTGTTGTTTTACCTATACTCTGTGTGTTTAAGCAAACACATGGTCAGAAGTCAGCTGGACTGAAGAACAGTATATATTACAGTGCTTCTGGGTTTTTCCTGTGGCCGACACTGTTTTTTAAAGTAAATAATCCGTGGTAGCCCTGGGCTGCGAGTGTGCGTGGTGGGACTGCTGATGAAGGGAAGAAAAACAGAAATGAAAGAATGACAACATGCCGTTTCTTTAACACAGCACCGAGAAGTACAGCACTAGATACAGCATGTACTGGCAATAAAGCCAATAGAATTTGTTAATTAACCCCACACAGACTTCAGTGGATGTTCACATGCACAGCTAAGCGTTACAGATTAATTATAAAAAAAAATTATAAAAAATAATTCCCCACCTCTGCATAATAGACTTCTTTTCCAACTGAATAAAACATCTTGTTTACTACTGGCAACATTGTTTAAAGCATGAAGTTTTGGCAAGAAATGTCCTCTGAAAAGACTGATCACCTAATACACACACACACACACACACACACACAGACAAAACCAGCTTGACATTGAATTTGTGCTTTTGTGTCTTATTCTTTCAGATGATGATGATGATGATGATGATAATGATGATGATGATGAAGAGGGAATGGTGAATCAATATGTTCCTCCGGACCGGATGCCCTCATCTGGACAAAGTCTCTCTTTTTCCTCTCTCTCACACACACCTGGATCATTGTGATCATTCTCTGTCTGTACCAACACAAATAACCTAACAAGGTCAGCCAAAACACTCGTACTCCATTACTCCGCTGGCACATTGTGTGCCAAAGCTCCTGCCACTGCTACATCACATTTGTGTATCGACAGTCACTAATAACAGTATGTGAAATCTCATAAACTCCCACTGACACCAGCAAGGAGAGCAATCCTTAAATCCTCTCATTAGATTTTGCAACAGAGACACCCTTATCTTCGCCGCTTTGCATAATTTGAAACTTAATTTGAATAACGCAGTAATTGGTAATCGTGTAGGTACAACAGGCAAATGATAGTTTAAATTGGCACAGCATCTGTTTCAGCAAATGTCTAGGAGAAACACGAATATATCTGATGGAATTATTCAAGAATGCAAGAAATTTGAATGTAAAATTGACATACTTAAAATAAAATGCAAATATTTACACTATCATCCCACAGACCTTGTATGGCTTCACAGTAAAAGGCAGCATGCAGTATTTTACCTTAAAGCACTATTCAGAGGTTTAATACATAGCTATAATGGTATAATACATAAGTGACATGTTTATTACAAAGATTAATCTCTTGATCCTCCTTTTCTTTGGGGGGGGGGCATTTGTTACGGTGTGACACTTACAGTACAATGAAAGTGGCTACTGTAGTACTCTACATTCATGTTAAAATACTCTCTGTCAATAGTGTAGCTATATGATGTCAATCAATATGCATGTTAACATTAATGGACTTTACTGTGGGAAAAAATGGCTTAACCTTTTCTGTGTATTTCTATCAAATTTGATATCTTTGTTGCCCAGAATTTAGCCTGGAATATTCCTGCAAGTAATGCCTCTGCCAAATAAACATGTATATGTGAGAGACTAACATATAAATTTAGTATGGAGAGAAAATGAAACACTGATTAAGTCTGGTTTAGCAATGTAGGTCAACTTACATTGCTTTAGACTCAACATTACACAGCCCCTGCCAGTAATGAAAATGCAATGGTGCAAATGAAAAGCCAATGATTCAAAATAAATTATTATTTTTTAGCAAATCCATTTACAGTAAAGTAATTGATTTTCACACATATCATCCTCCAGATGACACCACTGTGAGGAGGCAGCGGTGTGGATTTATTTAGAAACCCAGGATGTACACATCATTAAACAGATGATTACAGCGCAGATCCCCCGGATACCTTTTGAGTCATATGCACACACCCCCAGACTCTCCACATCTCCTCTGAAACCTGTCACTTCAGACCAGCCTTAGTCACAAAGGAACGACGACAACGGAAGGACCACAAATTTTAATAACATCACTCCATGGCTTTGCAAACATTTTAATGGGCAATTACAACACTGTTGTTATTTAGGGCTTACAGCTGTTCGCTTCTAGTTATTTAGGATCTTATTAACAGTAATAGTTCATCCAAAATAAAATGTTTATCAACGTCAACTACCTACACTGTATTATTTTCTCTTCTCCATGAAACGCAAAGGTCAGGCAGAATGTCTGAGCTGCTCTGGTTCATTCAGTTTACAACTGAATGATGATGAGTACTGTTCAACTCCTAAAATAAATAAATAAATAAATAAGTCAAATGCAAGTTATTCACTAAAATCTAAATCTCTTTGCTACAGCTGTGAAATCTCATTCCCTTGCTAATATTTTAACAAACACATAACAATGGCCAAACATTCAGAACAGCACAGCTCAAACTGGACAAGCAATTACTAGCATTTTTCTAAATGAAAATATGAAAAAAAAAACAATTGCAATTTTTCGCTTTCAAGGATAGTAAATGGGTGACCATTTAGCTAGCTTTACCTTTTTTACATGCCCTTTTGCCAAGTAGCGAGCCGTGTGGAGAACAAAAACAAAGAACCTTCCAGACAGCAGTACAATGTCTACTTCAGAGAAGGTCAAACTCTCACATTCACTAAACTCCACCAGGCTGATTCAGACTGACAAATTGACAAAAGGCGAAGCACGCAAAAGCACACATACACCTGCGCACACACCCCAGCGCTATCCAGTCGATATCGTCAGGATTTTTGCTACACTTATGGGGATTTTTAGTACAGCTCAGCACAGCTAAATGACAATCTAAATCTCAACCAAACTGCCACTCTCATTCTCCATGGTCACAGTGTTACACTTCATGGTACACTCAATGTATGAATGTACATGTATAATGTCTCAGTAAAACGAAGTTAGCTGCCCAACTAAAAAACTCAGAGATTTGGTATTTTGTGTCTATTACAATGACATCCAAAAAAAGAGACCTACTGTATATGTCCATACGTGACCCTGGACCACAAAATATATATTTTTAGTAATAGCCAAAATAAATAAATAAATAAACATAGTATGGGTCAAAATTATTGATTTTTAAATAATTGAAATAATAATTGTTTTGTGGTCCAGGGTCACATATAGTTTATGGCACTAGGTCTACAAGTGCATCAATTTGAAGCTGAACGTGCTCTATAATGGAGACTATGAGCCCTGATCTAACACATCGACTGATACTGTCAAATAATGATACTGAGCTTTAAATCAATCTTCCTTTATCAATTCTCAGAGAGTAGACACAGACGCACAGATCAAATTCTACCTAAAGAAAAAAGTGTTTGTGACATTAAATTAAAGACCTGTCAAGCTAAAGTTAAAGTCTAACAAGCTTACTTTAGAGATGGCCATGAGAAGTGACAGCAATATTGAAAACACAATTGCATGACTTTTAAAGATTTCACACCAAATCCAGTACATAATCGTACATAATGTTACAAACAGTACCTTGTTTTCTCTGATTAGTTATAATATCAGTACTCTGCAGTCATAATTCATCAGACAGCAATTTACATCAACATTGGCCCTGTTTCAAATGGCACTTGCTGCCCTCAAAGTTGCATATATAGTCCCTCCAAAGCCTTGACAATTAGACAAAGACTGTTGGGTAACAATTTGCTGTGAGGTTTGAACTAGTGCTTGATCAGAGAAAGGGTGCATCAAGGGTACATAGTGCATCCTTCTGAACCCTAAAATCAAAGATGGGAAATCCTACAGTCTTGAGGACAAGACAGCAACCTTCAAGACAACATGCAACACTTTCCCTTTACAATGTTCACTTTCTTTCAAAATTATTGTCTGCATTTTTCTTTTGAAAACAGAATGGAACAGAATACAGTCTTTAATCCTGACATGCCATCTTAAAATGCGATTTACAGCTTAAAAAAAGGACGAAATGACTAAATGCCCACAGTTCATCATGCCAAAGCCCCAAAGGTCAAACATTGCCGAAAATGTCCAGCATGTGTTATTCTCCACAAGTGTTCTGAAAAAATCCAGCAATGTCATCAGTGTTGCAGCACCGGGACAGGCACCATTAGTGCCGGCCGGATTATCCTGCCAGAGTGAGGGAGCCCTCACACCGTACGTGAGTCTCATGCCTATCAGCTCCTTGTTTCACCTTGGCACATACCGCAGTAGCTAAGCACTATAGTAGGGTGACGAACAGTGCCATGATTGTGTGTGTGATTCACCTGTGAATATTCACACAGTCCGCCGCCTGTATCTCACCCTGAGATGAGGCTCTAGGAGAATGATGCATGTTGCAGGGTAATTATTGCTTTACACTCTCTCACCCCTGCCTGCTGTTGGCTGTGACCACGTGACCAGATTCCTGGCATGGAGGGAGAGAGATGGGAAGGAACAGCTGGGAGGGAGAGAGGGAACAATAGAATGGAGGTAGGGAGAGGGGGATACATGAAGGTATGTGGAGACAGATGGAGAGGGGTACAGGCAAGGTGCTCAATACTAATGTACACGTATTGTAACTGCATACAGTTTTATGAATTATGCATTCTCTGCTTTAATAATTATATGAAAATCCAGTTAAACAATAATGGGACTACTCACTAACTGTTTCATATTCATAAATACTGCATGCAAAAGTGGCAAGAGCTTTTAAGGGTAACAGGCACTTCACATTAAGGTCTTCAGGATTACTAGAATCTTCCAGACAGGGGATTTGGAGCAACACTCTGCAGGACACTGGCCCTCCAGCACCAGTTTGACAAGTGCTCTAGAGCAATGGTTCCCAACCATGTCCCTGGAGTACCCCCAACACTGTACATTTTGCATGTCTCCTTAAACACACCTGATTAAATGCATCAGCTCATTTAAGACTCCAAGACCTGAAATGGGCTGTCAAAGGAGCCATTCAAAATGTGCAGTGTTAGGGGTACTCCAGGAACTAAGTTTGGAACTAGAGCAGAGGCAGACAACTTTTCATCTGGAAGGCTACCATCCTGTAGAGTTTACATACAACCCTAATTAAACAGAACTGAACCTGCTGACTGGAGTCTTCGGGATCTTTCAGGCAGGTGCTGGGGCAGATTGGAGAAGGTTTGGACATCTCTCCTCTACAGTATCTAGAGAATGTAGGCTTTTCTGGAGTTTGACCTGCCTGTCCTTTAGTTTTTACTATGCCTCTCTATCTCATCTCCAGTCACTCTCTGCCTCATCTCTTGTTTTACAGTTCCCCTTCAGAGATTTGAAATGGGCCTGCACTCATTTGTCTAAATGTGACTTGTGAGGTGAGGCAGGGCCCGAAGATGAGCATGCTGACTCTGCCAAGCCCTGGGAGTGAATGAAAGCCTGGCAGCTCTCCCGTATGCTGACAGATGAATTATTGAGCTCTGTTTTCCCAAACGAGAAGTCTTGGTGTGCTCATTCAGGCTGGAGGGGACAGGGAGAAAGGAAAAACATGCCTCAGAGCAAACAGCTGGATTCACTATAATACCTTTACTAATGATGTCATCAAGGTTTGTCTTGCTTGGTATATGCTTCTTCCACACATACAAAGGCCCCAGAAAGTATCTGGACACTTAAAGGGATAGTTCACCCAAAAATTCTGTTATTAATTTCTCATCCTCATGTTGTTTCCAAACCTATAAGACATTCACCTACAGAACACAAATTAAGATATTTTTTTTATGAAGTCTGAGAGCTTTCTGACCCGGTTTCCTTTGCATGCAAAAAGTATTCTTGTAGCTTCATAAAATTATGGTTGAACCACTGATATCCCTAACTATTTTATCAAAGTACTTACCATCTTACTTGGTCTTGAACATAACCGTTGCTGTCTATGGAGATTCAGAAAGCTCTCAGATTTCATCAAAAAATATCTCAATTTGTGTTCCAAAGATGAAAGAGGGTCTTACGGGTTTGGAACAACAAGAGGGTAAGTAATTAATGACCGAATTTTTATTTTGGGGTGAACTATCCCTTTGAAGCACCCTTAAAATTATATAAATGTCATTGCATTGCAAACCCAGAAAGTTTGACAAACAGATATGCTATTTTTAAATAAATCCTATTTGGTTTGATATCTTGTTATGTAATGCTGTGACATTAATTAATTTGAAAGAACAACATGAGCATCCAAATGCTTTTAAGGTCCATTCTGTGTGGGTATTACAGACACTAACTTGCATAACTACAGACATCTAGGTAAGTGAACAACTCTTTGTAGTGTTCCTGCTCATGCATGAAATACACAAGCTTTGATGCACACAAAGCCATTTGGGATCACAGTGTTCTTTTCATGTCCAGTTGTGTGGGTGTCTGTACTGTATGTGCAGAGAGGACTGCTCTGATATTAAGAACAGTAGGTTGTTCTCATGTCCCTACTAAGAAAAAATACGTCCATGGTGACCCATATCCATGCTAGGACACACTTTCTGTTCTTTAATATGACAGTGGAGTCAGAGGAGGCTGTCACTTAGCCATTTGCTACATAGCTATGCTACACTAAATTATATAAATGTATAACCTTTAAATAAACAATTTACATCTAAAAGTAGACCTAAAAGTTGGACACTGAAAGCCAACCTCTCTCTGTTCTTTAATGTAAATATCTTAAACATGTATAATATAATGATTAATATGATTTATATAATGATTTTTCATATTTTGCAATACTTTTAAACTGAAATGTCCAATGAGTGGCAATAAAAACACATTTAGTGTAATCCAAAACAGATGCACAGAACACTTGCAATGTTTTATGTTAGTTGTTGTACAAAAGTTTGCAGGTTAAAACTCCAGAAGAAGAGATTCACAATGCCCTTGAGCAATAGATTTAAACTTGCCTCTGTTGTATTTTGCTTAGGATAAATCAATGGCTAAATGTGATTTTGGATAGTGCTTTTCTAAATGTCATAAAACATGAAGAGCAATGATGACAACATAAGTTCCGCACAGCGATTTTTCATATGCAAAAAATATAATTAACAAGTAATAAAATCCGACAACACCATTTGCACTGATCAACACATAATTTACACATCAGATGCAGTAGCCCTAATGATCAAGTAGACACAAAGAAGTGCAGTCAATTTAAAATGTTCAAGAACAGCATGTCTAGTCAGTGACAGAACAACCTCACACATTGATTTTATCTATCTGTCATGAGGGCCTCAGGCTCCTGATGTCACGGCTCTTCAATAAACTGGAGCAAGAGATGCATCCTCAGTGCAAACCCAGAGGAGCAGTGGATTGGTGGTAATAAATTGCTGCCTCTCTCTGAACAAGTTCAGACATGGCACATCCACTTCAGAATGCCACAGGGAGATTGAAAGAGAAAGATCTGGCCACCGCAGGGAAGACAATATGTGATGGTGTGATGAAAACAACCTCAACAACTAGAGAACCCAAGACAGTGGAAACAATATAGTACATATGAACAATGTAAATTAATAGAATAAAAATTGGCCACTTTGCTGCAACAGTATTTCTTTAAAATCTCTACAAAAATGCTCTTTTTGAGTGTAAATAAAAAAACAAAACAAAAAACAAGCTGACAACTAGCAGCCCTCAGGGCAGACATCATGGGACTGACTTTCATATTTGAACTGCCATTCGGACGAAACCTTGGGAAGATAAAATGCTAAAGAAAAAAAAAATGAGGCCCCATTATAACCCTTTATGTTCATATCTGTAGGAGAAGGGGGAATACAAAGATATGCGCTCGAATGGCTCATGGGACCATGATCTTGCCTGTCTTAGCGTTATATGGTACACTCAATCTCTAATTCCTTCATCTTCTTCTGTTTGGGGAATAACTGTGTCTATCCTACTTTCACCTTATTAATTAACCAAAACTGGAGGGATGTATAAGTCATCATAAGAACAGATATTTCTTGTACTTTACAGTTTACAGTTAAACATCAAACTATTATTTCAGAAGATACTGAAAAGATTTGGTTTAATACTGTGGGATTCCTAGAGAAAAGTTTTGTAGTTTGCTTTTTTTTTTATCAAATACACAATTTTAAAAAGCATAATATATTATCAGTATAACAACATTTCAGTGAAAAGTATATTTCAAAAGATTATTATAGTTATTTGATTAGTAAACACAGAATCTTAATTTCTTAATTTTGCACTGTAACTTTCCTCCGTTTTACATGTCAAAATCTTAAAACCTAATTAATTTCCAGGTATATGCACTGCAATAAATTAATAAATACATAAACAATCCCTAATACTATTCATATTATACCATTCATATAAGGATATTCTTGATCTAGGCACAAATAAATAAGTATAAAAGTCCATCCAAAAGTCTGAGACACTATAGAAAATGATTCCAGTTTGTGATTTTTCTAACTGAAATAATTTTAATTACAATTTCTATTATCACCATAATAACACCTGAGTGAAAAACTGAATTAAAAAAAAAGACATTAATATTATTATTTGTTTAGCAAACAAGAAATAAAGAATCTTGTGGTAAATACAAAATTCTTAATTGTCATTTTTTTTTTATATATTCGAAACAACAAATCTTGCAATATTAGCATTGTAAATAAGAAAGAAAGAAAGAAGAAAAGAAAGCTGGACCAGATGCACCCACTAGTGTACAATGTAAATACATAAATGGAATGTTTGCAAACTTGAGATGTCTTAAGAATCTTTCATGACTCAAATTATTCTTTCCTTTTCAGTCTAGTAACCTGCATCTTTCAATTTTGTAGTATTGTATTTGGATAAAAGTGCCAGTTATGAATGCAACAGTTTGGGGAATGACTGATTTATAAATGAGAGTGAGAGCAATAAAGAGAGGTAGCAAAATTGCAAGGAAAAGAAATCAGCAACAATTTCAGAATATTACCCAATGTGTAGCCAAAATGTGTTTACTTGCATAATAATAAATCACTCATGATCACATCTGTCACAACTCCTCCTTCACTCTTTCTTCCACAACCCAGCCGTGGAGAAGATGAACAAGCCAGACAGATGAATAATGATGTTAACGTAATGCAAATGACAAATCAAATGAATGCATATACACCTGTGCCAGAATCTAACTTCGCACCACAGACTGAAACAACAGGCAATTTTATAATGAACACTTAATAGCGTCATAAAATAATCAGGTCAGAAATTTTATGAAATGTGTGCTTACAATGAAGTCGGCACCATTTTTATCTAAGAAAATATCTGGTTTGGTATTTTTGTTATTAAAAATAGCAGTTACTCTTTTTAAAGTATCTCACATGGTGTGTTGTGTGTCTGCCTGCATGCGTGGCCACATGTGTAGTGGATCCTTTTTTAGAAGCTGCATGCGCAGGGTGACGCACTTTCACAAGGGTTGAGTTCCCACCTTTAACAGCCCACAAAAATAGTCCCAAACCTGTAAAAATAGAGCAACTGCCTGATTTAACCTGCAGACGCACAACGACCTGCGAATGCTCCAACCTTTAGAGTGAGATCAATCAACTCTCTCGCTCCTTGCGCCTCCCCTATGAAGGGCCGTACAAGCCATACAGTAATTCATTCTGACACTCTCACACACATACATTCTCCTTACACATACATACTTTTTTTTTTCTTTCACACACATGCATTCTCCTTCTACATACATATATTTCTACTTTTTTTTTGGTATCCATTACTAAATGTTTAAGCAGGAAGTCACTCTCAGACCAGGAAATACATGTGCAAGACTTGCTCAGCTCTTCCTCACAAATTTTACAATGATGCTATTCAAAGTCATCCTGTTTTCTTGTCAAGTACATATTTTAAGTTTAAATCAGTGCTTACACTCCTTGTGACAATCAATGATTGTCAGAGACCATTTTGAAAGCACAGGAAACCTTTGCAGGTGTTTTGTGTTGATTAGTGTAATGGAGGCCAGCGGGTAAGTGCGAAGCAGGTAAAACCTCACTCCCTGATCTCAAGAGACATGCTAGTGGCTGCAGTCACTTAGCCTCTCTGTTAGTGTGTCCGCCTCCCTTCCTGGAGACCTGGGTTCGATGCCCACTCGGAGCGAGTGCAAGGTGTGGCGGTGAGGACCCGGGAGAGAGGGGTTACATTAGCTGATTGGCATATCACCATATTCTAATTTGTTGAGATCGTGAATTGGTGGGTTTTTGTTAAATGTGAGCCAAATCATCACAATGAAAAGAACCAAAAACTTCAGCTACTTCAGTCTGTGTGAAGTACTGAATTTATTTAATACACAAGTTTCACAATTTGTGTTGGATTACTGAAATAAATGAACTTTTCTTCGAAGTTCTAATTGATTGAGAAGCACCTATATGTGTGTGTGTGTGTGTGTGTGTGTGTAAGAAAGGAGAATGTATGTGTGTGAGTAGAACTACATGTATGTGAATGGAGAATGTATGTGTGTGTGAGAGTAGAACTATATGTATGTGAATGGAGAATGTATGTGTGTGTGAGAGTAGAACTATATGTATGTGAATGGAGAATGTATGTGCGTGAAATCAAAAATATGTGTGAAAAGAGAATGTAGAGTGACTTGCCCTAAAGTGGGAGACTGCCTAATGTGGAACACTTGAGGTTTCGTGTTTGTAGCTCCCCCGTAAATACATGAATGCCAGTGAAACCCTGGGTTAACAAAGCTGGGGATACATGGTTTTTAAAATGGTATTAGTTGTGGATTTAATGTTGCAATATGTCACAGAAATCTGAAATGCACACATTTTCCCACACTAGGGTAATTCACCCTATGTGTGTGAGAGTAGAAAGGTATGCATGTCTAAGGAGAATGTAAGTGTGTGAAAGCAAGAATATAAGGAGAATGTAAATGTGTGAAAGCAAGAATATATATGTGAAAGGAGAATGTAAGTATGTGAGAGTGCCAGAATGAATTATGGTTTGTACAGCCCCTCATACTCCCCTGGACACACACACACAGTCTAGACCAGGGATAGGCAACTTCGGTCCTGGAGGGCCACTGTCCTGCAGAGTTTAGCTCCAACCCTAATTAAACACACCTGAACAAGGCAATCAGTGTTTTCGGGATTACTAGATAGATACAGGCAGGTGAGTTTTTTTGAGGGCTGAAGCTAAACTCTGCAGGATAGTGGCCCTCCAGGACCGGAGTTGCCTATCCCTGGTCTAGACTAAACACTCAGAAGAGAGCAGCAGAGATAAACACAGGCAGAGAGAGCGCGATGAAGAGCAAAACTCAAAGGCCCTGCTTTAAAAGATCAGTGATGTCCCAAGGGTCTAAAAGATTTCTGAAAATACCATAGTTTTTTTATTAAATAAGTTTCTGCAGCTGTATTTGGCATGTCTTACTCAATCTACATATTTTTAATACAATTAAATTGTCTTTTATTTGTATGCTTTACATTTTAATTTTAGTTTAAGTTTTAGTCATTCTGATATGTGCTTTTGTCAATTTATTAGTTTTTTATTATTTCTATATAGCTTTAATTTTATTTTATTTTTCTAAATATTGACATTATTACTATAATTACTACTACTATTACAGTTTTTGTATTTTACTACTTTAACTACCAATGCAACATTTCAACATTTTAACATTTAAGCTTAAGTTTAGATTTGTCATATAAAAATTTAGTTTAGTTAAGCTTTATAGTTACTAAAAATGGTCGTTTTTTTATTTAGGTAACATGACAACACTGTCTAAAAGTCAAGGAGCCTCATTCATAAAACATAAGAAGAACCATTTTCTGTGTAAATCATTTGTTAAGCTATTCTTATGCAAATTCAGTGCACATTTTTAAACAAGAATGGTTTTACAAACAGTTTCCACAGACAGCTCGTGTTTTGTGAAAGAGGCCCAGTGGGTGTATGCAACTTAAATACACACACGTCTGCAGCAATTTTTTTTGTCCACTTGAAGCTTTCTCCTCATCAGTGTCAACACTGGGGAGTAAGGAGACGCATTATTCTTTCTTTAATTTAATTATAATTTCCCTCATTTATCACAGCTTGAAGCTTTGACAGGATTGGACATGTTCTCCTCGAACTGAGAGCGCTCAAGAATGACCCAGGCAGAGTTTGCCACTCTTAAAACCAAAGGTCATGTGACACCAACACTTAACTAGTCTGCAAATTAGTAGAACGAATAGAATATTGTGGCCCTGTTGGGTGATGTAAACTACAAGTCACATGCATGAATACATACAATATTATATTCCAATTTTTGTGAAACTTAACTTCTGATATGATTGTAACTCTACAGAGCAGGTCACTTGTTCAAGGTCTTTAATTTGTCCCAAGAGCACAGTAAACAAGGAACACAAAAAACCAAAAGCCACTGAATCAGAAAAAAAAAATCTTACCAATGCCCTAAAAGCAAAACCAGCAGCTCTAACAAAATTAAAACTCGAGGTCAATAATAAATTGAGATGGTTCAGGAAATCAAGCATAGTAAGGAAATAGGTCACATGAGAAAAGGCCATGCAGGCAAGATGATGGTGATTCTATAAAACAATTCATCTTAAAGAAAGCAATTTATCCTCATACAACGGGTTGCCAATGTCGCTGGTCGGGATGCTCAGACAAACAATTGCTTAATATGACAGAACTATGTCAGATTTGACAAACGTGTCTATTAGTACTGAGCAGCATCCATTGATGCAGCAGATGTTGACATGAATATCTGAGCGATAGGCTGTTGCTGAGACAAAGAAAATTGGATGTGAAAAGAGGAAAGGATTCAGGTCAAGGCGTTTTACATTCCCTCATCTGTTTACTTTTGATACGGGTTACGAGTCAAGGTTTAACCACATTTGGGTGTATGTATTCATGCAAATGTAAACAAACACTGGTACATCTTGTTGATGAATATTTATCAGAATGAAACCTAAAGACATGACAGGAAACAAGGGCTGCTGAGCAAAAACCGGCACAAACACACAAAATAAAGTCAGACATTTCATTACCCGCTTCAAGCAAACTGTGAATTGCTTCAAGTTAGACCTAAAACGAACAAAAATAAATTTTTAATTTGCAGAAAGAACACTGACGAAAATTGATTTAAACATCTCCACTCATGTCAAAGCTTTAAATGAAAACATCTAATGATGCACTGGCTCCAAAATTAAATGATAATCCTGATAATTCACTGATAATCCTGAAGCCATGTGGAAAAGAAAATTGCTCCACATTTTTACCTAAATTGCTCTTTTAGCCTACGGAAATTATTTTCTCAATGAGCGTGCTTGGGGGATAATAAACTAACACCAGTAGATCTTCTGTCCTATGGTTCACCATCTAAGCATGGTTAATGTTCCTCTCTGTGCTCCTAAATTCCAGGTGCCAGGTCCAAAACATGTTAAGTTCTATGTGACAGATACTGTCGATTGCAATGTATAAAAGGTTTGATTCAGCCACACAGTTGGTAAAAACAAACAAAAAATGAATTTATAATAAAGGATGACTAAGCAAGACCAAAATCTTAAAGGCCGAAATTTGAAGGTTGTACATATAAAGCATTTATCAAAATAATGAATAAAAATGAATAAAAAATGTTCAATTTAGTAAGAAATTAATACTTTTATTCAGCAAGGATGCAGAAAATGTAACAAAAGTGACAGTAAAATGCTTTTAGAAAGTTAAAGAAATCAGTGTTCTTGTGAATTTTCTGTTGAGCAAGGAATATTTAAAAAATATTTAGCAGCACAGCTGTTATCAACACTGATAATAATAGGAAATGTTTCTTGAGCATCAAATCAGCATTTTAGAAAGACTTCCGAAAGATCATGTGACAGTGAAGACTGGAGTAATGCATGCTGAAGATTCAGCTTTGCCATCACAGAAATAAATGACGTTTTAAAATGCATTAAATCATTAAACTTAAAAGTGTAATAATATTTCACAATAATACTGTTTTTGATCAAATAAATGCAGCCTTGGTGAGCATAGGAGACTATTTCAATATAACAAACATCGTGGAATAAAAATATACAAAGCATAGCAGTCATACCATCCTATGAGTCCACGTTTTCCCATGCATTTCCCAGATAAAATAGTCAAATGAGAAACAGGGACAGATTAACTTTGAAAGAGGTCCTAGGAAATCTAAAGAAGCACAATGGCTTGTTTGTATTAAATAAATGCATAAAACCAAACTAAATAGTTTTGCGTAAATGGGCTGTGCAGTGAGCTCAGTGGAAACTCATTACCTGGGGAAATAAAAGGTCATTAGTTAACACAGAAAAATCTGTTCCCCTCTCAGAAACCGTGGACAGTTATTGCACGTGCTCTTTTCACATTGCCTACTCAAAGTCATCAGACACCACAGGGTTTTGTTTGTTTCTAAGAGTTTGTGCTCCCATGTGGTCTGCTGTTCCTAGCGTAGGTGTGTGAGTGTACATGTGCGTCAGAGCAGGAGGGAGATCCGACTTCTGTAGTGCAGTGACCCATTTACCTGTTGTAACCTAAATTGCTTTTTAAAGACAGAAGATGAATAGGGACTGAGAGAACAGGAGAGTGAGAGAGAGAGAGAGAGAGAGCATCAGACAGTAACACTATGCCAGAGTGGCAGAAAGAAAATTACAGTTAAATGTACTGCAAAGTGTTACATTTGTCCGCTTGTGCGCAATCATTTTTTTTCTGAAAGTGCCAAAAATTGCAACACTGTTCTCTGTCTCATACATTTTTTTGCTTTAATCTACACCAAATACTCTCTCAATCCATCCGAACCTGTTGAAACTCCCACTTAGATCAACCAATATGATGATTCACACACATACAAGTGGAATAGTTCAAGAAAAATCTGTCAGTATTCACCCACCCTCGTCATTCCAGATTTTTGGAACACAAAGGTGAATTTCTGAAGAATATCCAGGCCACTTTTTTCAATACACAGTAAGGGAATAAAGACTGGGACTGTCAAGCTTCGAAAGACACAAAAGAACCCCAAAAATTTCAATAAAGTCGTTTTTATGTCTTCTGAAGCCATGCGACAGATTTAAATTTAAGTTTTTATTCCTTGAAAGTCTGTTTTGACTGAATCAACTCAAAACAAGGTCAGTCAGACTTGTGACCGAATCATTCAGACTGATTTCCCTGCGTTCAATTCGGAAGGGCTCATCCCTATGCCCAATAATCCCTTCAAAGGGTTTACCCTTGGGAGTGAGAGATTCGAAGGGTTGAAGGCTGTAGGGGACCAAACAACGGTTTCTTGAAGTCAAGCCATCATGCAAAGAATCTGCACAAAGAACCATGGCGTCCTAACTCTCCATCAGTTGTGCCCTTCGAAATCCTTAAAGGGTTAGTTCACCCCAAAATGAAAATTATGTCATTAATGACTCACCCTCATGTCGTTACAAACCCGTAAGACCTCCATTCATCTTCGGAACACAGTTTAAGATATTTTAGATTTAGTCCGAGAGTTTTCTGTCCCTCCATTGAAAATGTATGTACAGTATACTGTCCATGTCCAGAAAGGTAAGAAAAACATAATCAAAGTAGTCCATGTGACATCAGAGGGTCAGTTAGAATTTGTTGAAGCATCGAAAATAGATTTTGGTCCAAAAAAAATAATAATAATAAATTACGACTTTATTCAGCATCGTCTTCTCTTCCTGGTCTGTTGTGAGCACGTTCACTGCACTGCTGACGTGTTTTCTGGTGCGTCCAATAACAAAGATAACACGTCAGGAGCGTCGTACGTCAACTGTCACAGCAGTCGCACTCACAACAGACAATCCTGAGAGAAGACAATCCTGAATAAAGTCGAAGTTTTTGTTATTTTTGGACTAAAATGTATTTTCGATGCTTCAACAAATTCTAACTTACCCTCTTCTTAAACTGTGTTCCGAAGATGAACGGAGGACTTACGGGTTTGGAACGACATGAGGGTGAGTCATTAATGACATAATTTTCATTTTTCGGTGAACTAACCCTTTAAGTCTTTGTGTTGATGTCTATGAAGTGTCAGAGAGTTCTCAGATTTCATCAAAAATCTTAATTTGTGTTCCGAACACGGGTTTGGAACATGAGGCATAATTAATGACAATTTTCATTTTGGGGTGAACTAACCTTTTAATTTAATAGTGGCCAGTTTTGAGAACTTCGCTTTGGAATTACCCTTCAATATGGCGGTCATGATTTTTTCACTCCGAAGTGTTCTTCGGAGGGTGATATATCCCATTTGGATTCCACCGTTTGTGAACTAGATGATCCGATTCATTGGAAGGATTTGATTCAAATGAACTTTCAAGACATCACTGCTTCTCTTATGAACACTGAAAAGAGAACTAGGCGGTTATGAAGAATAATGACTTGAATATAATTCTGTTCCTCAAACAAAACCATCATAAGCTTCACTTTTATAATACTTTTATGGTGCTTCTTTGCCATTTGAGAACTTGACAGACTTCATTCACTTTCATTATATAGTGGCCTGGATTCACCCATTGTTTTCCACAGAACAACAGGTTTGGAAAATCTGACAAAATTAAAATTTTTAGGTGAGTATTCCTTTAACCGCTCACTTTCTCAGAGACTATGACCCATATTTCTCCTCACAAACTCATTAATTAGTGGTGACGTTTGTGCCTATTCTTGGGGGAGAACGAGACAATGAATTAACAAGACTGGCAAAATATAAGTTTGCTTCAGCAGAGCTGAAAGGTCACGGCGGCACCTCGTTCGTCATTCTGACAGGAGCTAAACCTTAAACAACAGAGTAAATAACCATCCTTTCCCTGCTTCTAATCACCACATGAGGAAGTCATGGCGTCGAGGAGGGCAGGCTGCGACACGACGCCACCTAGTGAAAGATACAGGAAGTGACCAGAACTGCAGTTTTGCAGAGTCATTTTTGTAGTGTCTTTAATGGTCGACAAACACAGTGAATCACAATCTGATTAAGTTAGACTGGTCAATAACATTTTAGAGCTAATTTAATAATAATATACTACATTAACAATAATAATATGTATTATTTCATAATATATCAGTGAGAATTAGATATGCCTTTCCTGAAATAAAATATCAGTATTTCCCATGCAAAAAATAAAACTATTAACTTTGTGCAACCCCCCCCCCCCCAATATTAATAATAAAATAATAAAATAAATAAATAATAATAATAATAATAATAATAATAATAAATATATATACAGTATATAAGAAAAAAAAGTAGAATTCTTCATGCAAATATTTGGTTAGATTTTTGAAGGCTGAGCATTCTAATGCTGGGAGTCAGTGGGTGATTTTCAAAATACAATCTTGAATTTCTTTCTTTTTTTAAGTCTACATTTTAAGAAAAACAAAACAGGCTGAAATTACACAAACTACATTACCTATACACACATACTATATATTAAGTGGTTCAGGCTGAATTAATTGCAGAAAATTGCAGAGAATAAAAAAAAGAGCAGAGAAAATCTCGCAAAGTAGGCTATGCAGTATAAAATAAAAATACACAAAGGTGAATAAAAATAACCTTTTTTCCTGATTCATACACTTTAGAATGCATAACTATCACACTGTCATTGGCAGTGCACTGAACTTTCCCAGAGTTTTGACAGTTTAAACAAAGACCAGCTTTAATGGCTTCTCTCCTACATCCAGACACATTCCTCACCTTTCAACCAAACTGTGCCAACTCTCACTATCTTTTAGCACTTCTGCAGGCTCCCAATATCTGTCCAGCCAGGGCAACAGACACATAGCCTCTTGGATTTTTAAAGGCCCTGTAATCAGAAGAATTTTGTCTTTAGATCACTTAGTGCAACATAAATAATGTGCATTTGAGAGCGTTTATCATATATTAAACAATACATAAAATATGGCTGAGAGCAGATGAACATTTTAGCATGCATTCACATTTAAAACTAGAGCCAGCTAAAGTGATTCACCAAAAAAAAAAAAAAAAAAATCTGCAGTGGGTGTTTCATTCATTAATCAGTTAATTATTTTCATGCTGTTCTGGGAAACACAGGACGTCTATTATAATATCCCATTTGTCTACAGCACACCTGGTGAGAAGTGGACCACGGGTGACAAAGATACATATTATCTGAAAAGACTAAATGAATCATACCATCTTTAAACAACTCACTGAGATTCCAGAAATCATTTCTCTATGACAACGACGAGGTGAAGATGCAGGAGACGCAGGTGATTCTGAACTAGAAAACAAGAACAAAGAAAAGAAGGGGATGCAAGGCAATAAAACATGGCTTTAACGTCTAATTTATCTATTTAAAGCTCATCCAATCATCCTCTTATAATCACCAAAGTTGCATTTATTTTAATGCAAAATAACAACAAAAACCACAATATTGTGAAATACTTAATCTTTAAATGACTATTTTATATTCTAAAAATGTCATTTATTCATGTGTTAAAGCAGCATATTACAAAATTAAAGCAACATAAAAAAAAGTTCTGTCACAAAATTTGTATATACTACAAAACCTTACAAACTAAACCTAAAACCTAGTGCAGCTGCACACCTCGGTACATGTGATGCATAAGACGTTCGTTCATCATGTGTGATTATCTCCTAGTTCTCACTTCACAAAACTCATTTGGAAGTGTTTTGTCTTCATTACATGTCTGAGTGCATTAAATCTCACGTGCAGCGGCCTGCTGAGGCTGTTTTACTCATAGTTGGCACCGAGCAGTGATTGAATATGGCAGCGTCTCCATTAGGCAAAAAAACCATAGACTACAGCCGAATCCCATAATTCATTCTCATAATTACCACCGGCGCCGGGAACATATGGCTCCTGGAGTGCAGCGTGCAGCAGACAGAGTAAATGTGAGCCGTCCTGCATTATGCTACAAAAAATAATATTTCAAAAGCTTCGACGGCCTTTGAACACTAGAACTCATAAGACAAAGGCAAAATGCAGTTTATTATGAATCATCATATTAAGACGTGTGACACTAGATTCTCCCATCATTCGAAAATCATTCTCATTTGGTTTCTCAGATGCCCATATTGTGGTTTCTTTAACTTTGGGAACAAACTGACCCTAAACAATCAACACTGACAATATAAATGCTTTCTTTTGTTACGACAGATTTAAATTACACTATTGGCACACAACATTACAATGGTTCCAGAAGATTGGCGTTACCACAGATCTCCAAATTAATGTCAGTCATAGCGGCAGCATCAAAACTCAAACAATACCTTACACATTCATAATAATCAATACTGGCATTGTGGTTAGACTGTTAATATATTTTTGAACCATTATCAAACTCCCATTGTTTTATATGGATAGTATTAAGGTTAAAAGAGGCACTACAGGTATCAAACGGCAATTTTTCAAAACAAAAATATAACAAATATTGCATTGATAGGATTGCTTTTCTGATGTGTTTTGTTTGATTAAATGAGGTGTGATTAACTCATCAGACACATTCGGTATGATATACAACACTGGTCACTCGATCACTCAACGGTCCATAGATCATGAGCTAGGAGTCTCTGTCCTGCACGAAACAGCCAAAGCTGTGGGACAAATCGACTTGCCAAACAGTTTTTCAGGGTTTAAATGAAACAAAACGTCAACATCAGTAATCTGAGCTTATAAATAGAGGATTCACATTCAATATCACTAAATCTAAATCATTATTTTGCTCTTTTCTGCTACTTTCATTGACAGAAGAAAAAAATCAACTGACCATGCAATCCAATCTGTTTGTAAAGACAATGTTTTAGGTGATCGTCTCAATCGTGGAATTTCCTCCTCTATTGACTAACCGGTAACTCAAGACAGAGTAAAGATAACACATGGCAATCGAAAGAGTTCAAAGTCAGCATGAAACTTCACAGACTCTTGGATCGTCTTGAGTTACTACTCAGATGCAAGGCCAGTTTTATTTCAACTCCATGCCATGCTACCCAGCATGTTCATCTTAAACTTGCAGTGCAATAGATGTTTTCTTTGGATTTTTGTATGAGATGGGGGAAAAAGGCTTGTGTAAATAGACAAAATCACAGGAGTGTCAGTGTTTGTTCACTGCCATGCTGATATCTGCGTCAGTGGTCGGGATGGAGGGGTTTCAATACTTGGTTTTTCGGTTGTGGAGGGTTGGAGGACTGTTGGGACTAGAGGTTTGTAGTGTTTTGGAGGACACTGGCCCTAGGATTTCCACGTCAGAACGCACACGCTGCCTTCGAGACCTCTCGAATTCTTCATCCTGGGCATAAGCATCAATCAATCAGTTTAGTTTGAAGATTTTATAGGACTAAGATTTTTTCAACTTTTTCTCATTTGATTTAGACCATCAACCTTTCAAAAGTTTGAGGTCAGTACAATTAATTGTTTTTAAAAGAAGTTTTTATGCTCAGCAAGGCTGCATTTAATTGATCAAAATACAGTAAAACAGTAATAGTGAAATATTATTACCAATTAAAGAACATTTTTTACTGTTAATAAATTGTACGTAATTTATTTCTATGACATTAGCCATTATTCCAGTCTTTATAGTACGTGATCCATGAGAAATCATTCCAATATGCTGATCTGGTGCTCGAAACATTTCTTATTATCCATGCTGAAAACAATCGGTGTGTGTGTGTGTGAGACTTACAGTGTCTGCGGTCAGTTCCTCCTCTGTGTGCTCACTGTAATGGTTGTAAAGCTCAATGTCTGACAGAGCACTCTCTGCCATCTCCTCTTCATAGTCGGTGTGAAAGTCTGATTCATCTGTGGGAAAGATGGAGATATTTCCGACCCATTAGCCTAATGATGTTAGTACACAAATCACACAATACTAAATGACATCCAAGCAGAAGCCAAAAACAGATCAATATGCTGGGAATGTATGGCAAAAATCCCAGAAAACAACTGCCAAATGTGATTTTAAAAGGTAAACTTATAAGGTTTAACATTGATTTACCATCCACAAGAGCTGGTTTGACTGGCTCAATCCGTGAGACGATCTCAGCCAGATCAGTGAAGGAAGCATTTGGACAGGTCACAAACTGCAAAAACAGCAATAAATTGAAGAGCGGAACTGTTTCAACACACATTACAATTCAATAGTCCCTCTTTCAGGTGATCCAGGCTCACATTGTTGCTCTGCGTTTTGTGGAATTCCTCTTGATGTTTGTCCTTCATCATCTTCTCCACCACGCCACTCCTGCACCACACATCAAACACCGTCTTCCCATGCTGGTAGCCCACTTCCTATATGCGCACCAAACACAATATAAGCGCAGAACAAAGACAGAATATTTTGAGTGGAGAAGCTGAAAAAGCAGAGGAGATAAAACTCACGCTGATCTCATCGAACTTGCCAAACTCAAGTGTGCGGTATCTGTCGATGGGAGGTCGGATGTATTCACAGTAGTCGCTGTTCTTAACAGATTCAAGCTGTCTCACTGAACACACATAAGCCAGCCGGGCCTGGATCTCAGTCATATTCAACACCTGGAACAGCAATAACAACTTTTTGAATAAAATAATTTTTTTTTTTAAAAAGAACAGATTTTAACGTTTTCGGAAGAAAATTTAAGTGTCTGTGCATGCAAAAGTGGTTGCCACAAATGTTTTCAGTGTGATTGCTAGTTAATAACATTCTATATATGGCTCAGGTCCCCTTTTTATGAAAATCTATAGGATATTTTTGCTGTTTTATCATCTGTCGGGTAAAACCTTTGACACACCTTTGATACAAGCACAAGCAATAGTAATGGTGATGCTTGCCTCACATACTAGACACAACTAATTAAGTTAACATTACACTTGGCTAATGTCTCCCTCACCTTGACTTTCTCAGCCAGTGGGTTGAGCCGTTTCCATAGCAGCCACCAGCCAGAAAGGGCGTCCCCGTAGTTGGTGAGGTTGGTTTCATCTTGGCTGCCTACATCGATAGCAATAACCACTTTAGCACCCATGGAGCGTGCCACATCCGCTGAAACGGGAAGAAAAGGCAACACCATCAGCAACAATGAACCTCCATTATTGCAAAAAGACCAAAATTACCCAATTCCTCAGATCTGATAAACTCAGTAGACTGAGCAATATCTGGCACACTCAAGTCCTCCCACAGTCTATTCACTGAATGTCATATGGAAATTGCACACAAAAATGGCTCGAAGTTTCACAAAAGTTTTATTATTGGGGTTTCGACTCTTTTAGAACCATCCCCCAGACAGATTTTCCTGTCTAAGTGGGCGGTCCTTGGCCAGAATGAGCCAAATAATCTTGGCCCAGACTTTATGCCATTAGTTAACTGGCTACATTATTTTAACACATGCATCTTCAAAATAGTGTGTTTGTCATGGTATACTGGGATTTGATTGTCAGGGGGTAAAGAGCTAATGTCCTACTACACACCTGGCAGGTTGTTGATGTAGCCTCCGTCCATGAGCAGGTGTCCATCTTTTGGATCACACAGTGGGGGCAGGTAACCAGAAAGAGACATGCTAGAACGCACATACCTCCACAGGGAGCCTGAGATGGAGGGACAGGAAACGTCAGACATTTATCCCGGTTAAGCAGAGGCTCATAAATGGAAGTGGTTTGTGTGGCAGTACTGACCATCAGTGTGCACTCTCATTGTGGAGGCAGTGATGTCTGTGGTGATGTTGAAATAGGGGATCCAGAGATCCTGTAAACAAGCCAAACACATTTAAGATGCTAAATTTGGCAGATTGTGATCCAGTATAGGGTTTTTGAGCCAAAAAGAGCCATTTTGCTACCTCTATCTGTTTGTCCTTGAAGACTGCATTAATGCTAGAGTTAAATGAAGCACCAGAAAACATTGAAGTGACAGGATAGGTCAAGTCCAGCACTTTCTTAAACACTGATGTCATTTCCTGCAGAGGAGGAAAGGGAAACAAAGTTAGCTTTATTGTGTCCAATTTAGGTGGCTTTTAAATTACAAGAAAAATAAAGAAACCAATAAAGAAAATCTATAGAAAAAGGAAAGGGAAAAGGAACATGAAAAGAAATAGCAAAAAATAAAGAACAAAGGACACGAAACAGAAAAGGAAATGACAAGGAATAAGAAAAATAAAATAAAAAGGACAAGAAATAAAAAAAAATATGGAAAGGATTTAAAAAAAACGTAATGAAAAGAAAGGGAAAAATGAATAGAAAATAGAAAAAAAAGAAATAGTTAAGCAGAAATTAGTAGTAAAGTAGTAAAGTAGTAAAGTAAATGAGCAACTAAATTAAAAATTAGTAAAACAAAACAGTGAAAAAAGGATAAAGAATAGGAAAAGGAAAAGAAAAGGAAAAATAAAACAAAAAAATTATAGGGGAAAAATTATAAAAGTAAATGAAAAATAAAAAATAATATAAAATAAAAAAAAGATAAGGAATGGCAAATCTGAAATGGAAAAGGGAACAGAGAACAATACAAAAGAAAGAAAAAGGATAAAGATATTAAAAAGGGAATAGAAAAAAGTAGCTAAGGTTCATCACAGGATTTTGAGTGTTTTACATTAGAGTGCTTTCTCACCATTGCCCACTCTCTGGCTCTGATCTTCATACTGCTGTAACTGCGGTCCTCTGCATACAGCGCGCCCATCATGGATCCGATAGAGGTGCCGCCCACCAGATCAATGGGGATTCCCGCCTCACTTAATGCTCGAATGATGCCCACCTGAGAACAGCCCCTGAAAGAAGGAAGATGTGAAGAAGGGAGTGAGGGGGCAAATAAACCCAGTGATGCAAGGTCAATCTATACAAAACCTTTCTTGTTCTGTTCTATTGGTCCAAAAGAATTAAATATGGCTTGATTAAACTGACAACTTGAATGAGCATTGTGTTGTTCTCTTTTTGAACAACACTATAGGGGTTTTCAACCCTAAAAGAAACTGGGCTGAGTTAAAACTATCACAGTTACTACACAAAGGAAAGAAGGGAGAAAACAGCAACCAACCTTTAAACACCTCCTGCCAACCACGAAAAAGACAGAATAGACAAACAGAAGCTGTCAGAAAAAATTAAATTTACAGAAAGAGAGCAACAGAGGAAAGAGGTCAAACAAAGCCCGAGAGGGGGTGGTAAAGGGCTTTCAACAGAAAATGGCACAGTAGTGTCAACAAGAGTGGGAGTGAGGATCTGCATACAAAATAGTGGAGGTGTTTTTTCTTCACTTAAATTTTTTAATTTTAATTTTTTACGAGATGTAAAAAGTGAATACCTGGCTCCTCCGCCACCCAGGACCAGCGCAATGGCATTGCCCGTAAGAACACGGGCCAGACGTGAAAAATCAGAGTGGCGATCTGCGGGTTTCTGGAACACACGCTGGTACATTTCTCTCTGAAAACACAAATGACACAGGAACTTAGATCAACACCATGCCAAATATCAGGGGCTGGTTATCTGAGCTTCGCCACTATGTTAAGATTGGCTTAAGGTCTAGTCTGACCACCTAGCGGTTAATAAATCTGCAATTGTACTCTTCAGATTCAAATTAGACTAATTTATGTATTTCAGGAACTGACTGAAGAATAGCAAGTTATGAAAAGTCTGAAAAGAAAAGAAATCACGACTAATTCCAATTCATAATAAAAAAAATATCAACATTGGTGGATCCTGGAATTGGAATGGCTCTCCATTCGCCAATCTCACCATAAAACACTCTCACAATCTCACATGACCTTGGACTCGAGTCAGACATTCTCAAACCATTAATAGAGCTGCCTACACAACTCAAGTTGATAGCTACTACTGGAAAAGAAATTATTAAGAACTTAATCTAGAACAGTGTCATTTTATTGATAACATCGTTTTGTTGTTATTCATAAATAAATAAATATATATCCCATCTCAACTATGAAGCAGATTGAAAAGAGGCCAGTTTTATTTCTTCAAGGTCTTTGTTAAAGATTTGTATGTAATTAGTTTTACTTTGTGGTTTCTTTTCTTGTTATATCCTGAACAAGACTAAGATTTGCTATGACAAGTCATTGGAGCTCAAGGACACACCAGCAGCAGCTTGGGAAACTTGACACGGAATATCAAGTGTCTGAAATGCATAGATTGCTAACAAATGTATACTTTAAAATGTAAATGTATGTCATTTTTTTCTTCGCTCAAGTGGGTCTGTGAAAAAATGGTGCATAAAAAGTAAAAAAAAAAAAAAAAAAAAAAAAAAAAAAATTAAAATAAGAGGGGGTGATACAGTTATTTCAGTGAACCATGATGTAATATTGAGTGCTGCACCAATTTTGGCAGGCTCCTCCTGGAGAAGACCCTTCTGGGGCAGGACAGGTGAAGGTGCCTGGAGATCCAGCTCCGCATGTTGAGCCATTCGGCTGTTCCTTTGGGAGGAGGGCCGTCCTCGCGGTGCAACAACACCAGCTGTTTCTGCGCTCTCACCGCACTCCCCTCTAACATACGTTCCAACTGAGAGACAAAGAGACAGACAGACAGAGAGACGTCTGAATATCATCCTTTCAAAACTAGACAACAGTCCATCCAAATGCATTATAATAATAAAATAATTTTCTTTAATGGAATGCACTGAATGCAGACCTAGATGTAATGTAATAGAAATATATCCATTTCTTTCAGAAGGTCATTTTGTTCTAAAGAATAATTATTGATTGGGACGGGCTGATGTGCATTTAAGAGAAGACCCACATCCACTCTCTCCATTCTTTTCATGCGTGTACAATTACCCATTTCAGACTTGCTTAAAACATCTGAGCTTTGAGTCCTTGATTCAAAGAGCAGTGCTACAGTGGCCGTACTCTTTAAAGCCTGCAGGATTTATGATGAATAGGAATGTTGCTCAACCCCAGACCTCTGATCCAACTTCAAATGCACAGGCCTGACCGTCAAAACCACTGGATATAATAAAAAACGCTCTCCCTCCCGCACGTAAGTGATTAATCTTTCCCTCTCTAGGAAAAGAACTGAGTAAATCCTGCAGTTCAACTGGGGTCCCGCCAACATGGTTGATTACTGCCTGTGATCAGAGCAGTTCAGCAGTGACTTACAGTACAGAAGAGTAGGAGCCATTTTTAGCTCAGTGTGTTATGGTTCAAACAACTTCATATATTTTGGGCTCAACCTATAAAAGTACCTGCCATCCTGAGTGAATGATAAATTACAGGCCTTGAAACCCATTTTGTTTGATTCGGAAGAGCTCTTATATTAAAGACTCTTCTATTTCCAGTGGAACTCTGAATCTTGGTAATTGAAGTTTAGCACCAGTTCATGTAAGCGTTTTTCATTCTGTGATGATGTAACACCATCATACCTCTCCCACGGCTGGGTCCTGCTCTCCCAGTCCCACGATGATGATGCAATCGGCCTGTCTGATGCAGCGCTGAGTCCATGGAGTGAGTGACACATCTGTCTGATATAGGACTATGCGGTGGATGTCTTCCTGCTGCCCAAGCCAACTCGACAACCTGTACTCATGCACACTGTAGTAGAGAGAGAAAGAGACTATTTTCAGCTACTTCTCATGGTATCTGCAAATAAACTGATTTGTTCCCTAGATCTAAAAATGTAGATAAACAAATTGTTAAACTTATGCCATTTATATAAACAGTCAAAGAGTCAGGTTAGAATTGTTCCATTCCTCACAGATGGAAGTTGGACAATGAGACTAAAGATAAGACAGCAATGACTAATATGATATATTGAGGTTTCAAATATCTTTAGTTATTTGGGAACTTTAATTTATGGAACACGTGAAAAGCTGCAGGTTTCCACACCTTTTGCCCAATGAAAATCCATGACACATCCATGACTTTTAAGCATTTGCGACTACTTGATAGAGATTTTCCAAAATAAGTAGAATGCACTCAAATGTGAAATATGTATTATATACATTTCCATTATTTTCTAGATTTTTTGTACTAAAATGACTTCCAATGGCATATAATTGTAACATTTCCTTGATTTCAGATATTACTACCTTGATTTACCTGGTTTTTTTTTTTTGTGGGGGGGTGTTGGTGGGTTATGGATCTACTGTAGTTCCCTCAGGTTAATTGAGAAATTATTCAAAGCATATAGAGTGTTTACAGTGGATAGCATCCCTGTGTGTCTGTACTTTTGAACTATTTTCACAAAAATATTAAGTAGATCAAATGTTTTAACATTGATTATAATACTGCTAATAGAATGATTTCTGAATGATCGTGTGACATTGAAGACTAGAGTAATGCCTGCTAAAAAATTAGCTTTGCTATGACGACAAAAGGTAAATAAATAATATATCTAAAATATAAACAGTTATTTGCAATTGTTATTTAAGCATTTAAAAAAATATATTGTAATAATATTTGACAATATGCATGTTGTTATTTTTGATTAAATAAATGCAGCTTTGGTGAGCTTAAGAGACTTCCTTCACACCAAAAAAAAAACAACAAAAAAAAACCCTAACCCCAAATTTTGGAATGTTAGTGCATGTAATGATGACATGCACTCTAAAAAAAAACTGCTTCATCTGACACCATGTGAAATTTAACAACGGCATTGCTACAAAGTCTGAGTTTCTAATGAGGATTAGATTTTATACAGATCCTATTTTTGCAAATGTGCAAGCATTACAGTCTAGAGCAGTGGTTCCCAACCTTTTTCAACTCACGGCCCACACATCCAAACATATGTTTGCGCGGCCCACTGCAAAAAAAAATAAATAATAATAACTGACCCCGCTATTGTACGGTTAATAACTTAGTACTCAGAAGCTAGATTGTTAACTGTATTTATTGAATGAACTAGGGCTGTGCGATATGGGGAAAAAAACATCGCGATTTCTTTGATCAATTTTGATATTTCGATTTTAATCACAATTTTGATGCACACATATATGCTTTACAGTCATAAATGCATTCAGGATGAATTTGAAACATATTTCCAAAAGAAAACCAATTAGAGCTTTATCAAAAAGTTGTAACGTCTCTAGAAGTCGTGGCCTAATGGTTAGAGAGTCGGACTCCCAATCGAAAGGTTGTGAGTTCGAGTCCCGGGCCGGCAGGAATTGTGGGTGGGGGGAGTGCATGTACAGTTCTCTCTCCACCTTCAATACCATGACTTAGGTGCCCTTGAGCAAGGCATCGAACCCCCAACTGCTCCCCGGGCGCCGCAGCATAAATGGCTGCCCACTGCTCTGGCTGTGTGCTCACAGTGTGCGTGTGTGTGTTCACTGCTCTGTGTGTGTGCATTTCGGATGGGTTAAATGCAGAGCACAAATTCTGAGTATGGGTCACCATACTTGGCTGAATGTCACTTCACTTTCACTTTCAGAACAGACATAAGTCAAAATAATCACTAAAGGTGTAACAACATTTATAGACTTATGGCAAAAAAATAAAATAAAATATAAATATATATACAGTTATGTGTGCGGTGCAGAAGCAGCAGAGAGAGTGCATTATTGTAACGCGAAAGGACATTAAAATAATGCACGAGAGCGAATCTCTCCGCTCGCACGCAGATTTCCTTTTGCTCTGTCACAAAACCATTGCTCAGATACACGCTGCTCTCACCCGGTGAGAGTGTGCGCACTTAAAACGTTTCTCATCACACTTAAACTGTGTCGTGTGCACTCACAACTCTCTCTATGCTCATGTGCTAGATATTAATTTTTGCACGTTTTTATTTAAAGCCTTTTACCTCGTGCAGTGTGAACGCTCTGATCCGTCAACATGGGCTCGGAAAAAAGGCGCATCGCAGACAGTGTGTGAACCTGGAGTTAAGCATATGCCCAGTCTGTTCTGTTCTCGCAGTAGGCGCTGCATTCTGATTGGATCAGATAGCATAATGCGGGAGGTCAGAGCTGCGGAAAATCTTGCTATAAAGCGATTTAGAAATCGCGCATGCTCAAATCGTTATTTTATGATGATTTCTATTAATCGCACAGCCCTAGAATGAACTGGCAATGAACAGAAAATAACTCGGACTGGCACCGCTCAGCAAAACGGGAAAACCAGATCCAGGCAGAGCTCGGCAGCGGGTAGACAGTCAGCGGAGCAAGCAGTCAGGGAACATGTTGACAGCATTTATGCATGTTTGAATTTGTTGTTCTGTAGCATATGCAGCAAAAATATCTAAGATAAATTGGCGGTTTATTCTTAAACCAATCAGCAAGCTCCAATAGTGGAAGCATAGTTACAGTTTAATATTTATTTTTTGTTATTTAATTATATATATGAAATATATTATTATTTATTTTATTAGTAATTGGCGGCCCACCTACAATACCATCGCGGCACTGGTCTAGAGTCCTGTTCTAGCTACTGATGAATATGTGCTGGATCCTTTTCTCTGTCCATCTATTTCTGTTAAACTGTCCAATAAACATGTGATGGATGAGAGCTTGTCAATATTCTTCACAAAAAGCAGGCCAGTATGGGCACTTAAAGGTTTTCTAAATTAAACTTAAACCAGAACAGAAACAAACATCAGCAACAGAGAGGAAGATCTCATGCTGGGTTAGAGGGACAGGACTCATGCGGACTGTTTATTTATGGGGTTAATTGTGTTGTTCATTTCCATATCACAAAACTGCTTTCATCTCGCTCATCAAACGACTACTTTAATGTGAGAAAATAATAAAGATGAGTGTGGTGTTGTTTTTCAGGCAGCCGAAACACACTCTACCTAAAAATCAACATGCATTAACAGTGAATTTACATATTCTGATAGATGAAGAGGCCACATGTTTATATAAACTAATATTTGATGCCATATAAACATCGCAAACTCTTTTCTAATGACAGTTTGATACCGTACCTGTCTAATGCAGCAGACCCGAGGCGCTGTTTGATGATGTCACTAGTCAAGAGAAGAGTTGGGCCTGGAAGACATAAATTTGACTCAAACCTTTTTTCCAATTGTAAACCTTCTCCCCTTTTTGATACAAAGCCTATATAAATACAGCATCCTCACCGATAGCTAAGAGTGCATGCTGAAGTTCCAGGGTGAACGCAGTCAGAGGAACCTCCTCAGATACTGGGAGCACAGTGACAGTGGCCAGGTTTGAGGCAGGGTTTCCAACGTCCCATTTACTGCCAGGTGTGTGTAGAGCTGAACTGCGAGCTGGACATTAAAAAACAAACACAAAGTAGTTATGTATAGTCAGTCTAGAAACTTGGACTTTAATCCAGGAGATGAAGACAGAACACTGATAGTTTTACACAAACACACACACCTGTCAGAGGTCCATTAACTTGCTGGAGGATCTTCTGTCCAAGCAGGTGAATGAGCCTTGTGACTACCTAATAAGATCAAATAAAGCGAAAAAAACTGACTTTATACAGGCCCAGAGAAACTCTCATCACTGTAGTTTCTGGCTATAACGCAAATGCAGTGCGGCTGACATACCTGTGGGAATTTTCTCTTGATGGAACTGAGAGCACCCTCAGGTAGTTTAGCCAGTTCTGAGTCCCGAACAGCATGAACAGTAGTTGCTCTGTTCTGATGGGTCAGAGCCTCCACCTGCATTCCCACACACACACATTCACAAAATAATGCATGTAAACAATGCATTGGTTGACTTTGAAGCAATTACATCAGAAAAAATGTAAAGTGTTAATTTTATTTTTAACACATATTTGTTGTGAAGAACCTTAGAAGGGACATTTCATCCCCAAAAATAGGGTGGCTCATATGATTCTAGCGTTATGTAATTTTAACTATTAGAAATGTTAAATAAATAGAAATAGTTCAGTCTGAAGTATTAAACTGAAAAGAAAATATATTAAAAGCTTTATACACATACATACATACATATACATATATATATATATATATATATATGTATATATATATATATATATATATATATATATATAAATAAATACATATATATACACATACATATACATATATGTAAATACATGTAAATACATATATATACACACACACACACACACACACACACACACATATATATATATATAAACAAAAACATAAAATTACTGTTCAAAGAAACTTTTATTACAAAATTGTTTGTTATAAAAGTGTAATAAATCTGAAATAAAATTAAGTATAAATTTTTACTTGAAAAGCTTAAACTTTAAAAAAAAGTAGTTCAGGTTGAAATACTATAACTACAACTGACATAAAAATAAATTAAAAGATGTGTGTGTATATATATATATATATATATATATATATATATATATATATATATATATATATATATATATATATATATATATATATATATATATATATATATATATTCACAAAAACAACATTACTAAATCTTAAAATAAAATAAAAGCTAGTTCAAAATATTAATAAATAGTAATAAATAATAGTATATTAATAATACTAAAATAATGCAATATGCTTATTCCTAATCCTAGTCATACAAAGGTACACTGAAACGTGTTATTCACCAAAAAGAAAATCATAAGATCACAAGAAAATCAGGCCTTTGCTGTTGCGAGGCCGAGCTCTGGAATAGTCTTCCTCAGGAACTAAGAGAGGTCACCTCTTTTAAAATTGAAGTCAAAAACTACTTCTTGTCTTTAGCCTTGAGAGGGTGGGTTAGTTTTTGCTGCTGATAGGTTGTGTCTTGTTTTAAGTTGTGTGTTTTAATGAAGTGTTTTTTGATTAGACAGCACTTTGTTCTGAAGGTGCAGTTGTAAAGTGCTCTATAAATAAAGTGAATGAATGAATGAATGAATGAATGAATGAATACAGCTTTAATGATGAGAGAATTATCATTTATCTCACTATTTAGACATATATTTTATTACTAAGACAAGATATTTTTGCTCAGAAAAGAGCAAAGATCTGCACTAATAAAACTCCATGACGTAGATTGAGACTAAATTTGGATCTACAAATCAGGCCTTCATTCACATCACTCACGTCCATGGACAATGAACCACCACTGTTCTCCCAGCAATGTAACCATGGTATCAACATGGACAGGTATTCTTAGCAGCATAGGCGTCACCACAGAGACGCAAAAAGGCATCAGCCAATCACAATAAAACATTATGAATGACGAGAGAGGGGGATCTCCTGGGAGATACTGAGTTTTATTTTCTCTGATGCTCACATGATTAGGTGGCACAAATTTACTGAATACATCAACGCCAGTAAATGTCACCAAAGCTATTCTAAGAGATGCTGCACATACAATAGGGCCACTTTCTATATAGTGCATACAATATGCAGCATTATGTAACATGGAAAAATATCATTCTTTTTCATCTTTGATTCATCTTTGAGTCATCTTAGAAAAATCTAAAGTTATGAAAGGTTATGAAACTCAAGGTACAATCATGAAAACTGATCTCGGATGCAGATTGGTGACTATACAGCTCTTTAGAATCTTGACTAAATATAAATGCTTTTATGGTAATAAAGGAGCTAAATAGAAGAGAGATAGGAATAAGTTTGCTATGACAAGAAGTTATTGTATTAAAATATATGTTGTGCAAGTGGAATAGCTATATAGTGCATATGCATGTCTGCAAAATGACTTAATGTAAATGTAAATGTAATAGCTCACCACTCCAATGAGATCTCCTCTACCATACTCTCCAGTCAGCTCCTTCTTCCCATCCTCCTTCATGATGACGGAACGCAAACGGCCGCTGAGCACTATAAAAGTACTGTCAGACTTATCACCCTGCCTGAGAGAGAAAAAGAGGGAGAAAGGATGAGGTCGTTTATCATAGAAGATTTATGAAATGCTGAGAAAGCTTATCTGTCTCAGCCAGAGGGGCAGAAGAGAAAAAGAAATCGCCAAGTTTATTAGATTGTATTCTGTCCAAATTTCTTACAGAGGCGACATAGGAAAAGAGGAGAGAAAAAGATCTTAACAATAGAGTTTATCTGGGAGCTCCTCTAAGAAGAGCTAGAAAACTGTTATGAAGGACATTTCATATTAATGTATACACTACACAGCCAAAACTATAAGGACATGTAAATGACACACTTATAGGTGCTTATCGAATGTATACTACAGTTCAAAAGTTTAAGATCAGTAAGTTAAAAAAAAAATACTAAAAAAAAAAAACTCTTGCATTCAGCAGGGCTTAATTAATTTGATTAAAAATACAGTTAAAAGCACTTGTATTATATTTATTTATTAATATATGAATTTTTAGCAGCCATCACTCTAGTCTTCAATGCCACTTAACTTTTTTTTGTGGAAACCATGATATATTTTTCAGGATTTTTTGATGAATAGAAAATTAAAGAGGACATCATTTATTTGAAATAGAAATCTTCTGTAACATTTTAAATGTCTTCACTGTGACTTTTGATTAATTACATGCATCCTTGCTAAATAAAATATTTCTTATTAATTTTTTTTAAAGGTGCTGTATAATTTCAAAGTAAATAAAGAGTTGGTCTTCATTGTAAGATTTACTGCAAATGTATGCAGCTGAAATAAATGAAAAACCTGCTTTTAAAAAATGAATACCTGGTAATTAAAAGGTTACATTTGGCCAAGTATCACACTAAGTATACTTGTTTATATTATTAAATCTCTTTTAAGGACTACAGACCGGTTTCCTTTCTTCCTTTCATTGCAAAAACACTTGAACGAGCTGTGCTCAACCAAGTCTGCCTTTCTCACACAGAACAACCTCCTGACAGCAACCAGTCTGGTTTCAAAAGTGGACATTCAATCGAGAGCCTTGCTCTCAGTTGTTGAAGCCCTAAGACTGTCAAGAGCGAATTCCAAATCTTCAATACTTATCTTGCTGGTTCTGTCCACTGCTTTTGACACAGTTAACAGCCAGCTCCTTCTGTTAACCATACTGGCAAAGGGCATCTCAAGAACTGCACTCCAGTGGTTTGAGTCTTACCCATCAGATAGGTCTTTCAAAGTATCTTGGAGAGGTGAGGTGTCCAAGTCGCAACATCTAACTACTGGGGTACCTCAGGGCTCAGTTCCTGGACCACTTCTCTTCTCTGTCTACATAGCATCATTAGGTTCTGTCACTCAGAAACATGGCTTTTCATACCACTGCTATGCTGATGACACTCAACTCTAAATCTCATTCAATCCTGACGATAGCTGCTCGCATCTCAGCTTGTCTAACAGACATTTCTTGCTGGATGAAGGATCATTACCTTCAACTCATCCTTGCCCAGACAGAACTACTTGTGGTTCCAGCAAAACTATCGTTTCATCATAATTTCACCATCTAGTTGGGCACATCAACCATAACTACTTCAATAACAACCAGAAACCTTGGAGTTATGATTGATGATCAGCTGACTTTCTCAGACCACATTGCTAAAACTGCTCGGTCCTGAAGATTTGCTTTATTCAACATCAAGAAGACCAGGCCCTTTCTTTCGGAACATGCTTTTATAATGTTCTATCACATCTTTACAATTAATCCAAAACAAGGCAGCAAGATTAATTTTTAATGAGCCAAAAAGAATGCACATCACACTGCTGTTTATCAATTTGCACTGGCTACCAACAGCTGCTCACATAAAATTCAAGGCATTGATGTTTGCCTTCAAAACCACCACTGGCTCTGCACCTTTTTACCTAAATTTGTTACTTCAGACTTATGTGCCCTCTAGAAGCTTGCATTTTGCAAGTGAACGTCGCCTGATTGTGCCATCCCAAAGCAGCACAAAATCACTTTTACATACTTTTAAATTAAATGTTTCCTCCTGGTGGAATGACCTGCCCAACTCAATCCGAGTAGCTGAGTCCTTATCCCCCCCAAAAAACTAGCTTTCTAATCTTTTTGAATTTTATCTATTGTCTTTTCCTTTATTATACAATTAACAAAAGCAAAAAAGACCTTTAACACTAACTTGCTCTAATCTGTTTCTATTCAATCTGTTTTCTTTTTATTTATTATATTATGTAAAAAAACTATTGCTACGTGTACAGCCTTAAGCTAACCGAGACTTGTTATAGCACTTGCATATCATTGCTCTACTGTTGAATTTGATTGCTTCATTGTCCTCATTTGTAAGTCGCTTTGGATAAAAGCGTCTGCTAAATGACCAAATGTAAATGTAAAGAGGTTGAAAGTTGAGAGAAAATAAATAGTGTGAAAAAATGTAACTAGTAAATATGTAAGGAAATGAAGTGGACCTGTAGACAGCTCTGCCTGCCTCCACAGCCATCCAGTCAAGGGCAAAATCAATCTGTCTGACGAAAGGTGACATCCTTCTTACAACTGTATGAGCCACATTCAGCACCACTGTGGGCTCAGCTCGCATGATCCTGAATATGTGAGCGAATCAACATGTCAGTTGGAGAACCATTAAAACCAGCAACCAGAGTGAGTTTATGTTCATTATTTGCCTGCCAATGTCAACAAGCACTTAAATTCGGATTAAACAGTAATTTATTACTATATATTATTCTACTGTAACATGGTGCAGGTGATACTCATTTCACATGCAAATTGTGATAAATGTTTTTCATGATTATTTTTTAATAGAAAGTTCAATAGAATGCCATTTACTTGAAAAAATCTTATTGACACCAAACTATTCAATATTAGTGTTATGTCAGATAAGAGAGATTGTGCAGAAAGAAAATCTAGACTAACATTAGAAATGTGGACTGAAAACCTACTCATAGAAGTGTGTTTTCGAGATGGACAGGAAGCTGCAGTCCCGATGTGCCCTTACGGAGAAGATAAGTGGCTCACCCGTCAATACAGCCAGCTGTCCTACCAGCTCTCCTGGGTGAGCCACAAACAGACACGTGTCCACCTCTCGGTCAATCATCCTCTGGTGAACATGCAACGTGCCCGAGATCACAAACTGCACACTTACATCCTGAAGGACACACACCCACACAAAGTCAAGCAAATCATTTGGACAGAGTAACATATTAGAAAATCCACTGAAATGTCTAGCTATTCTCACTGGCTAGGTTTTAAAATCTAATGAGCTTCCAATTTAGACAGCATTTTTGGCCATCACAGGTCGTCGCCTGAAGCAAAAGTCAGTGAACAAATATAGGCAGCAAACAGGCATTCAGCTCACTGGGTTTTTAGCCATTTCATATGCATCTTCTGATGCCTGACCTGATCTCCTTGGCGAGCTACAACAGATCCAGCTTTAACTTGATGGAGCGTTACTCTGCCCTCCAGCAAACTGGGATCCTGGACACACACAGCCCAATAAAAATATTCAACACAAACATATAAATCAATCCAAACATACATAAACCATGAACTCATATCCCACTAATGGAGATGTATTTTGACCTGCAGCGGAATAATCCCCAGCAGATCCTTCTTGGCGGCCTGGAAAATGGTGCCCACTTTACTAGGAGGAACGTCAGAGTGTGGTGCATTGTCTGTGTAGTGAATCACAGCGGACGGAGCATGCTGCATGGTCACACTCTTCTTCAAAATGGACTAAAGAACATAAAGCATCATCAAGATTGTTTGTTTTTTTATTATGTAGAGATCTATAGGTTTTGAGAGAGAGATGAAAACCTTGTGAATGACAGAACTGGATGGAGATTCATCTATGGTGACACGGGCTCGTTCATAAGCCATGTCCAGGTCATTTCCTGCCACTCCTGCATACGGACACATAGAAAACAGATCAAGTTTGCAGAGTTTAGTACTAGAGGAGCCATTTCTGTGTGGAGTGAGTAAGAGTGGCAAGACAGATGGTAGGTTATCTGTTACCTGAGCTCTCTACAGGCATAGAGACCGAGCGAGACCTCCGCGCGACCGTGGACGTGTTTTCATATGAACCAGCTTGCCCTCCATCTAAGTGATGAGACATTTTATCAATCTCAAAATAGCCAGAAAGAAATATTCCTTTTGAATTGATAAAAAAAGGAATATTTAGATTGAAAGCTAAATCTGACAAGAAAACTAGAAGCTAAATATATTCATACATAAAGTCAATATTGCAAGTGCAAAGTTTTGTTTTTGTTTTCTCTTTTAGTCAGGGAAAGTCTTTTTTTTTTAAAGGGATCTCATCTTGGATGGTAAGGATTTTAATTATATATTAGAATGTGTACACACACACGCACACACACACACATCAGAGCAATTTGTGAACTATTTGGACTGCAAAGAACAAACTCAAAAGAATAGACGAAAATGTAAACATGTACCTGAGTCTGTCAAGTTCTCTCCGGAGCCCTGTAGGTGCTCGTCTTCTGTTTGTATCTGTAAGTGGGCTCTGCGTGGGACTCTGCTGGGACTCCCCTCAGTAAGCACACTGTTGACTGTGAACAGCGGCACTGCTTGTCTCTCCTACACACACACACACACACACACACACACACACACACACACACACACACACAATCTTAAGAAAAGACACTTACAAGCATCTAGGACACATACATCAATTGTACTGGTCTAAAATAACAGCCATTGACTGTCTGATGTCTTTCTCCACATAAAGATAAACTCAAACAAACAAGTTAAATAAAAGACTCTTAATTACTTCATTAGCAAACAGTATCCAAAAAGACTATGAAAAGTATCATTTAATTGCTTTTAATGACTTTGGCACTATATTTCAAGTCTTCTAAAGCCATACAAAAGCTTGACTTAAATTGACGTCATAACTTTTGCTAAATATACATTTAAAAAACCCGCATGAAACAAACAGGAACATAACTATAAACATGTAAAATAATAATAATAATATTAGATTTTTCCTTTTCAGGGCTCCAGACTAACTATTATTAGTAGGAACACTGTAGCCCCTGAAAAAGTTTTTAGGAACAGACCTTAAATCAGCCTGCAATGCAATCGTTCACATATTTTCCCCATTTTAACTGTATTACTGACAATTGCTTTGATAATAAATAGACTTAACTCATAGAGATTCCAATGTGCAGTATTCTTTTCATTTCAGAGAGATATGACAAATATATCTATATGATAAAATTACTATTGTTTTGCATTAATTACTTACTAATAATATTACATGTTCTTGAGAGTTAAGAAGCTTACAAAATGTATTTTATTAACAACAGTAACATGCAAAATCAAATTTTTATGTAGAAAAGACATATATTGTACTCTTATTAAATGTACCATTATTTTCCTAAAGTCTTAAATGAAACTGACCAACAACTTCAGTGTTTATGTGTGATTTTGTCGCAAATTGAAGAAAAGTTTGTTTTTCAAAGCACTCTGTGACATTTTTTACTTAATAAAAAAAAAATAGAGCGAAACTGAGAAAATCTTGATATTTTATAATAGTGATTTTATTATTTCAAAACAAAAGAAAAAGTATGAATTAATGACTAAAAGAATTTGAATGCTTCTCAATTGATCTCGCAGCAACCTTTATTCATTGTGCTTCTCACTGGATCTTGCAGCGCTGTGCAGTAACAGTGACGCAAAATCAACTTTGGTCCCTGAGTAAAGCTGTTCTAAGCTCGGATTTGTTTGCGTTGCAGTCCGAGCTGATAAACAGTCCACGCTGCACAGCTCAAATGAGTAACGCGATTTTGTTATGCTTTTGCTTGCCGTTTGATGGTTCTCATATGCGACAGACATGGCAGCTTGAGTTAAACAACGACTGTGCACAAAATTTACTCGCACCGTCAGAAGAAAAAAAGGTTGCAGTCTGGAGTCCTACTTTTCAACATCCTTCTTTTATCATTAAACCTCATTCATTTTTACTCAAACTCATCACTTATTTTTTTTTTTGAAAAACAGAATCCAGGTAAGCATAACATCACAAAATGATAAATGTGAGAACTGCACTGAGTTTATGCTGTGTTGTAACGTAATCTTGCCTGCTGTTGGGACTAAATTTTATTTATAGCCGATGGGAGAGCACTCAAATTCACAGCACAAGCCAAAAGTACTTCTTAAATCAAAACGAGAACAGCTCCCTCGGCCTGTCCACGCTATGAGGGGAGAGTTACATGTGTGTAGGGTTGTGCTATGACATGCAGTGATGGCTGATGGGAGATTTCCACCCAGAGGGTGTTAAAGTCGGTGTCCTTTAAATAAAAGCCGTGATCTTATGATCCATGTTATTCAATCGAGCTGAGTTTTACGGCTCCAGCGCAGGAGTGATTACGCCGATGGGGGTTAACGTAGCATGAAATAACACTAAGAGTGTGTGTGTGTGAGGAAAGCACATATTTTAGAAGTGATAGAGTGCATGTGTGTAATCCTAAAAGTAATAATGCTGAGATGTACGTGTATACTCTTTCTCCAACCTGATTAAAAAGCTCAGTTGTCAGTCCCAGGTAGTTGTGAAGTGCCAGGAAAGTGACTCTCTGCAGACGCACCATGATTATCTATACAGACAGAAACAAGCTTCAAATTAACAGTATGCAGCCTCACAAATATGTCAATGTCTATGCAGTAAAATGACTTCTTTGCTCTTTTGAACTAAATATGTTTAATATGCAATGTAGACAATGTAGTCTAACTTTTCACATCACTATGTTAATTTATCCATATTTTTTATATGGATAAATATAAAAAAATATTACTACAGTGTGTATTTTGCTTTCAAATAGAGCTTTAAAGATACGTAGAGGATTTAAAATAAAAATAAAAAAAGAGTGTAGAAGATGGCCCATTAAAACAGTGTGGTTGAGACAGATGTTCAGGAAGACAGAGGTCACATGGATGCAGACAGCCATGCTAGAGTTCAAGCTCCTCTGTACCTGTATGACTCTCACTAGCGTCTCTGGGTATTTCTCAAACACTGACTGGAAAGCTGAGGCAGGCAGACGCAATATGGTAGACCTAACCGCCGCACGAGCAGACACAGTTTTATAGGGAGCAGGATAACCCTGGAGGAAAAGGGAAGATAAATAAATTAATCTCAGTGCACTGGAGCTGGATATGTCGTCAGGAAAGCAGACAGAGTACTTACTGTAATGATGTCTAGAATGCTGAGCAGACTGTGAACGCTGTCCCCGGGCAACACGTCCTTCACCACAGGCTCTGTGCCATCCTAAAAGACACATACATAAAAGATAATATAATACATTTAGGGGAGGGCACTAAGTTTAATTACTCATTTGCCATTTAGCTGACACTTCTTATTCAAAGTGACCTACACTTTGCAGGGACCAGGTGAAGTAACCTGAGGTTAGTCAAGGATAAGATGGTGATTGTTCATAAATCAGTTACTGTGGGGCTCGAACCCATAACATTTCCATTAGCAGCCCAGATCTAGAACCACTAAGATACTTAACCCAACAAAACACTATTTCATTAGTTGCCTTTTCACACTTAAAATGGTAAACTCACAGCCTTTTTAAACAGGGGTGTAACGGTACAAACATTCAGTTCAGTACGCATGTGTACCGAACAAATCATTCAATTATTTCAGGAAATTCAGATAATACATGCCGTTTTGGTGCTCTTTGATGTGGCCCCACATATCACTGTTTAGAAGCCTCAGTTCTTACGGCAGCGTGGAGGGCGATCATGCCTTTAGGTCTTTGCACACTGAGTCCGAAATCCTCGTCTCGCAAGTAAAAAAAAAAATTATATGACCTCACTTTGTGCATTCACGTTTACCACTGCCTCCAAAAATTTGGATCAGGTTTGATTTCCTGGGCTTTAGCATCTGTAGCAAGCATTTTGTCCTAAAATTTCTAAATTTCAGAGTCAGTGTGCAAGGACCTTTATTCTTTACTTCTAGTTTTAACACAAATTAAGCATGAATAAACATCTCATGTAATTTCTCAATCAGTGTTTAAATTGCGGAAAGATGTCAATAAAAACAGCTAATAAGCAAAATGTCATGTAGCATTTCATTTACCTGAGTTAAGTCATCAGTGTCTACAGCTCGTTATTTGCTAGAGTAATGAAGTTTAATGAGTAATGAATTTCTCATTTTGAGAAATATTAGACTGTATACTTCATTATATTTTACTTTACGTGAGAGTGATGTTTTGATTATTTAATTTATGTTTAAATAAATATTTTATGAAACAAGTTAAGACAGCCACTGTGTACATGTTTTATTATATTTCAACAAAAAATTTAAATTTTGAATTATAGTTTAAAAAAAAATAATAGTAATTGAATTTTGGGCACTGTTGTCAATTGTAAATGGGTTTCCTATATTTTAGAGTAGAAGCTGAGGTAGATCTTTATCCCCAAGAAATTTCTTTTTGTAATTTAATGTATTTAAAGAAAAAGCGATTTGTTCAGTAAACCATCGTTTAATACCAGTCTTGCACATTTTGTATGTCTTCCTCATCTATCACACCTGATTCAACTCATCAGCTCATTAGTGGAGACTGAAAGACCTGAAATGGGTGTGTCAGATATAGGGAGACATACAAAATGTTATAAGTTTACATATATAAGTTTATATATATATGTATATATGTATTGTGTGTGTGTTTTATTATATATTTATATATACTAATTATTCAGCATAATGTTTGATATAATTTACACATAAATAAACAGACTTCGTATTTTCCTGACTTACACTCAGAGAAAAGTAAGAAACTTTTCTTATCCTAGGGTTAAATGTAGCCTTAACTGAGATTAAATAATAAGTTTACTATTAAGTAACATATAGTTTGTATCTTGTGTATTGTGCAAATTGTCATGTGCATGAGTCAACTGACATTCTCTAAACAACTGGAATCTATTATGGATTACTACTAAAGTTACTTCTAAAACTGATCCTTACAATCTCATGAATGCAAAGCTCCAGCCTTCCATCCTGAACCACATAAATGCTATCGTCATCATCCCCGGGCTTGAACAGCCCTTCTCCCTCCTGCAGCTCCACAAACACCATGTGCCGACACAGCTCCAAAAACAATGGCTTCTCAAAATGCCCAAGTACCCTGAAAAGGATCAACATTCGACTTTAGATGAACACCAGACATTCCATTAGGCTGAACTGTACCATGTGATCAGCATGCAGTTCAGCCGCTATCATGTGACCCCACAGGGTAGGGGTTGTTCACCTGACGTTCTTGAGCATGTAGAGCACCTCTGAAGGCAGGTTTGAGCTCTGCACGTCAAATTCAGTGAGATCTGCCTCCAGGAGAGAGGGAGGGGGTTCTTTGGGCTGCAAAGTGGGCGGCTCCTTCCTGATCCGCAAGATCCTGCATGACATCATAGCAGGAGTCAAACAAGAAGGACTGATCAGACAGCTCCCGACTTAAACTGTGTGGGCGATGAAACGAGATGCCACATGTTCTGTAACAATTAGGTATGCGAGTAGCTAAACATACCTGCGTGCTATACTAAGAACTTTAGGCCTCTTCCGAGAGCGCTGCTTAGACACTGAAGAGGAGGATGGTGTCGAGGACAGGGTCTGGACCTGAAAGATAGAAATGGAAATATCAAGTGGAGGATGGAGAGCAAATAAAAATATCAGGCTGTTAGTCATACAAGGGGCCACAAATACAGGCCAGCCTAATGCCACTTAGCACACTCTATGCTGCCCTCCAGTGGAGAAAGACTGAAGTTTTAGTTGATGTCACTTTTAATTACACAAAAAAATGAGTACTGAAGCAAATCTCAACAGAGTCAGAGTCTAAACACTCAGCTATTTATCTTGGAGCACAAATAGACTGCTGTGAATGTGATTATTAATCACCAGCTAAAACAGGGTGCAAAATCACAGGTAAGCAAATGGATTTTAGTGAGGCGTGACCCACCTTTCTCATGATTTTCCTGCCATAAAAAAGCACTTTATCTCTTTTTCTGAAGCGATAGCGAGGAACACCAGACTGTTGATCTTAAAACACACACAAGTAAATAAATAAAGAATAGTAGTACATCAGATATACACATTCATACACGTTTGGTGGTCAGTGAGAATTTTTTAAAGAATTGAACACTATTATTATCACAACAATTTTCAACATTGATAAAAATATAATATAGAAATAAACAGCATTTAAGCATTTTAATCAGCAAATAGATTTCTGAAAGATCATGTGACACTAAAGAATAAAGTGTATTGGCTGGGGAAAATTCAACTTTACATCACCGAAATAAATTATATTTTTCACTATAGTAAAATAGAAGCTTTTTAAATAAAAAAACAATAGTAATAATATTCCACAGTCTTACTGTATTGTCATTAAATAAAATGCAGACTTGGTGAGCATCTTTTAAAAAAAGTTTACCAACCCCAAAACTTTTAACAGTGTGACCATAAGACACTTAATCAAATATTAGAACTGAACAGCAATGTAAAAACAACATGATGCTCAAATCAGTACGCAGTTCTTTGGACTTAAACTCTAATAATTGAATTGAACTGAATAATAAGAGTGCGAAAGAATCTGTTTTGGGCACAGAAGTGACACATACTTGCCAGTTTATATCTGCGGTAGAGAAAAAGCACAGAGATTCCTATCAGACACATAGCCACCACAGCACCGATCAATACACCCGTGAGCTTGAACAGACAGAAGTCACAGAAATGTATGATAAGGGAATTTATCTGATATTACAGGAAAACTGATAAACATCATCCTCTACTACCGAACTTTTGATTTCACTTTCATCAAAATGTGTTTTCAGTAATAGAGCAAATACTATTGGCCAAATTGCTGCAAGAAATAATCATTTCATTAAAATTGGTGTACTGTTAAACCCAAACATAATTTAAACATCTGTAATTCGTTACATAATCTGTACAGCTGATCTGAGAAACTGAAAACTGATGTGGGAAAACAGCTTTCCAGAGTAAAGGCCTGTTGTTCACACAGAGAACGATAAAAATATGGTTTTAAAAACAGTTCTAAATTCGAAAGGAAAACTGATCTTTTAACTGATTAAAGATAAAAACATTAACAGCCAATCAGAATCCACCTGACATTAAAGTGCTTGAGCATTTAAAGCAGCAGACAACGAAACTGCAGCATTTACTTATAACAAACAGAACATGACCATGCACTGGTGTGGAAACCAATATAGTTATTGTTTTTGGTGTGAACAGGTCTTCACTCAGAAAGAAATGAAAATTGTGTCATTAATTAGATAATATCAAAAATATCTTAATTTGTGTTCTGAAGATGAATGAAGGTCTAATGGGTTTGGAATGAGATGAGGGTGAGACAGAATTGTCATTATTGGGTGAACTATCCCTTTAATTCAGAGAACATATTGGTGAGTTTCTGTACCATGGTGGTCTGCATCCTCTCCTCCACAAACTGCTGCAAGCGGGAACGAATTTCACTCCCAATAGCCTGAGGAAATACACACCAATATACAAACAAACAGCCACAAGTATGTCTATGTTTTGGTTTAAAAAAAAAAAAAACCTCTCTGGATAAAAGGATAAAACACCCTTTTATATTTGTATTTATAATGTATTTACATTTGTTCCAAATTACAATACAATTTGATAAAAAAAACAGCTCATATGGGGTTTCTTTGAAATCTTTGTTTATTTTTTAATTCAGACTTAGAAGTTGAGCTCACAAAGAGGACGGTGCTTGCTCAGCTACTTCCTGTCTTGCACAAAAACACAAGGGGTGGGAAATCTGATCAACCATTAATCCAACATTCCTCACCAAAACTCAAAAACTCAAACCACTGTGATTACTTACTCATCCTCATGTCAAACTTGTTTGTGGTCATTTTTCAAACACCATACTGTACATTTTTAACATTTAATGGTGAGTGGACAAACAATCAACAATCAAGTATGTGAACTGATAATGACTAACTCAAATGCAACAAAAGCTGCAACAAAAATTAAAGAGACAGTGAGATGCATGATACTTACAGGATACATGCATTGATCTTCATTCTTATTCTCACTCTCTCCCATTTCTAAAAACACAAAATCCCTCAGTTTATAGAGCTTGCATTTACATGAGCTTGCATTTTTTTACATGACAGATTGAGAACAAAAAAACAAGCCTGAACTTTTCTGAGTAAAGTGTTGACAGAAGGACTTCTGTTTACATTTTTTTGCTTAATCCTATGGAAAAGCAAGCATGCCAGTTAAATATGACGCTGTGTTTAGGCTGTCATTGAAGCAGGGATGGCATGCATGTGTGTGTAATGGGCGTTGCAGATATTTAAACTGTAAACAACAATGTCAACTTACAAAAACAGTTGAATTCTGTTTGGCTTAGACCCGTTGAACAAAAATATCAAATAAAACATCTGAAACATCTTTAAAAACGCCTCTTAAGCGGCTGGTTTATACGTGGAAGAGTATTATGCTAACGTTAATTAGCTAGCATACAGTAGCTTACTTACTAAAGACAGCGAGACTGAAGACCGCTCCTGAAATAATCCCGTTTGAAACTGTTCATTCATGCCACAACTGCTGGCTGGGTTACACTCTTGTCATTTCCACACAAATTTCACTGCACTGTAAACTTTTATCGCTCCCTGTTCGCCCCATGAAATCAAATCTCTGCTGTTGGCGTTGCCTTGACAGTCCTTCACGTAGCAGTGACGTGCAGTTTCATTGGCTACGAGGAACATCAAGGGGCCAATCAGGATCACTGTTGTTTGACTTTTTTTATTATTATTATTACATGCAAAACAGCATAAGATAATAATATTAATAATAATATAATATTAATAACTATGTAAAATATAACACAAATTTTACATAGTTATTATGGTGCATAATAAAAAAATAATCAATTCAAATTTATTCATACGTTAATTTTTTATATATATATATATATATATATATATATATATATATATATATATATATATATATATATATATATATATATATATATATATATATATATATATATATATACATATATATACATATATATACATACATATATATATACATACATACATATACATACATATATATATAAACATAATATTATGTCGTGCATATAAAAAAAAATGAGCCAGACCATTGATTCAAAACCATGTATGTGGAACTTTCATAATAATATTAAGTCTAATTATGTAGCTAATTATGTAACAGCCTACAAGTTTTGTGCTGTTGACTGTGGGAAAAGTGTTGAGACAATTCAGTGTACATTTGTGTTTCTCTAAGTTCTCTTGACCAAATGCAACAAAATGTAGCATTTTACTTCCATATGAATTTTATTTGTTTGCAAGCCGTTTTATACATTCTGGAAGTTTCAAGAGTGTCCTTTGACATCAATAACATCAGTTGTCTAGTATAGTGCTTTGTCTTGAATTTCAGACCAGTTGCATGTCTCATTTCACTCAGCCGTTAAAAACAACATTCACAGACGTTTCTAAATGAGTGGCAATCAGACAAAAATAATCCATTAAAACCACAGACAAAAGTGACACATTTAAATACTAAAAATTGCAGAAACAAACAAGGCAGGCGTCTGGTATTCACAATTGTGGTTTTTAAATGATGAACGAAAACAACCTCCACCCATAAAATACTCCATTAATCAAAATTCCCATTAAGAAAACATTTATAATAAGGCAGTTTTGGGGGTACACAGACAAAAAAAAATCTTTACAATGAATTCCACGCAATCATTGTCCTCCTCCTCCTTTGAAATCCATTTTTACTTGTTGAGATATTTGGCCACTGAATGGTAGGCAAGAAGGATCTCTTTGTCTTTGGGGCAGGTGAGGTGGAACACATCATCCTTGTATGCTTTGTCCAAGTACTTTGTGAGGCCTTTTAGCTCTGCAGGGATCTCAAAACCACGGTACTTCTTGCACACCACCTATAAAGTCAACAAAACATTTAAATCTATGAGCAAGATGAAGCTTAATGACCATAGAGAAGATTTCACCTCATATAATATCAGCACTACAATATACAATTTACTTAATTTGCCAAATGGGGGAAAAGGGACCTTGACAATGTTCAGTTTCGGAAGCAGGTTGCAGTCAGCAAGAGAGAGTGCATTTCCATCCAGGTAATGTCTTGTGGATTGGGATGAATCTGGATTCTGGTCCAGTTCATGAGGAAGGGGAGTCAACAGGTATTGATCCAACTTCATCAAACTCTTTAGAAATTTCTTCTCCAGCACTGAAAGGTACACATTTAACCATACCATTAATTAGGCCTAATTGATATTCAAATCTATCTGAGTGTATTATAAACCAATTAGAGCAACATTTTTTCCCAAATGCTTTAGAAGTGACAGCCTTCATACTTTAAACATAAAATGGCTTCAAGTCTTAAGGTGACTTTCTAAGGTTCGCTGCCAAAATAACTAAGGGTGACCCTTACTGTCATTGAGCCCAGGATTGGGATTTTTAATGTATGCTGAGAATTTGTGAAAGATGTCATCTCCTGCCGTGTTAGACTCCTTATAGCGGCAGCATAACTTTGGATACCTGTAATGCAATGGTACAAAAATGTTAACTTGATGATGCTGGCATAACTTCATTTCATGTCATAATGAGTTGAATTTATAACATTATGGCATTTGTTAAAAACAGTAAGATATATATATATATATTGGAATTCTTATATTTCAGGAACGCAATACTTGAAATTTTTGGTCTGGTGCTAAATAAATGCATACTCACTGTGGGGGAGCAAGGGTCTCTTCCAGAAACTCTTCAATTTTGTTGGTGTCAGTACGGACCTCTTCGTTATAGATGAGGAAAGGGGGCTGAGAACCTGGAGCCAAGTCCTTCAGAACCTCTGGAGCTCTAGAAATAAAGAAAAATAAATAGTCATGAGTTTAATCATTTTCTGGTATTAGTTTAGTGGATGTGCTGTTAAAGCCATAAATTCTAGTGTATTTCTAGTAGATTTACCTTTTCTGCTACAAATCAAAAACAGTCCGAAAGGCATTAAGAGATGCCTCATAAAAACTGACCTATATAGTTTTTAGACCTGTATGTAGTTTTTTCTCCTCTCTCTCTCTATAAAATGAAAATGAATCTGATGATAGACTGACTTCTAATAAGGGAAAATGCTTCTCTCTCTCACACTACCTCCAAACATCTGTTCTGGGAGTGTATATGTTTGTAAGGCTAAAAGGGATACAGCAAAACTACTGGGCATGCGCACATCAATAAACCATAATTTTTCTCACACTGTACATCATTAATTACTATGTTTGCATTATTGTAAGGGGTAGGTTTAGAATTAGGATAGGTGTAGAATTTAATTAAACACAATCTAATAGGTATACATTTTAATTTACTGTTAGCTTCTGGTTTTTGCTGCTAGCTGTACGCAGGTAAGAAATACAGCAGCAACAAATTCATTTTACAGCTGTGCACTGTACAGTGATATATTTACGAGAGTGAAATCCACCCTTTTAACTGTAGAGGGCTCCAACATCGCGAGAAAAAAAAACAAAAAAAAAACATGCACCCCTCAAAAAAACTCAGAGGAATTATATCCCTCAGAAGTTATTTCATAGCTCGCAGTTCTAAAGTCATTTTAGCTTGTACTAACTTTTTCTCAGCAGTTCCTTAAGAGAAGAGCACTGCAGTGCTCGGGCCCTAATGAGACAAATGATCACGCACAGTAAAAGTACACTGCCATAAAACCTAACAGCTCAGATCATTTGAGTTTGATAAGAAATATTTACGTTTATACTGATATTTCTGACTTTTGGGTTTGATACATTGTTTAGATCTCTGCTAAAGGGAGTTTTTTTTTCCTCCAGAGAAAAATATCTCCTGTAGATCACAATTTGCACTCATTTAATCTTGTTGTCTAGGTGAAACAACGAGATCTAAAGAAATTTCATTGTGATTTTTCTTTCCTAAGGGACAGAATCTGATAAGAACTGTTATCCTGATGGCATCCCTCACCTCTTCATGTCCACTGTGGTGAGGGTGAAGTTGACCCCCTTAAGCCAGAGTATCATGAAGAGCCGCTGACAAAACGGGCAGTTGCCAACACTTTCACCATCATCGCTTGCCTGAAGACAACATTCAGTTAGTAAACCTTTAAATGTCCTAAAATGGTAGAAACATGGAACTACTTCCTGAAAAAATATGACGTTGACATCAGCATTAAGATTTTCATGTTTTTGCTACTTAAAGTAATTTCGCTTTTGTTCAGACATTTTACAGATCTTATCATTAGTATTAAATTCAGTGTTGTTTTCAAGGGTTATGTCATAGGAATGATTGGAAGTACAACCATTTTGAGCAAGGGTTAGATTGCAAGAGACAAACTTTTACATGCTATATCTTTAAGAAATCGAGTTAAGCCTAACAACAACAAATTGACTATTTGATACTATTTGACTGTTTAAGCACTGACCTTGACAAATAGTTCAATCTTTGCTGCTTCAGCCATCTCTGGTCCCCCTCTACCTCCTTCTCTTTATGCGGTGTCTCAGTTGCCCAGGATCTCGGTCGGTTTACATCAATTCGTCTCACAGTCTTCTTAGAAATCCACTTCACTTCACGTGTTCACACTTGGATGTGTTTGTCTCCTGCTTTGACCTCTGAAGTATTAAGTTGTTCTGATGGTACTAAAAGCAGCACCTTTCCTTCATCCTCTCCCAGCCGCAGTTTCTATCGTTTCCCTTCTAGAACCCAAACTCCCACCACACCCCATCGGTCTCGGGTGTTCGGAATACCAGCCCACTGGCCGAACCTGTCCAACCTGTATCTTCCCTCATTCTCTGTGGCTTTAGTCATAGAAAAATTTCTCTCCAAAAGTGCTCTGTTCTGTCCTACTCCCATCATCCTCCACTGCTAGTACAGGAACATAGTCATTTAGGTTTACCCCAAAACAAGAATTCTGTTATCATTTACGCAGTGTCATGTTGTTTCAAAAACATATGATTTTTTTTTTCTTCCATAGATCACAGAAGGAGATGTTTGACCGTATGTTCACGCTGCACTTTTCCATACAATTCGACATTTTGCTAAACTTTGCTTAAAAATAAAGAGTCAATGATAACAGATTTTAATATGGACTATTAGCTTCATGCACACTCTGCTTTATTCAACGTATATGGTTATTTGGTTAACATTTTGTGACAATACTTTAATTACTGTATTTTTGATCTCTTTTGAAGAACCCTGACCGCCATTGTGTTTGATGGTAAAGAAAGTAGAAAAAAGGGTCGAGAGAGAGTGATTTACTACAGGTATGAGGTGTGACATATCAACTGCCATTTAGCGGTGCATGACAAATCAGTTATTTGAATACTTGTTTTAATTTGTATTATATGTTGTAACCACGCCAACATTTTTTTGTTTTCACAGAAGAAACATGGCAACTGTTTCAAAAATGCAAAAATGTTAGACACCCTTTAATCCAATGTCCTTGATTTATGCCAATATTATGATTTTAATAAATGTACAAAATTTTCTGCACTGATTGTTGAGGAAATCTGTGAAACTCTTTCGAATTTAAATATGGTAACTAGCTAAAAGCTCTATTTTCTTGTTGTTAGCCGAAAGAGGCATCGAAGAAACCAAAATACTTGATTTAAACACCCATTTCAAACACAAGCTACTACATGTTAACACAGAGATTGAATGTACTGAATCACCACACAGCCTTTGTTTAAATTAGTCTGAGTCATTTAACTATTAGTAATTAATTAAAACAACGTCAACTGAACCAGTTTTAATCTGGAAAAATATGATATCAACTCTTGCAAAAATTACCAGGGTAATTATAAATACCAAAACACTAAAACCATATAAATCATATCAATTATATAAAGATATTTTCACTACACTTCCTTAAAATGTTGTCTAATTAAATTAAAAATTTAATTTTTTGCAGTGGAAAAAAACTAAAATTCTAGAAGTCTAATTCTATTGAATAAGTTTGCACAAGGCTACAGAAAACATTTTATTTTTCTTCAAATGCAGTCTAAGCCGATGAGTTTTGAATGTTATATGTTGTAATTGTTTAAGTTAAAAATAAAATGTATTATAAACTAAACAAATCCATGGTTCATTGTTGGCAAAATGATCATGATGGCCTTTATATCTATCTATACCACATCTATGTGGTTCAGTCTTGTATATTGATTAGGCCTACTTTGCTATTCTATAAATATATAGGCTTAATAAGTTGTATTAGAATATGCTATAATGTATGAAATATATTTATCTAAATGTATCAATTAGTTTCCACAACATTCACCAGAAGTCATCATTTCAGGGGTTATTTTTCAAAATTTTCTTCCGTGGGGGCATGTCACCGGGAGAGAATTCATTTTGTAGATGCTCGTTTTGAGACCATGGTGAACTTGACTTGAGTTCAGACCCTGAGGTCTTAAAGTGACAGAAGCTGCTAATAAAGCTGCTGTCGCCATTTGCGTCAATGTTAATCAAACATCAGAAAGAAGGTACTTTACCGCCCTTGATTCAATCACTTTTGTAAAATAAATAAGAATGAATGTTGAATTTATAGTGAAAACTATGTATTGTATATTTGATTACTTTATACAATATCATATTATTCAGTGCTTTATGTTTTTCAATTAGCTATTTTCTTAATTGTATATTGTAAAGGAATTGGCAACAATTGGTTATTCTGAATGATTCTAGATTATATTTATGTAAAACAACTTCAGAAGTGTTTTAGAAAAATTAGTTTTTTTCTCTCTCTCTATAGTTGGTGACCTAAAGTGGTGGGGGGGGGCCCTGCAGTATCTCATAGCCCCGGGGCCCAGTGAGCTCTTAATACGGCCCTGGTTCTGGGAAACGCATGGCAAACGTAGTTCCAGGCAGCTCTCCTGACCGCATTACATTTCCATATCACTTCACATAGTTAACAGTAATAACGGTCACAAAGTTGTTACAGTCAGCGCTGCACTGGCGATCAGTTATCCTATATAGTGTAACTTAAGACACTTAAAGGCTACACATGACATTTCTCACTAGCGATGTAATAACAGATGTAAGCGCTGTTTTCATGACGCTGCAGCAGATGAGTGTTTAGAGATGCACAGAGGTACGTTAGACTAATTCACACAAGCTCGCTCGCTTTTTCTCTCTGTCTGTGTCTCTGTCTCTCTTGCTCTCTTTCTAATAACTTCATTTATAACTGCAGTAGAATGCTATCAATGGCTCAAACCTCCGTTACCAGCTTTAAAACGTCGTTTTGGTAACCTGACTAGCAAAAGAGAGGGTGGACGAGATGTGGAAGAAATAGTCCTACTAATAATAGCGATTTAATTACAAAAACCGGACGAATCCCTTTAAATAAATCATCGGATCGATGTCTTGAGGTGTGGTAACCGTAAGCGAAATAATTGACTCCGGGCTGTTAAATTATTAGAAAAATAATGCACACCCGAGGTGTAACGGCCTCTCCGCGAACAGCCCGTCGTCAATTATTCCTTACAAATTTTACAGCAGCACTGAGATTTGAACAGTAAATCATACCTTAAAAGCATTGTTTTGTGAATGAAAATATTATATTTAATCAGATGATGAGAGTTCAAAAGTCATTTTCGTGAAGAAGAAAAAGAAGAAACACTGCCATCTTGTGTTAAATTTGTGTGAGGTAACTCTGAGGCACTTAAAAATCGAGTCCTTAAAGGGATAGTTTAAGTACTGTAACTAAGTATTTTTACTTTGTTACGTTACACCACTGCGGGTATTACGAGTCTGGAACGACATGAGGGTGAGTAGACTAATTAGTGACAGAATTTTCATTTTTGGGGTGAACTAACCCTTTAACATTTTGAGGTCACCTCATTACAACATGACATTCTTTCTTCTGTTGAGCAAAAATGAAGGAATATTTTAGCCCATGCAAAGTAAGTGGGGTAATATACAACATATTAATTTAATTTTATGTAGGCCTGCAACAACAAAAAAATACATTTTTCTAAATAGTTTTTTCATGTTCTGTGGAAGAAATTAGGTCATACAGATTTGTAATGACTGCAGTGCCTGCAGATAGGAATAATGAAAGGATTCCTCTCATTTTAAATGATCAGAATGTATCTATGACAAGGGGTTAAAAAAAATATGGCTTCTTATAAAAAAGTGTTCCCATGGCTCAGTTTGGCCCAGGTTAGGGGTATGTTGACCCGAGTCGAGTCAGTGGGTAAGATGCACCATCTGGGTGTAAAATGACCTTCTGACCAAATCTGATTCAAACCCATGTGAAATAAATGATAATAATAATAATAATAATATCAATAAATTAATTTCATAAAATCCTTTTACAAACAGTCATATTTATTTTCATGAAGTTAACTTTAACAACATAAAACCAACCAAATGCAGTTTAAATTTCAATATTTAATTGTTTGCGTTTTTGAAACAATATGTTGAACACCAAAGATGTAGCTTCCTAAAACCAGACTAAACAGAGAGTTTGTTGGCCATTAGGTACTACAGGTGGAAAGTTATATCTGGTTATAATGCGATGAAAAGCATTTTCTGGTTCTCATCAGAGAAGGAATTGGTGCCCTTGTACACTGTCCCTATCAAATAAAAAACAAATTATATAAATATGCGATAAACTTAAGCAGTAATATCACATTAAAATACCAGTTTATAATTCAGAGATTTAACTTATAGGGGTCATGATGCTGCTAAAAAGAACTTTAGTTTGTGTATTTGGTGTAATGAAATGTGTTTATGAGGTGTAAGGTTTAAAAAAACACATTATTTTCCACATTCTGTACATTATTGTTTCTCCTCTATTTCTACAAGGCTCATCTCTCTGAAAAGCGAGGTGTGCTGTTATTGGCCAGCTATCCAGTGCATTGTGATTGACCTCAAGCGTGTGATGGAAATGTTACGCCTCTTAATAAATTGTGATGCTTGTCCGGCCGGAGCAACGGGACATAAACATAAAACCCATTATAAACGTGATATATATATTCTTTCTTTGAGTGAACATCTGGGCCACGTTATGCAAATCTTCCCACATATTATGGGAAGATTTGTCTTAGACATGTGGGGGTGTGGACGAGTCCTAACTTTTATAAAGAACATCTCTTTGGATTTGAGACTTTAGTCTTTGCAACTTCATAGATCTGCTTAATGCACCAAGAGCTTGTAACACTCCAAAGAGAAAGGAACAATTGAAATTGCGTCATATGACTTTAACTACAGTGCCTTATGATGGGGTAAGTTAAAATGCTGACTTGGTTTACCCAACAACATTTGGCTCACTTTGCCCATAGTTGCCATTTTGGAAAAGAATGGCTCTGTTGCTTATCTGTTCAAGCTAATACTTAGCTAAATGATTTGCATGCTGTTATATGTTGCTAAATCACCTATATGTATCATAAATATATTTAAACCTGGATCAATTTGCTTTGATGTAACAACCATTACATTTGTTATAGTTTTTAAAGTAAATGGATGCTCTCCATTCACCCCCATGTGTTTATCCTTATCTGGTCTGGAAATTACGGGTGCTTCCAAAATACAAGGTCACAAGACAGTAAAAGTGTACAGTTGCCAAGAAACGGGGTGGGTCAATTTACCCACTGGCTCAACTTACCCCACTCTCCTCTACTTCTATTTAAGATAAGACAGAAGCAGGCTCAGAGAGTGAGGGAGAGCCCACTCTTATCAAAACATCTACAATAAAGTCTGAAATTATAAGAGTGTGCTGTATTCTCTGTACTATATAACTACATCATTTGTATTAACAAGCACCCACCCCCTTGTGCCCCCTTTTTTGGTTTGGGCCACTGCCCCTCAAAATGTCTGTGCACTGCCCTGGTAATGAGGATGATATATATATCAGCTGACATTTTCAGTAGGTCTGTGATGCTATGCTGGTTCTGTTTAAGTCAACAGAATTGAGTCTGTTTTCTTGTCTTTAAGTCTAGTCACTTTTCACTTCTCTTTTTAAATAAAAGCACAGGCAGCATAATGGGGAAGATGAATTTGTGAGCATGAGGCGAAGAGTTTTGCAAATACTCACTTCCTCCTCCTGTAGTATTTCAGAAACCACAGTCAGACACTGATACACGCACTGATAAATTCAAAATCGAAAAAGCTCATTCGTTCTGTTCTTTTAGCCATAGTTTGTAGTGCTTTAAGAGACATTCAATGCCCTGTAAGGTAGTAAACATCAAGGAGACATTTATTAGAAGGTATGGTACACTGAAAGGCATTACATCAAGTTCTACATTCTGGACCTGTTAATGAGGAAATGTAGCTTTTGTCAAGTCTGATGTTTTAATAATCATGGGGGCGATGCAAAATG